>NC_091027.1:1435000-1741964 GCF_041296385.1 Aphelocoma coerulescens | reverse complement strand
CATTTCAATTTTAATTGTAAAGCCAGCAGGCAGATTTCTGTCTCCAGATGGGACGTGATAGGAATAGTTGAAGGCTGGGCACGTTCTGCCACTCACCTTAATGCTGGGAGCACGGCAGATGGGAGCAGCACTGGGGAGAGCTTGGGAAGAGCCTGGTCCCCCAGGGATGAGGATTTGAGCTGGGATCAGACCCAAAGCCTCTCCGGCTTTGTTGACCCAGGGATTCTAACCCCTGGCAAGATGTGTTGCACCATTCCCAGGTCTGAGCAGGGGAGGCGGGAGCTGCTTTCCCTGCTTTCATCTCCCAGCTCTGCCAGGATACATGAAATCTATTTGTGGCTTCCACTTACCATCTAATTTTTTGGGTGTTTGGACTTTGGGAAAAGAGGAAAATAAAGAAACTGGGTCATTTTCTATTTATTTGGAAGAGCTGAGATGTTAACCCTCCAGCTGCACAGAGCTCTGCTCATGTCTCTGTGGGACTGGCAAACCTGGAACAAGTGATGGGGGAGAGGAGAAACCTCCTCCTCCACAAAGAAAATGCACCTTTTGCCCAGCTTCTTGTTCAGGCTGGAGGGAACTGGGTGCAGTGGGGTTGGGGTTGCCCTCCCAATCTAAACCAGCTACCTCAAACAAAACACATCAGTTTGTTTCTTGTGACGGAGAAATAGAGCTGGGTTGCTCTGGGGCTGATTAAGTCCCCCAGGCTGGGAGCATTCCCAGCTGCCTACCAGGCCTCAGCAGTCACCCAGGGGCATGGGGTGGGCATAGAGGGATGTCAGGGAAAGGGAATGTCTCCTCTCCTCCCCCCCAGAGAGGTTTGTTTCTCCCAAAGAGGATGAGACCAGAGGCACAGCGTGATCCGGGCAGGTCATGCCAAGTATGGAATACCTTGTGCTCCTCTCAGTGCCTTCCCCACAGCCATAACGGGGCAGAGCCCAGCTCTTATCAGGGCTGGCTGCTGCTGCTGCTTTCACCTCCTCGAGCTGCTGCCCTCCCCATGCCCACAGTCCCGATCCCAGAGCTGACAGCATTTCTGGAATCCCCTGGAAGGGATCCAGGTGGGCAACGCCAGGCACAGAGCAGCCACCAGCATCGCTCTGGCCGGGCCTCTTCGCTCTTATCAGCTGTCCCTTTATCAGGGACAAGAGCATCAAATCACAAACAAAGCCATAACCTCGCTAAGCAAATACAGACGAAAACCTCACTTTATTTTTTGAAATTGGAGCCCTGGCTCCTGAGGGCTTGAAGTGGCACCTCCCCTCTGCCAGCTTCCCTTGGCCGGGTCTGCTGCAGCCCCACAGACACCCTGGGTGAGGAGAGGAGGGAGACAGGGGCACTGTCCTGGCAGTCCATGGATTTCCTGGGATGGGGGAGCTCCGTGCTCCGTGCACCCTCACGCTGGTGGCTCCAGCTACACAAACTGGGCACATCCAGTGGGAGTGACAACCCCTCTGCTCTGCCTGTGACACCCATCCCTGCTGCCAGCACAGCCCCCTTTTCCCCAGGGCTCATCCCTGGCACTTCGTGCCTCCCACGTGTCTGCGGCTCGCGCCTCCCCATCCCAGCGCTGATCCAGGATTTTGCTCTTCTTCTCCTTTTTTTTTTTTTTTTTTCCCCACCGTGTCCAAATGGGAATTAAATTGAGGCCACTAAACTCATTTGCTCTCGCAGCCGTGCTGGGGCTGCAGGCAGCGTTTCAGCCCCGGCTCCCCGGAGCGGCTGCCGGGCTCGGGCTGGGAACCGCAGTGTGCTGGCTCCTGCTGCCGTGCCTGGCGTGCCCCTGCCTGCCCCCGGTGTCTTGCCAGCCGCCCCACGGCAAGGCAGGGCTGTGGTTAAGCCCGACCAGACCAAAACATGTGCCCAAGCAATTTCTGCCTCATGTGAGCTGTGCTTGGGGCAGCGCTCAGCTCCTGCTCGGGCTGCTGTGGCTGCGCCTGGCCCGCAGCCCCATCCCTGAGAGTTCTCGGGGTGTCCCGGGGGGTTCTCCCACTGCAGCCCTGTGGGGAGGTGCTGGAGACAGGCTGGGCAGCCGCCCCCACAGCCTGGCTCGGCCTCAGGAGCTCAGGCAGCACCACGAGGAATTGGGGATGAGCCGGAGCCAGGGAGGTGGCTGTGGGACATGAGGTATGGGGCAGGGGATGCCAGGGGAAAGCACCCAGCTGGCCCTGAACAACCCACTGAACCAGGCAGTGTCACCCCACCAGGGCTTATTTTTATCAGGCAGGAGCAGGAGGAGGAGGAGGGATGCTGGTGATGGGTGAATTGTTCCCCTAGCACCCAGGAAAAAGTCCCTGGAAGTGCCTGTGGACAGCAAAGGAGGGCAGACCTGAGTGTGCTGGGAGGGAACAGCTGCTGGGAATTTAAATGACCGCCCGTGAATGCTGGTTTTGTTTTGTCCCAGCCATGGCTGCCGGGGCCAGGCAGCATTCAAACCCTGCTGCTCACGGGGCTCTGTGCACAGAGCTCCTTTGGAAAAGCCAGGGAGAAACCTGAGCTGGAGAGGAGCCCTGGTGCAGCACCCTGACCCTGCTCTGCAGAGAAACCAGTGGAGGTGGCCAGAGCAGGCAGAGCCACGGCAGCAGGGATGTGCAGGAGCTGGGATGGGGGCCTCTGGTCAAGCTTTGTTCCCATCTGCCAGAGGGAAAAGCGATGGAAAGAGAAGAGATGGTCAGGAAGTGAGCGAGGTGTGCTTCCTGCATCCTTCCTGCATCCTTCCTGCACAATTCCAGCACAACTCCTGCACACTTCCCTCTCCCCTGCCTGATGGGACACGGCCCTGGGGCTGGGCAGTGGAGGCAGACTTTTCCAGGGACGGCCTCGGGATGAAGCTCTCGGCTCGAGCCAGGGACATGGAATGCTGCCCTGTGACTCTCCACGGCTCCCTGGGGAAATGGAGATGCTGCCAGGCACTGTGGTTTACAGCCTCAGCCCTGGTGCACGCTGCCAGATCCATGCCCTGAAAATCTAGTTTTGTAGGAATAAACAGGATTTCTTATTCCTGTTGCTAATGTGATAACAGCACATTGCAACACAGATGTTTTAATAACACATAGTCCTTTTAATGAAGGGACTTAAGCTAATTTACATCCCAACATTTGTATATGTCCTATTTGCTCATTTATTCGTGCAGCAAATGAAATTAAAGTTACTAAACATTTAGAAGATTACAAATACACTGGAGAAGTGCACCTGTGTATTAAAATAAGGAGCAGGAGCTGCTTTCCTGGCACAGAGGCTGCCCAAGGCACGCGCTGCTGGCTGCTTCCTCCCTTCCTGTGCAGCCACACAGGCTGGAGGGGAAGGCAGCCGGGCACTGCCAGACCCCATTCCCAGGGATGCTGACAGTTGTGACAACCACTGCACTTTTATTTTTATCATCCCGCCAACGCCGCTCTTTAGATCAGCTTTTATTAAAAATAAATAATGCTTTTAAAGCTGGTGCTGGGGCACCAAACTGTGACAAAGGCCAGGGAGGTGGTGCTGAGGATGATTAATGTGATTTTTCCAGCGAAATACTGTAGCAGTTCTGCCGTGCTGAGGGCTCTGCCGATGGGTGTGGGGAGGACGAAGGCGCTGGGTGCCGTTCTCAGCCTGGCACCTGGAGCAGGGGCACAGCCCATGCTGGAGACACGTCTGGCTGTGGCCTCACCCTCTCTCAGGCCAGGTTTGCTGGACACACGTCAGGCAAAGGCCAAAGGGATGCTGAGGCACAGAGCCCTCCCAGCCCCTTGGATGTATCCATCCCTCCTTTTTCCATCATCCCCCACCCCTCTCTCCAACAGGCCCGGCCACCAGAGCCCAGCGGAGTGGTGAACTCTGCTCATCCTCAGGGCACTGAAAAGGGCCATACAATGTTCCCTGTCACCCAGCCCACACCCCGGGGCTCCAGGGATGTCACACATCCTTCGCGTCACCATCCTGGGCAGGCCCGTGCCAGGCACATCTGCATCACATGTAGAGGCTCCTCCCATATCACACCCTCCAGAGGAAGGTGAGGAAACCTCCAGCACCTCGGGGAAACCCCCAAAAGGCTGTGCAAGGCTGGGCTTGCTCCCCCTGGGCAGACTCATCCCGCCCAGGCTTCCCAGGAAGGGGCACCCATCCTCCCGTGTGATGGTACAGCTGCCTCCGCTCATGGCCATGTGCATGAGGCTGCAGCTCCTGCCCTACTGGGACAGCCCCAGCTGTAAAACCCCTGCCACGGTGGAGGCTTGTGGCTGAAGGGCTGCATCCCCTGCTCGGAGCTTGTCCAAGACGTGCCCAATGCCTGAGCTTTTCCCACGTCCCGCTCACGGCAACCAGCGGGAAAAGTAATGAGCAAAATGTTAGGCAAACATTTTGGGAATCCAAAATTCTCTCTCTCTGAGTGCAGTTTGGCTCAACAGCTTGGTGGGGCATGGCAGGCACTCGGTGTCCAGATGGAGAGGCAGAGTGGCTGTCCCGCGGGGCTCCCGGCTGTGTGCTCCATCAGGGAAAAGCGCTGCTGCTCACTGCTGCACTCCCCTTATCCCGGTCCCTCCCCTGCCTTTCCAGGCCAGAGCATTTCTCAGACCGTGCTTTATCCCATCCCTGCTGCTCCTTTTCCAGCGCCACCAGCACCGCTAACAACAACTAAAATCCTAAATCCTGCCAGCCTGGTCCCACCGCTCCGAGGCTGAGCCTGCGCCCCGAACACCACGGAACGCGTGGGCAATGAGTGGCACAGCACTCCCTCCTCCCCCAGTTGTGCAACTGGGGCTGTTGGGATGCCATCTCCAACCCCCCTGGCTCGCCGCTCCTGGGAAACTCGTGCCCGTCCCTGCGGCAGGCGGAGGAGCGAGGCGGCTGTGTTCCTTACCTCTCGCCGGAGCCGGGAGTGCGGGGAGAGCTGGAAATAGCCCTGGCTGACACAGATACCTGTGCGGAACAGCAGGGGCCTGCACTCGCCGTGGTAATTGCAGACTGCACGGCGATGAGTCAGCCGGAGCCCCGCTCGGGCAGCACGAGGCTGCCCTGCCTCCCGCACCGTGCGGGCAGCGCCCGCCCAGCCAAACCCGGGCCCCGTTGCCGGGGAAATTGATGCTCCCCCCGTCCTCGGGAAGGGGGGCCCGAAGCACAGGAGCAGGGAGAGGATGGGAATGAGAGCATCTTGCAGCTTTTTAAGCTCTCGAGATGCTTTCAAGTGCCAGGAAGGCTGTGCGAGCTGTGATTTGCTGCATTATTTCTGTTGCTATCCCTGCACGGGGAGCTCCTGTGTGCAGAAGAGCTGCTTGCAGCAAGTCAGCATCCAAACACTGCTTGTTCTGGCGGGGGGGGCTGAGCCCCACAGCTGCCATCACCCACAAGGGACCGCGGGCCACCCTGGGACCAGCCCTCAGCACTCCCCAGGGTCTCTGGGATGGGCCCCCTTTATCTCAGCCATGGGCAACTGAAGCAGCTGGAGACCGAAGCGGTGTCGGCTCACCCCGAGCTCCTTGGCAAGAAAGCCCCACCAGCAGAGCTCTCCACCCTCCTCCTCATCCTTCTCCCTGGGGCTCAGGGGCTGCCTCGCTGCCGGCGATTGCACTGTCAGGACATTAATAAATAATTAGCCAGCAAACTTCCACCAGGGAGCTTCGTTTCTTCTCCTCCAGTGGTGCTGCCTGTTCAGAGAGGGGAAACCAGGGGAGAGCAGCTATTCCCAGGAAGAGGGGCTGGAGGGGGTGGCATTTCCCCAACCAGGCTGGCGGGTCCCCAAGCTCCTCCACAGCTGACTTCACATTCCAAAGGGATTCGGGGCCAGGAGGAGGAATAGGTAAAATCAATGAGAACCTATTTGGCGGGATAAAAGAATGTGGTTTTATTTATAGCGCTGGCTGGAGCTGAAGTGTCTCCTGCCCAGGGAGACAGCGCTGAGGCGCGGGGGAGCAGCAGAGCAGGGTCTGCACAGGGCTGGGAAATGCACCAGTGCCTGCAGCCCACCCCTCATCACCCAGCCCCACTGAGCCCCCAGCCCCCCACTCCCCAAAGTGCTGTGGGTGGCTTTGCTCGCCAGCTGCTCTAACACCAGTGTCTGTGCTCAGGGGGTGCCAGGAGCTGAGCACCAGCCCCTTCCCACCACTCGTGCCCAGGCAGGGCTGCAGGAGCCAGGGACAGTGGTGGCCAGCCACTCTGGGGGATGCTCGGAGGAGAGCTGGTGACAAGGGAGGAGGGGATGCTGCGAGATGGGGGCCTGGGGAGAGATGGAGCCAGCCTGGCAGGCTGGGAGTCACGAGCCAGGGAGATGCCCGTGGACATCCCTGCCAGCAACAGCTGCTTGAGGAACAGCAAGTCCTTGCTCAGCAGTGCTGCAGATCCAAAGCGTCTCCCTTCGCTGCTCACTCCCTTGGCCAGCTCTGCTGGTGCAGGAGGATCAGGACCTGCTCTGGTGATCAAGGCACATCTCTGGGATGAGGCAGTTAAAAGAGAGAGAGGAAGAGAGGCACCCAGACTCTGAGCAGCCTCCAGGGAGAGGCAGGAGGAGTTGTCCTGCTTGGAGCCATCAGCAGAGGAGGATGAGGCCAGCCTTGGTCTCAGCCACACCCTCAATGCCCCCTGCTCCTTCTGGGAGCAGCTGGCAGCAGGAGGTGGGGTTACAGGAGGTACCCCAGCTCCTGGTGCTGTCCTGCCAGGCAGGAGCGGGCAGGGAAGGGAGCCCAGGCAGCACCACCAGGACTGGAGGCAGCTCGAGAGGCAGGGATGAGGCGGGTGGGGCAGCGAGAGGCCAGTGGGGTGACATGGATGGGCTGTGACAGACACTGCCAGCACCGTGTGAGAGCTGCCAGTGCTGTGGGAAAGCTGAGCTCGGCCAGAGCGAAAGGCTGAGCATGAGGGACACGTACCGGATGGTGCAGCTCCTGCCGGTCCCTGGCTGGCTGGTGCCCTGTGCCCGGCTGCTCTGGGGCAGCACGGGGGGACACTGAGCCTGGAACAGCAAGGGGAAAGCTTGGGCTGCAGGCTGGGATGTCAGGCAGTGCAGAAAGAGCAGTGCAAGGTCTCTGGCAGTGTTTTCCTTCGCCCAGATGAAGTGAGGTACAGGATGAGCTGAGTGCCCTGGGCTGGTGCCAGCCTCTCATCCCCAGGCAGAAGGGGCCGGCTGGCCCTGCTGTGCCAGAGCAGCCTGGGGAGGAGGACAGGCTGCTTCAGCTGCTGTGGGTGTGCTGCTTCCGTGGACAAATGAGTCACTGAAAATGCCATAAGGAGTCAATGGGCATCCTGGTCCCCTGCTCATCCCACACAGCTGGTGGGCAGAGTGAGCCATCGTGCAGGAGCCTTCCCTACCCTCTGCTGTCTGGGCTCTGCCACTTGCTCCAGGAAATTCCCATCTGTTTCAACAATGCATCCACAAAACCCCCCTCTTGCACCTTTGCCATCACATTTGTCTCCTCAGAGGTTTTCTCGGCAATAGCTGTGTGGATTTACCTGAGCAGCCCGCTCCAGGCTGCAGTGTGGGAGAGGAGCGGGCTGCAGGATGGGGCAGGCTGGGGCCCTGTACAACAGCCCCCTGCAGGGGTGCATCCCTCCTGCCCTCAGTGCTGGCCACAGGCTCCTCTGACAGAGCTGGAGCAGCCTCTGCTCCAGGGAAAGAGCTGCAGAGAGCCTGGCAGGTGGCACAGGGTGGGGAGGGACCCTCTGCCAGGTGCACTCCAGAGAGGGGCCTGGGGGGCTCTGCCACGGCACAGGGACAGCGTCCATGGTGTCCATGTGTGCCTGCATGAGGGGTTTGCTGGCACAGTGGGACATCACTCCTCAGTGATGCCGAGGGAATCTGGAGCAGGAATGGCACCCTCTGAACTACCAGAGGCTCAGCCCTGCTCCCTGGACAAGCCGGATCTCAGAGCCAGGAGCCCACCCACACCCATTCTGTCCTCAGAATCCACTTTTGTTTCCCAGGTCCCCTCCAGCCCCAGGGCCCAGTCTCTCAGCCTTGTGGCAGAGAGGACATCAGACTTTCCCTCCTTGCTGACCATGAAGCATAACAGAGCCCTCCTGTCGCCAGCCGAGGAGGAGGAGGAGGAGGAGACAGGAGCTCCCAGGTGCACACAGCTAATGAGGCACAGAAAGTGTGCAGGGAAAGCAACATTCTGTCCCTGTGCTCGTGACTTCAGGTGAAGGATAAGGCTGAGCCGAGCTCTGAGCAGGGCTGCAGGGAAGGGAAAGCAGAGCTCGTGGAAGGGAGCCAAGCAGAGAAACTCAGCGAAACTCGGGGCATGGCACTGCCAACCACTGAGCCCCGCGGGGAGCGGGGCCCCAGCGAGCAGCCTGCATGAATGAGGAGTGCTCCAGGGGAGGGCTCTGGGGACACCTTCCCCTTCAGCCGCCCCCAGCTCACCCAGCCACCGGCTTTCAGAGCTCCTGCCAGCTCCTGCAGAGCGCCTTTCCCGGGTCCCCAGCGACCGCGGCCACCACGCCAATGCCCCCGGGGCTGCATTTCATGCGAGTGCCAAGCAGAGAGTGTCACCAGGCGGGGGGCTGGCGGGGACCCGCCGGCGGCTGGGGATGTTGTAACTCGGAGGAGCCCCATTTGCCGCTGCCTCTCACTGCCCGGTCCGTACAACATTTTGCCATCCACAAACAGAGGCAGCTGCAACGTGAGAGCCAGGGCGGGCGGTCGCCCGGCGCGGGGTGGCTCCTGCCCAGCCGGCGCTCATTGGCTCCGGCCCCTGTCCCACGGCTGGCCTTTGGCAGGCTCCGGGTACCTTCAAACCCTGTCCCCTCCTGACCGCTGGCCCAATGACATTACTCACTCGCTGCTGTTTTGAAAGGACATTTGCAAGCTTTTCCTGTTATATTTTACCTCGGTAATGTTATCCCCAGCCCCTCCGGGCTTAGCATCGAGTTGCTGCTGCAGCAGCGGCGCGGTGCCACGGGGTGCTCCGGCTCAGCCGTGGCTGCCAGGCCAGGGTGGGCACAGGGGGCTTAATTCTGCTCGAGAGTGTCTGGCACCTCTTTGGGTACATAAATACGGAGAGCAGCAGAAGCTGGAGCTCTGGCAGCTGCCCCACTCTCAAAGCTCAGGGTCTGGTTGAGGAGGAAAGCTGTGAGCACACGGCAGAGCTGCCCGGCTCCGTGCACAGGGCACGGAGTGTGACACGGGCAGTGCGATGCCCCACTCACACCACTGCACTCCTGTCCTCCAGCTCAGACACCACCTCTACCCACCGCAGGTGCTTCTGAGGCTGCCACATGACCGACTTCTAAGAAGGTGGAGACAACACCGCTTATAACATCTTGTCCTCCTTCGCCTCTCTCCTGGTGCTTCCGAAGCCCTTTTCATGAGTGTTATTTAACCAATTCCTCCAGAAACTCCAGGCCACAGGGAAGTGGTGTGATCTCCATTTCACAGGTGAAAAGAACCAAAAGGCACAGAAAAATGCTTGGACCGTGCAGAAGTCCAGAGCAGTCAGGAGCTGAAGTTGGGCACGTCAACATCATCTTGCAGCCACGTGAGCAACTGTGCTTCGTCCTGCAGGATCCCACTGAAACCCAGAAGCAGCAGCAAGTCCACTTTGCCAAGATGCCCCCATTTTGCTCCTCTGTCCCCCTCCCACCACAAGGGCAGCCTGACCCCAATGTCACGTCCAGTTTTGCCTGCAGGGCTGCAAGAAGCCCTAGCCTGTCTGTTCAGAGGAGCAATGGGGCAGTGCAGGCTGGGCTTTGCTTTCCTCGTGTTCCTCCGTGCCTGGGGGTGTTTGCTGCCAGGGTGGGTGTCCTGGGGGCTGTGACCACTGGAGGCTGGGAAGGGCTCATCTCCTTGGGTCAGAAAGCAAGGGAGGAGGAACTGTGCTTGCACACAGACCAGAAGAGAAAAGGTATTTCTGAAAAACTCAGCTCTGCGCAACTTGCTTTTAGAATGATTCTCAAGTAATTCCCACAAATGTTACTTCCTACTTGAGTGCAGCTGGTGTAAAGGAAATCACGAGATACTCGAGTGAGAACCTCGCTTTTTGTGCAACAAATTCCTCCCAAAGGACTACTTTTGTGGTGAGGCCTTCCAGCCCTGCTTTTTGCCCTGATGGGACAAACATCCCTCCTGTTCTCAGCTCATCTTCATCACTCCGTAGCCTTCATCACTCGTATCTTCTGCAAAGAAAGGAATGTACATCGAATCACTGGTCAGCCGGGTCACCTGGGAATTTGACTCTTGATCTTCAAGGAGTTGTACATGCCCCAGAGCAAGGCAATTTCCTTCCTTGCCCTCCTGACGTGCAGTGCCTGCTGTGACTACAGCTGTGAATCCTGGCAGGGCATTCCTGGGCCCAGGCCTCCCACCCATGGGAAGAGAAGTTTCACTGCTGGCAGGGCAGCTGGAAAAGCACTTTGGGTAAGGTTTTTGGCCCTTGGTAACAGTAATTAATTAGTACTAGAGCGCACAGCAATGAGGAAGAGTTGCTTTGTCCCATCCCAGCAGCCAGGCCACCCTGGCCTCCGACTCTCATCACTGTGCATAACACCCGCTGTCCCTGACATCTCCCTTCGGTGCAAGGCTTGAGATCATCAGGGAAAATCCAGTGTTGCTACATTGCATGATGTTCACAACATGTCCTGAACCAAGGGAGGCCAGAGGGAATTAAAGAGTGGCTGGAAACAGCTCTGCCTTTGAAACAACAGCAAAGAGAACACGGATGGGCAGTGGGCCTTTCCTGCCAGAGGAAGAAGCACTTTCTGTCCACCCCTCAGAGCCTGGCACAGAGCTCCCCACCCCCATAGCTCCACATCACTTTGCTCCATCAGTGCTTTACAGTGACCCTGCAGGCCTGTCTAGGCAGTCTGAGGGGATTCAAGGATCTGGAGCCATTAGGCTGCAGGTGTTGACACTTGGTTGGTTGTGTATCAGCTAATTCAGGCTGCAGTGCCAAGCCCTGCTCTTTGCCATGTAATTGCTACGGGTAAGTAAATAGAACATTCATGAGATTTTTGGTCCCATCATTAATTATTTCTGAAAGGGCTTTTAGGATACGCCTCAAAACCCCAGACAGAAAGATGACGTGCGTGACATCAAGATGCTCGCAGCAGCAGCTGAAACAAAACCAAGAAAAATCAGAAGATCTTTTTGCTCCTTCACTGCAGTCACCTGGTCCCACTTCAGTGCAGACCCACCGAGCCTGGAAGTGACCCTTGCCCCAACCGCTGCTCTCAGGGCTTTTGTATCTCCACATGAGGTGATCTGGGGACTGTTGAGAGGTGCCTGGCGGCGCTGGGTGCTCCCACTTTTGAACGCCGGCAATTTTAAGGTGTGCTTGGTGGCATTGCTCAAAGTGGGTTCCCTGGGGAAGGTGCTCCTGCGAGAACCACGGGCCACTTAAAAAGCCCCGGAAAGCCTGGATATGGCCCCTGCTCTGACACGCTGCACCCAGCACTTCCATATCCCAACTCGGAGTGACCCAGCGGCACCGGGGGATGCCGAGCACCCCCCCCCCTTTGGCGGGCTGGCACTTCCAATGGACACACAAAGTGGTGTCCCACGCGTGTCTGCAAAGCCCCCCGGGGCGCTCCCTCGCCGTGCTCCCCCCGTGCCCGGCTCCCGCAGCCGCGGGCGGGGGCTGCGGGCGGGGGCTGCGGGCGGGGGCTGCGGGCGGGGGCTGCGGGCGGCTCCGCCCCGGCGCTCCGCGCTCCCCGCCCCGCCGGCCGCCCGGCTCCCGCCGCCGCGCCTGCTGCATGCTCGGTGCTCAGCCCCAGCCGGAGGTGGAAGATGGCGGAGCCGGGGCCGGATTGCAGCTCTCTGCTCGATGAGGATCTTTCCTCCTTCGTCTTCAGTTACCTCGCTGACAGCCAGGTAGGGAGCGCGGGAGGAGGGGGGGGGGGGCTCTGCTGCGCGGGTCCCCGGCGCGCTGCAGCCGGAGGGGGGGGAACGGACGGACCCCCCCGCTGCTTGTCGGGGCACCGCGGGGAAGAGTGCTGGCGGAGCGGGGGTGCGGGGACCGGCTGGTCCGGCGGGTGTCCCGCGGGTCTGCGGCGGTCCCGTTCTCTCGGCGGGCGCGGAGCCGCCGCGGGGCTGTGCGCGCCCCTCCCGGGGCTCCCGGGCGGCCGCAGCCCCGCAGCCCCGCCGGCGCTTTCAGCACCACTCGCACGTGGACTCCCGCGGCCCCCCGTTCCCCCATCGGCCGGGAATTTGGGGGGGACAGGGGACAAGTTGATGGGTTGATGGGTTTCGGCACAGAACCACCCCCCCCCCGGTTGTTACGGCCCCCCCCAAAGGTGGGGAGGGGGCGGCGCGGTGCAGGGGGTGGGGGGGGCTCCGCAGGGGGCTGCGCGGTGGGGGCTGATCGGAGCCGGGCTGTGGGATGAGTCATGCCGAGCGTCAATTCCACGCATACGGGCTGGGATCTTGGGGGATGGAGGTTTGGGGGGAGGGGGGGGTGCGACAGCGAGAGGGGTCTCGGTGCCGCGAGTCGCTGGCTCCAAAATGTGGATGGGCTGTGTTTTGGACGGAGCTGGGTATTAAAATCAGATTAAGGCTCCTTGGCAGCTCCGGCGGGATCACGAGAGCGAGCAGTGCTGGCTATAGGGCTCGCATGCTTTTCCATTTTGGGGGCTGCAAGAGAGGCGCTATACAATAAACCGGGCAGGAGCCCGAGCACCGCCGCGCATTTCGCAGTCGGCTTGATGAGGCTGCTGCAAGTGGGAAGAGTTTTCTGTAGTTATGTATCATCCCCCCGACCCTTCACTTTCATAACCACGGATTACAAAATAGCTCTGAATGTGAAGCGAGCACATTCATCCCAACCCTTGCTCTCTCACCAGTTCGGCCCCGGGATTGCAAACAGCAGGAGCGTGTGTGTTTGTGGGGAACAGGACGGGGACTAATCCTGCCGCTGTTTGGGTTCAAAACAAACAAGAGCTCGAGAACTGGTAAATCAGATTTGCCCACGGTGCGTGTGCCAGACAGAACCAGGCAGGTCTTGCCACCAGCCAGACTGATGTAGTCCCGGCACCTCTCCTCGCATGCACCAGCGCCAGAGCACTCCGGCTTGGCACGGGACCGGGCGGCTTCTGGGGGCAGAGCAGGGGGGAGGCAGCCTGGGTTCTTAACCAAGAGCTGCTGACAGGTTGATTACAGCAGAAGGGTCAGGAAAGGTAAGAAGTGGGCCGAGGTTTTGTAAGCAGTTTGTGTGGTTTTTTTCCATTTTATTATTGCTGAGGGAACCGTCGGCTTGGAGGTGAGGAGGCTGGTTGTGTGGGATGCTGTCCCTCAGAGTGGGCTGCTTGTGTGGGATGCCATCCCCTGCAAGTACAGCAGCAAGGCTGCAGCTCCCACCAGCCCCTTTGCTCCCTGAGCAGGTGAAAGTTCCTGGCCTCACTTCCCTGTAATAACCCTCCTGTTCTCCGCGTGTTAACCACGACAAGAAGAGCCCCTATGATTGCAGCATGCTCCTGGAGCCTTGTTTCTCTTTTTCTTTGCTTTTTAGTCAGCATTTGATGTGCCAATTTAGAAATCTTATTCCAAAAAGGGACTGCTAAGGGAGGGGGAAGAAAAAAAAAAAATCCTATGAATTGTCATCCTTCTCTGGTGCAAGCCCACCATGTTGTGAGCATTCCCTGGAAAATTTGGAACTGTGAAATGGCCTGTGCTGAAATGAGACCGTGTTTATGAAACGTGGCTGGCTGTGTCCCCTGTTTTCTCTCTCTGTCCCCTGCTTGCTCTCTGCTGGAGGGAGCAGCACAGGTAGTGCTGGTCTGAAGTCTGCAGGTGTGGGAGGAGAGGAGCAGCGAGGGCAGCGTTGCAGCTCGCTGCAGCTCCCGTGCAGCCCCTCTGTGCTCTCCCATCCGGCGCCTGCTTTTGATAATTCCATTTCCTCTTCTGTCCCCATGTGGGCTGAGGGGCTCAGGGCTGGGATGGGAAGAAAAGAGAAGGAAAAAGGAAGAAAAATCAGCCCCCCCAGCTATGATTTGCGTGCATTTGCCTAAGAACTGCCTGAAGTTGTAAGCATGTGTTGCGCTTGTACCTTAACCTCTGATGAAACTGGGGGAAGGCTCCAGCCCTGGCTCTGTCACATGCTGCCTTCTAACTGGGAGCAGGAGGCGGGCCGGGCTGCCGCTGACGTCTCTCCCCATTACTACTGTACAAGCCTCTGCTTACAACTGGGTTGCTGACTTCTCAATGGAGCCCCAAAACTGCTTCCCCAAAGACCCCAGTGCTCCAGCACGAGAGCAGGTTATCCTGAGAGGCTACGGTGTCAGGAGGCCACGAGATGATGAATAGTAGCTGTTTCCTTTGTGGAAATTTTGAGGAACTCTCTCGCCCATGCTCCTCCCCAGTCGTTGCTTTTGCAGTAGGTTTTGAGAAAGGCACAGTTGGTGCAGGTGCTGGGTGATCCCTTCCTCTCCAGGGGAGGAATCCTGAGCAAGGCTCTCAGGGAGATGTGCAGGGAAGGTTTGCCGTGGGTATCTGCATCAGTCCCTTAATCATAAGGGTTTGTGCTGAGGGTGCCTGCTAACCTCTATTTACATATCGAGGACAGCGATGATTCACGTGGTACCTGCATTGCTACAGAAAGAAAATCAGGGTTTTTCACTTGATATCTGCCTTTCTCCTGCCAACTCCTTTTTTCCTTCTTTTTTTTTTAAAAAAAAAAAAAAAAGTGATTTTGTTCTGCTGCGCCTCAAAATGTGTCATTTCTGGGCCTGCTTAATCCATTTTGTGCAACTCTGCTGCTCAGAGGTATGGAGCTGGTTGTAGCTGGTTCATCTGCTGGCACCGGGCACTGGGAAATGCCAGCCAGGCAGCTCTGCCGAGAGCACCACGGAGCAGCCAGCAGCTCTCAGCATCCCTGCGAGAGGCTGGAACACTGTGGCTCTTACAGCTTCAATTTGTTTAAAAACCCCAAAGAAAGTGCAGCAGGGGGGGTGGGAGGGGAATAAATAAAAAAAACCCCAGGCTGCTTCTCGGAGGGATGCTTAAAGATCCCATGAACTGAAATACAATATTCCCTCTTTAACTTCCCAGCCTCCTGCTAGAAGCTTAATCCATCGATGAGTGCAGGAGGCACAGCGAGCCTGTGCTGGGCTGGCATTTCTAGTGATGAACTGGGGGTGCATCCCTAATTTCTGATAGTCCTCACTGAGCTGAGCGATACCATGCTTTTTCTGTGGCTTTTCTCTCGAAGATTTGGGGTGGGTTTGGACGACAGACAGCCCGAGGGCCTGTGAAAAATACATCCTCAGCTGCATTGCTGCAGCGTGGGTCGAAGGGCTGCTGCAGTGCCAGGGCTGGAGAAGGCTGAAGTTGTCTGGGAAGCAGGCTGGCTGTGTCCTGGTGGCTGTTGCCGTGTTGGAGCAGGGCCTGGAGGGTGCTGGGGGTGCTGGTGGCTGTCCCCACCACAGCAGGGGCTGTGGAGGCTGCCGAGCACAGCAGAGTCTGAGCTGAGCCAAGAGAGAGAGCAGGCGGCAGCAGCCGGAGAGAGGAGGGCTGGGCTGGAAGCTGCCCCTCAGAGAGCCTCCCCACACACCTGCCTGCCTTCCCCCCGTGATTCTGACCGGTGTTCCCCACCCTGGCAGTGCCCCAGGGCTGCCCCACGCCGCGGGTTTTCCCCCACCTGCCTGCACATCCCTGCCCGGCTCTCATGCCGTAATGGAAAGGCACCTCTCCAACAGGTGAATAATTAAGGGCTCAACCGAGGGCCTCCAGCAAAGGGAGCTTTGTGAGGGAAGAGGGATCTCTCTCACATTAACCTTTCCAATGTCAAAAGCCTTTTTGTAGGGAGGAACTCCACTTCCACGAGCTGTTTGGCATGCTTGGTTGTCTAATTAAAAATGCTCGGGGAATGCCCCTTGCAGCCCCAAACCCCTGGATTTGGGGAATGGGTCCCACGTCCCCGGTGCAGGGCTGGGGACAGGGATGCTACAGGCTGGCTCCTGGCAGATGGTTTGTTGTGCTGCCAGCCACTGGTGCCAAGGGCAGGAGCCCACCAAGCTTTGAGATCCCCTTTGGTGGGGCTGGGGGCTGTGGCAGTGCGTGGGAGCTGCAGTGCTATAGTGACAGGACAAGAGAAATGGATTCAAACTGACAGAGAGAAGGGTTAGAGTGGATATTAGGAAAAAAATTCTTCCCTGTGAGGGTGGAGAGGCCCTGGCACAGGGTGCCCAGAGCAGCTGTGGCTGCCCCTGGGTCCCTGGCAGTGCCCAAGGCCAGGCTGGACATTGGGGCTGGGAGCAGCCTGGGACAGTGGAAGGTGTCCCTGCCAATGGCAGGGGGTGGCACTGCATGGGCTTTAAGGTCTCTTCCAACCCAAACCATTCTATGATTCCATGAAGGACACGATTCCCCCTGGCCAGCATGTGCCAGCACCGTGGAGGCTTGGGGACATCACTGGGCTGGGGCAGAGGCATTGAGCAGGGCCAGATCGCTGCCAAATGCCACCACCGAAGCCACCGCTTCTGCGTGCCCATGGCCTCGGGGAGATGGTGTCACCAGGGCACCGTGTCCCCGTGGGGCTCTGCAGCTCTGGCTCTGCCGGGGAAGGGAAGTGCTGTCCCCAGAGATGCGGCTCCGCCGGGACCACGCGTGTGGCACTCGTTGGCCGCCGCCGCGGAGCCGGGGACGCGAGGTGCTGGCAGGGCCTCGGCTGCAGACACGTTTGCCGGAGGAATCGGCTTCAGGCTCCCGCAGCTGAGCCCTGCTCCATGGCAACCCGGCGCGGGCTTATATTTCTCGTGACTGCTTGGCAGCCTGAAGTGATTTAGCAGGGGGGATCTCTGTACGCGCCGGAGCCGCCGCCAGCGCGGCCCTGCTGGGGTGACCGCCACGCTCCCGGCCCTGCGGCGCTCCAGCTCCCGGGGCACCCCCTTCCCACAGCCCAGGAGTGGGCAGCCTGGCCGGGCAGGATCCCACCACCTCCTGCTGCCTGCAGAGCCACCTTCTCAGCAAGCCACCTTCTCGCCAGTGCCTGGACAAGGACGTTTAAAGCTGCCTGTGCTTGTAGTAACGAGCCAGGGACTAAAGGTTGGAGTTAATGGGGCAGGTGGTCAGGTGAGGTAGTGACCTACTTCCAGGGGCACCGGCACCGTAGGCACTGAGTGATGGTCCAGCCAATGTGTTTCCCTTCCCTTATCGCTCGGCCGTTCTGCTTTTCAGCACTTTTCCTGAACTCTGGCTCACGAAATATTATTTATTTATTTATGGCAGTTGGGTTTTGTTGGTTTTTTTTTTTTCTTTTTCTTTCAATGACGAGAGCTTCCAAGAAACGCCGAAGGACTTTGCACAGCTCTGGCTGTGCTCAGGGTCTTGTCAGCCCTGTCCTTATCCAGCCCTGTCTCACTGCACTTCCTCACGTGGAGGCAACAGCCAAGGCCGAGCTGCTGCATTAAACCAGCTCACTGCTGAATTAACACAGGGAAAAGTAAAAGCTGGAAATCTCCCTTGGCCCTGGAAGATCTAGAAACCCCTCGGGGGAGGGGTTCTTCATGTGTCGAGTGTGGTATCTGCTGGTGGGGGATGTGGAGAGGCCGTGGCAGCCCTGGGGACACGGCCCCATCCAGTAGCCAGAGTCACCTTTGATCTCTGCGGGCTCCGGGCTGCAATGTGGGGCTTAGGGAAAATACTTCCCTTATCTCTCACATCCCTCTGTCCCGAGGCAAAGCCGGCAAGCACTGGGAGCTGGATGGGCACCCCAGCACCAGGAGCTTCCTTGGGGGAGCATGATGATGCTGAAGCGTGCCAGGAGCTTTTTACATCTGTGTCCCCACTGCCCCCCAAGCCCCCTGCCCACCCAGCCTGGCAGTGGGGACAAAGGCTGGAGAGACCATCAGAGGGCTGATGTGACACTTCTCCCCTCCCCTGGGAAGAGCAGTACATGCTTTATATGGATGTTTTTGTGCTGAGGTGGCGCCTCAAGCTCTTGCAGGGACTACAGTTGCAGGGCAGCAGCATATCTTTACTGAGATGCATTTTCTGAATTCTTCCTGTGGCCCTGCGGCCAGGCCAGGCCAGCAGCAGCCCCTCTGCTGAGCCAGTGCAAGGCCAGGCCCCTGGTTTCTGTTCCAGTTTGCTGCGAGTTTCACTCAGAGAACAGAAGCTCCTCTCTGCTGTCACTTCTGCTCCCCCCCGTTGTCTGGGGAGGCTGCAGCACCCGGTTTGTCCCTGGCGTAAGGGGGGAGCGGTGTGGGCAGTGTCATCCTTTCCCCCTGCCGCCACAAGCTGCCTTCTCCACCTATTCCCTGAGGAGCCCTCATTTCCTAATTTTCATGGACGTCAAGAGCAAGGAAATCCTGTGGCGAGGGCCGAGCGTCCTGAGCCGGGGCTCGGAGCCCGAGCTGGGGCAGCCGGCGGCGCAGTGGGGACGGAAGGAAGCCCAGCTGCCTCTCTTCACGTTTGTTCTCCTCCCTCCTGCGCCGTGGAGGGGGGATGTGGCTTTCACAAGTGACAGCTGGGGGACCTGGCTGTCCTGCCACGAGGTGACCCACGGCTGGAGCAGCCCCAGCTGTCCCAGGGTGCAGGGGAGCTGCCGAGCAGTGTTTTTGCTGAGCCTTTCTTTCATTTTTTAGCCAAATTCCTGGGTAGGAGGGAGTCGCGTTATTATTTTTTCATGACAAAAGTGCATCTGTAGCTGCAGGGTGTTCAGGAGACTGCCATGACCCTCTGCATGCACACAGGACTGGCAGGGCTGGGTTGGAGCTGAGACCAGCGCTGGTCACACTTGTGCATGGCTGTGCTGGGGGTGACAGCGAGGAGCTGGAGGTGACAAACGTGGCACTCACAGCTCTCCTGGGAGGATGAAGCCGGGACAGGCTCTGGCTCTCTTTCCCCTGCAGAGGCCAGTCCCTCTGCCAGCACGGTGTGGTGACACTGGTGGGCACAGAGATGGTGGCCATGGTCCTTTGCTCCATGTGCTTGGAACACTCCTGGGCTGGGAACAGGACGAGATCCCACTGCCCTCATGTGGGATCGGGGCTTGCGGGCAGAGCAGGGCAGGGGTTCGTGCCAGGTGAGCTGTCAGCACCCGCTCCTGCCACACACAGGGCGCTCACCGGGCACCAGCACGGTGGGGCTGAACTTTGTCCAGCTTTAGTCCTCCGTCCTTTGTCCAGCTTTAGTCCTCTGTTCTGATTTCTTGGCACTTTCCCTGCCTCGGTGCAAATGTTTGCAACTTCCACGGCCCTTGGCTTCCAGCTTATTAAACTTTGCATTCCCGTTGGCTCCCTGCAAACCACGGCTGCTGAGCTGCTTCCCTTTGCCCCCCGGGCTCGGGGACCTGTGGCTTTGCCCGTGCCAGGTGTGTGTGGCTCAGAGCCACCTTCCCTCGTCTTAATGACAGGAGGGTTTTCAAACCTCCCCTGGAACAGCATAAACCCCAGAGCTCTGCAGAGCACAGATTTAAACCACCAGCATCGTTTCTCCTTTCGAGCAGGCTCGCACACAGTCACGACCAAACCGTGCTGATAATGAAAAGAAAAAAAAATGGCAATTTTTTTTCTTAAAAAGGAAGTTTCTGTTTCTGTGTGGGCCCCACAGGGAGGCTGGCGCATGCGGGTTTGGAGTGCTAGAACCCATTTCCCAGGTAACAGAACTCAAGCCTGTGAGAACTGTGTGGTTTTCTCAGGCTGAAAGGTTGGATGGTATTTGAGCTGCTTTTTTTTTTTCTTGTTGCCGTGTTCTTTTAAGAAGGAATAAGTATGTCTATTTATATATATTTTGAAAATGAAAGCACGTGGCCCGTGTCCCCAGAAACCCTCACGGTACATGCTGTCACCCAGCTCTGGGGGGGACACTGCTTTGCTGGTGACCACCCCCCAGCCCTCCCCAGCAGCTGAACTGGGGAGCATCCCCTGGAGCTTGGGGTGAGCCGTGGTAGGTGTGCAGGACATTCTCTTGGGAATTCTCCATGGGACCAGAGGCTTCGGGATGTGGAAGTGGATGCAGCAGGAAGGAAGTTGGCAGCTGAGAGGGGAGCGGTGTCATGGGGGGATGTTGGGACAGCACGGACGGGAAGGGCTGGAGCTGCTCCCTTGATTTATTCCTGTTGACTCTTCCTGCCCATGCTTCGGGTGGTGCTGCCTGGCCTGCACACAGTGCTGGCTTCTCCATTCCTCTGCCAGGGCATCTGGGATGCAGAGCGGTTTCCCTGTGGAGAACAGGGCTGCCCATGAGGGTCTGCTTGCCCTGGCTGCCTCCTCTCAGCGTCCACCTCCTGCCCGCTGCCCGTCTGCCCAGAGGAGCTGGAAACCCATCTGCACATCCAGCTGAGTCGAAAATACATGAAAGGCAGATTATCGGGGGAGACTGTCCTCATCTCTGCCACTCGCTTATGGCAGTGCAAGGACCTGGAAATACAGCTTTCAAGTTTCTCTCTGTATTTATGTAACCCAAACGAACTCTTTTTTGGAAAGAGCCACTCTGTCTCATTTAGATACCTAAATATAGCAGCTGCTCTGGAGGGAGGATTGGCCTGCGAGTGCCCTGGCGGGTATGGGACCTTTGTGCACGGGTGTTATGGGGACTTTAAACCTCACTCAGTGGGGCCTGGGGGGATTATTCCCCTTGCCATTATCAGGATGGGCTTACAGTGTTCCGGGTCAGGGGGGAGCTCACGGCAGTGACCGGGTTGGGAAGCACAAACCTGTGGAGATGCAGACTGCAGGGTTTCTTCTAAATGTCTCGATGCCTTTTGAGGCCAGAGCCCATCTATGCCCAAACACGCTGTTTGTTGTTGTGCCATCACCTCCCCTTGGAGGGAGGATCCGTGCTCCAAAGCACTGAGGCAGAGCTGTGCTATGGGGTGAAACCTCCACATCCAGCCCCGCCAAAGGGCCCTGTGGGGCTGCAGCACCTCGGGGTGATCAGGCAGGGCTGCTGGGGTGGAATCACCCCCACAGTGTGGGGCTGGGTGGAAAGGCAGGGAAGT
Organism: Aphelocoma coerulescens; assembly: GCF_041296385.1. Lineage (NCBI taxonomy): Eukaryota > Metazoa > Chordata > Aves > Passeriformes > Corvidae > Aphelocoma > Aphelocoma coerulescens. The sequence goes on along the minus strand of NC_091027.1, from coordinate 1,721,124 downwards.
GCAAGGGTCCTTCTGCCCGTAGGTGCACCTCATGCAGCAAAGCCTTTGAGCTCCTTTAGGGAAAGGTGGGGGACCAAGCCTTTGAAGTGCCAAGCTCAGGGACACCCCACAGGTGCCATTTCCCTTTGCCAGGGGTGTTCATGGACGTTCAGGGACACCCACCCTCCTGGGCAGCAGGGCCTGTGCACTCCTCCAAGATGCAGTGTTGGCAGGATCCAGGCACTGTGCACATCCCATGGACCCACTTCTGCTTCTTCTCACACCAGAGCTCTTTGCCTTTGGAGTGAGCTCAGGAGATGGGTCTGACCACGTGGTGTGGGGGGCCTCTCGTGCACCCCTGGGATCAGCCAGGCTTGCACCTTGCACCAAGCGTTGACGGAAACTGAGTTTCTCCGAGGTGCGCAGGGTGACCTTTGCTTTTGTCTCTTACCATTTCCAGCTGCCCTGCAGCAAGGGTGCCATGTGTCCCTCCCAAGGGAGTGGGCAGCAGCTGTTAGAGTGTGTGTGTGTGATGGTGTTGCAGGGACTTGGGGACACACGCTGCAGGAGTCTCTGCAGCTGGCTCGTTACAAGAGAGGACACCCTTGTGTTCCCCTCCTGCTTTGCAGCGCTGACACGAGAGCGGCTCCTGGCCTCGTGCTGCTGCAGGGGCTCCCTGGGATTTGGCGATACACTGGTGTTTCCTGCAGGAAACCAGAGGGTCCCTCAGCTGTCTGAGCACTGTGTCTGTGCTTCTTGCGTTGCTTCCTTTGCACACAGTGGCTCTGCCTCCCTGCACACCTCGTCCCCATCCCTGCCCCTCACTGTGCCCTGTGCCCAGCTTGGAGCTGTGCAGCCTGTGGTGTCCTCTGCCACCCCCGCCATCCCCCCCAGGGCAGGAGCCACCTGGCTAAACCGTGGGACCCCAGGGACGTGTCAGTGAACACCTGCACGCCGGCTTCACGCGGTGCCCTTGGACAACCTTGCGAACCCCGGTGCGGCGTCCCCTCAGCTCCCACTGCACAGCAGGGACCAGGCAGGTCCTGTTTGGGTGATGCCCTGCTCAGGTCTGCGTTACTCGGCCCTAGCAGGGTGCAGGTGAAATGGAGAAGGCAGAGGCTGTGCAGTGGAAGGGGAGCAGGCGGTGCAGTGGGGCTCCGTGCGGAGGGCTCGCAGTGTCCCCAGGATCCCGAGCTCCCTGGCAGATGGCTGCTGCCCTCCCGCCCTGCTCTGAGGAATACAAATGTGCGGTGGATACGGTTACCCGGCCCTGGCAGCGGTGTTGGCTTTCATCTAGATCAATATCCCCGCTGGCCTGCGTCTGTGGGAGCACTCAGCTGGCAGCACAAGCCTGGCCGGGAGCAGACACCCGCCGAGGCTCTGCTGCCCGCTGCAGCCGCTGCCCGTCCGTGTGTCCGGCTGCCTCGGTGTGGAGGCAGCGCCGGTGCCGGCCCCAGCGCCGCTGCCGCGCTGTCCGGCTCCGTCATGCGTAAAATGTAATAAATAGGGCCATAAGCCTTTTACAAAGTCTATTTCCACTCTTGGATCCGGGATTTAATGCATGGCTGCTTGGAGAGGCTGAGGATTTCAGGGGTCAGCAAGGCTAATTGCACTGCTGGAATAAAAGGGTGCGCGGCGAGGATCCTGCGCGCGGGCGGGAAGGGATGCCGGGGGTCCCGGCCCCTCGCCCGCTGCCCCAGCCCCGTGTGCTCCCTGCCAGCAGCCCGGGAACGCCACGGCCACGCGTGGCAGCATGGCAAGGGCCGGGGTCCCCAGGGAGGGCTCTTTTGGGGCCGGGGAGGCTGAGCCAGCTGGGGAGTCACATGCTGCAGGTGTTCGGTTCCCCAGTGCTCCGTGGTGTCCCTGTGTGTCTGACCGGGCATGTCTGGCTGGAGCGCTTGATCTTAGATTACCTGTAAGCCAGGAAAAGCCTCCGTGGGGCCAAGGGCCAGGGAGGATCAGGACTGTCCCGGTGCCAGCTCGGCCCCAGCCTGCAGCACCTCCTTCAGCTGCAGAGAGGAGCTGGGTACCACGCTGCCAGGCTGTGCTGGTGGGCCCCGGTGCCACAAGCTGGGGTGCGAAGGGATGTGTATCCTGCTGCCAGGGAGACAGCCCCACGGGGAACGGGAATGCAGTGCTGGGGGTAGAGCCTGGGGCACAGACCTGCATGGGTGCGCCAGTGCTGGCTGTGCTGGGTGGCCAGCACAGGGCTGGGGTCAGGACCTGGACAGCGCTTTCCTGGAGGTGCCAAGGAGGGGCAGATGTGATGGGCAGGCTCTGCATCACCAGGACAGCTGGCAGCCACACGAGCCCTGTAAAGCGAGGGGGACCCAGATGCCCCGAGGCTGCCGGGGCTTCGCCCTGTGCCAGCCGCTCGCTCTCGCAGGGCTGGCAGGGCTGTGCCGCCGGCCACGGCAGACGGAGGACGCCAGCTCCGCTCAGTGACTTCGCTGGCTGATCCCGTCATCTCCATCTCGCGCCAAGTGCTGAAGTCGCCATGGAAACCGGCATGGCAGCAGCCTCGCCAGCAGCTCCGCGGCATCCAAGCTCCAAGCGCCCGGCCGGTGCCGCGCCGGTGGCGGGTGACCAGTGGCGGGTGACCAGTGGCGGGTGACCAGTGGTGGGTGACCAGTGGCGGGCGATCGGCGGCAGGCTCGGCCACCCCGCTGCTGATCCCCGTTCCTCGAGGGCGTCAGTGCCACTGCTGGGCCCGGGGATGCACACAGGGTCCTTCCAAGCGCCGTGGCAGGGCCCGCTCCGTTAGCGCTCCTCCATCCTGCAGAGCCTCGCGGGAAGCACAGAGCAGGAGCCCGATAGTATTGCTATTTTTAGTACCTGCTCACAAAGTTATCTTTAGCTGCACTGCTCCCACCTTCATTCATAACAGCCACGGCACAAGCCTGACTCCTCACCCTGCTGCTGGAGTGGCTTTGAGGCAACCCCGGCCTCCCCAGGTGCCCCCCTCGCTTGGGCTTCCACCACTCACCAGCCTTTCCTTTGCCTGTGGAAAGGGATGGGCTGCAAACCCTTCCCCGTGGTGGGAAGTGGGGCTGGAGTTTTTTTCCAGGGTTCATTTTTCTGTGGTGACCGTAACTGTGAACTCTGCTTGCCTTTGCCTCTCCTCCCATGTCGCTCCTGTCCAGCAGGGCCGTGTCTTGCCAAAGGCTTTCTCCCTGGAGCATCCCTGCTGGAAGTCCACGCTGGTGCTGGGATTTTGCTTGATCAGTGGAGGAGGCAGTGCCTGAACTTGACTGTTGGGGATGGAATATTTTCTGCTTGTATTTCAGTGGGTGTTTTCATAGGTCTCAAGCTGTGGTCCACCCTTCCCAGCATCTTTCATCTCCAGAGCTCACACAGCTCCTGGGAGGGTGCAGGGGTTTGAAAGGGCTTTGAGGATTCAAGGGCTCATCCCACTGCTTTGAGGCAGCCTCTCGCACCGTTGCCAGGGAAAGGCCTATTTCTCCTATTCTTGAACTCGGCAGTCACCGAGTTCCTCAGGTTCCTGGGTTAATCTGTTCCTGCCTTTAATGAGCTGCCTCATTAAAGTGTTTTTCCCTAATAACCAACCCTCCGGGCTGGGTGATGTTCAGCTGCAGACAACTGGAGACCTGCAGGCTGCAAAGGGCTGTTCAGGCTGCGTGTGGGGTGCAGGATGAGCACCATCCCTCTTTTCCCACATGGTGCCAACAAGGCTGGGAAGGGAGCAGCCCAAAGCACCCCAAACCCGTCTCTCCTGGGCTCTCCCACCTGATTTGCTGCACCCACAAACTATAGGGCAGGCTGCACTGGGGATGGCGTCTGCCCTTGGGGTGCAGCAAACTGGGGATACTGGGACTAAACCATCCTGCTGCAGAGTCTTCCTACGAAATGTTCCTTCCCAGGGATGTGCAGCACTGGGGCTGCTCGACGTCACCCTGGGAGCCGAACCTGTGGGTGCACGCCTGCACCCCTTGGGCTGGGAGGCATCTGCCCAGCCCTAGTGAGGGGGTTTGAGCTGCTTGCCTTGGTGCCTGGGAGCTGATCTGGCTGGTTTGGATAAATGGAAGTGGAAATCTCCCTCCCGGGGGCCTGCTCTGTGTGGAGGAGTGCACACACAGCTCGAAGCTGTGGCCTCCTGGGAGCGTCCATCCTGCAGGTATTGCTCCCACCTGGTCCCCTTGTCCTTTAGGCATCTGTCCCACCTGGTCCCCCACCTCCGTGGTGGCTGCCCTGGGCGGGCAGGGTGAAGGCTGGGAGCCCTTGGAGCGATGGCCACGAAGGAGCAGCTTCAGCAGAGCCTCTGGCAAGGCGGCAGCGCCTCACGGCTGCCACAGCCCCTGTCCCCCGGCCGTGGTTTTTAGGGTGGCAATGATGCAAGGCAGGAAGGTGCCTGGCACTGGGGCTGCTCCATTTATATATAGCTGACCCAGTTGCTGAGCGGGGGCTGCCGGCCCCTCCTGGTGCTGCACTTGGGGTGCTGCGAGGGGATGCAGCAGCAGCAGCAGCGGCATTCGGCTGGGAGCGTGTCCTGCATCCCTGCATCCCTGCGTCCTGCATCCCTGCATCCTGCACCCTGCATCCCTGCACCCTGCATCCCTGCATCCCTGCAGCCTGCTCTGGAAGGGCTGGGCTGTGCTGAGCAGCCTGCCAGCCCCTCAGCACCCCTGCCAGCCTCCCCAGTCCACCAGCACCCCAGATCCCCTAGGGACGGAGGAGCTGCTGGTGCCCCAGCAGAGATGGAGAGGCAGCAATTGCTGCTGGAGGGACCAGTCTGAGGTTGTGCACAGGCTGAGGCAGGATCAGGCAGTGCTCAAGCCCCGTTCCTAGAGGCATCACATGGGGTTATCCTGCCTCTCCAGCCTCAGCTCACCCCGCCAGCATCCTGCTGCTGTCTGCAATGGGTGCTGCCGGCGTATGAGGGGCTTGAGGGAACTCCTGGAAAGCGTTGGGCTGCCAAAACACATCCTCTCAGTGCCAAGAACCTGTGAGGCAGCTGCTTCCCCAGGGCAGGAAGGAGATAAAAAGAAAATCTCTTTCAAAGGCAGGGTGGCCTCCTCCCCAGGATCAGGGCGTGTGGCCAGGATGCTTTCCCGAAAAGAGCCGCTGTCCCTGCGTGGTTGCCGGAGAGGGGCTGGAGGGGACATGGTGTTCCCGTGCTGATGTCCCTGTGGCTGGGTGTTCCCAGGGGCTGCTGTGGTTGGCACACCTGGAGAAAAGCGAGTCCCTGAGGCAGGTCAGAGCAAAGCACTTGCTGCGGAAAGGGAAATTAATTATGGGCACTTTGCTGCACTCCAAGTGACTGCAAAGGCTGATGTTTCTCCTGTTGGCCGATAAACTAATTGTAATGGCAAAACCTCAACAAAAGCCAGGCTCTTAAATGCTTTCTTAATTAATATTTCTCAATAATCACTTGACGTCAATGACCAATTAAAACTTTGGAGAAGGGAAGTTGTTAAGTGCCCGACACCTTTGCTCCTCCAGTCGCTGCAGCTCTGATGAATCCTGCAGAAAAGTACCGGGAAGGCCAAGCCCGATGTTTTTAAAGAAAAACATTAAGCAGGAAAAACGTGAACATTCACGTGAGTGTTCACAGGGACAAGAGGAGGGAAGCTGAGCAGTCACTTGGCTCTGCTGCTCCCTGCTGAGCAGCCAGCAAGGGATGGCAATGCGGGGTGGCACCCAGGGGTGCCCCTTTCCTGCCCCTCCGGTGTGCTGAGCCCCCAGGGCAGCACGAGTGGAAGGGCACCTTTCCAGGGAGTCCATGTTCAAGGGGTCTTTAAGGTCCTGCTGAGTGTCCTGTCCCCTGGTGGGTCACCTCCTTTGTTTGTCATGTGCCTCCTTCTCCTTCCCTCAGCCTTGTCTGAGGTCAGCGTCTCCCGGCTCCGTCCTGCCAGGGCCTGAAAGCATCACCAGCTGGATTTTATTGGGTGGGAGCTGAGTGGTCCCCAATGCATCTACTGTGAAGTGGAGCCTCTGGAAAGCTGCCATTCATCTCCCTGCAGTGCTCCTGGCTGCAGCGCAGTGCTGGGAGGGTTAATGTCCTCCTCCTCCTCCTTCTTCTCCTCCTTCTCCTCTCAGCTTCACAGCCATCTTAAAACCGCTGGAGCCAGAGCTGTGCACTTCCCTGCTCCCACTCCTTTTACAGTATGGGCTGGCTGGCCAAGGAGCCCGGCCGGCTCCTCATCCGTCCAACTCTTTTCCTTCTTTGGATGTCCCCTGTTCTGGCTGCACGGGCACTGCCTGCCTCCCACGGGACCCGTGCCCCTGGCGAGGGGCGATGGCCGGCCCAGGGGCTGCCCGGGGCTGGGCTCAGCAGTCCCAGGGTGAGATTTTTGCCCAGGTTTCTCCAGGACAGTGCTGGGTGTCTGCCAAGGTGGATGCCAGTGGCTCCCGGGCACCGATGGCACTGAGTGAGCACTTCATGCCTGCAAATCCCTTGGCGGGCGTCAGGAAAATCCTCCCGCGGGAAAGGTGGGAGAGGGTCACAGCTGGGAGCCAAAGGAGGGTGAGCAGGGTGGCAGAGGGGGAAGGAGCCTTGTGGCAGAGTACCCCATCAAGGATGGGCACAGGGCTCTTCCCAGCAGGACAGCAGCAGTCCTGGAGTGGGGAAAAAGCAGTGGGAAGCCCTCCAGGCCAGGGAGCTGCAGGCAGGGAGGGCAGAGGCTCAGGCAGGCAGGCTCTGCTCCCCAGGCTCTTCCCCTGCCTGTCACCCCTCACAGCTGGGCTCGGGGGTCCCGGGGGTGTTGCTGGCGGCCGTGGGAGAGTTGCTGGAGCCTGTGCTGGTGGCCAGGCACAGCCCCAGCCCTCTGTGTGTCAGGACAGCAGCAGCACGTGCTCCTGGCTCTGTACCCCAATGTGGCCTCTTACCCAAATACCAGCCACTGCCCAAGGGTTTATGCCCCTCCTGAACCCGGGGAAAGCAGGGGAAAGGCCTCTGGGGCTGAGGAGGGAGGCAGAAACAGGGCGTCCCCGTGTCCCCTCTGTGCTGCTTCAGCAGATGTCAGCACAGGGAGGAGGAGGAGGCCGCCCAGGGGTCACATCTGGGGATTTTTTGGGTTGCTGAAAGTCCGCGCATAGGATGGTGCCTGGAAAGGGAAGGAGGGGAGAAGGAGCAGCAGCCCCAGAAGGCACAAGGAGGTCTTTGGTGCTGCGGGTCCCCGTGGGTCACTGGCAGAAGCAGCCTCTCTGCGGCCCCCGTGGAGTGGGGACACTCTGGGAGTGGCCAAGGATCCGTCATTCCATGAGAGTGGCTTTTTCACGAGCCCCGTGCCTTGTCCTGCCTCTCCCTGTATGGGAACAGCAGCCTGGGGTACGAGATCCTTTGTGTCCCTGGGCATTGGCTGCTTCTGCAGCCACCAGGCTCAGCATCCAGCAGGGGCTGGGATGCTCGGGGCAGGGACTGTTCCCTCTGTCCCTGCCGGGGCCATGCTCAGGGGGGCTGTGTCCCACCCTCCCTCCCAGCGCCCGGGTGTGTGGGGGTGGGTGAGCAAGGGTGGGTGTGAGCAGGAGTGCCAGGCAGGTTCCCAGTCCCCTGCTGAGCAGGTGGCACAGGCACAGCGGGCACCAGGCTGCCTCTGCTGCTGCCACCCCTCCATCCGATTGTCCCCAAGGAGCGTTTGCTGCCGGTGTGACAAGGCAGCTCCAACAGACCCCACAGCTTGCGAGACCCTTGAGTGGTCCCAGTACCAGCGTGTGGGGTGCAGGACTGCACTCCAGCAGGGACAATTAATGGCTTAACCCTCTCCTGGCACTCCCCAGCCTCCCGCTTGGCCGGTGGGGTGGCTGTGGGGGGAAGGCTGGGGAGCTGGGGGCTGTTTGCTTTGGCCAGGGCTGTGCTGGTGGGGCAGGCGGCTGGCAGTGCTGGCAGCAGGGCCCTGGCCACCCAGGGAGCAGGGTGTCCCAGCGTGACCCGGCCGGGAGCCCCGGCAGCAGCGGGAGGCAGGAGGGATGCCTGGAGTTCCGTCCCGCTTGGCCCCGTCTCAATGGGACTCGGTGCCAGGAGTCGGGGGATGGCTGCGGCGAGTCCCAGCAGTGCCACAGCCCAGCCTGGCTGCCCAGCCATGCAGGGCATCCCTCCTTTTCACCCCTTTTTCCCCAGATGTGCTGATGGAAGCACCCAGGCCTCCTGCCAAAGGATGGGTGGCTTTCCTGTGGCTTCCCTGCCGCCAAAACCCCGGGATGCTCCCTCACCCAAGCCAGCCACGTGTGCCAGTGCTCAACCTGGATGCACTTGCTGTCTTCCTGGCACTACAGGAAGGGGATCCTTTGCCAAGAACTGGGGTCACACCAGGATTTACCTCTCTTGCACATCCCAGAAGGGAGGAGATGGAGGCCTGGGACTCGATGGCACCCATGGCTCCCTGCCCCTCCTGCCCCTCTGCTCCATCTGTGGCTGGTTTGGGTGAGGAAGATCCCTGGATTCTGGCAACAGGGAAGCCACAGGAAAGCCACCCATCCTTTACCAGAGGCCTGGGCACCACCTCTGCTCTCACCAGGAGGGAGGGGAACCCCTTCCCACCCAGGCTGGGCCCGCTCATGCCAGCACATCTAAACCCTTATGGGATGCAGCGTGGGGGATTTGGACCCAGTCTCATCTCTCAGGAGACACCCAGGGAAAACATTTATGGATTATTTTATGCTGTGCACCCTGTTTGGGCCAGTGTGAGCCTCTGGATGTGTCCAGGCAGTCCCAGCCGTGGGTGAGGGGAGCATCAGTGCAGCCCCTGGCTCCTCTCACACCAAACCCAGCAGCTGCAGGGTAATAAATGAGGAGTCTATATTTAGACACCGTGTCTGGAGCAGCGTCACAGCGTTGCCAGAGGGTTTTACCATTCACCACAGGCAGGTTTCCCTGCTCCTCCAGCTCCGTGCCACCTCTGCAGAAAAGCCCATCAAAGACATCCAGCTGGAAGAGCCTCCCGAACAGAAAAACGGATACCTGCACAAAATCTCAGCTCTCGCCGAGGGATGACAGAGCAGAGCATTCCAGGGAGCCTTGGAAGGAGCTGGCTTGGGGCCCGTTTCGTTTGGCAAAGGCTTTATTTTGTTGCACAGAAGTTTGTAGCAAAGAAAACAGGGATGGAGCCATCCCTTGTGCCACCCCAGCCCGGTGTCATCTCCTGCTGCTGGGGCATCCAGCACAGCTCTCGCCCCATGGAGCTGCTGATCCGAGTGGTCCCTGAACCCCCACAGCAGCCTGGCTGCCCTGGCTGTGCCACTGCAGCTGCCAGGAGCAGCTGGTGGTGGGGAGGTGACAGTTCCCTGATGGAGCTGGGGCTGCCGGGCCTCCGCTGGCTCAGTTGGTGGCAGTGCCTGGTAATCCCTGCTGAAATTCAAGGACAGGCTGGAGGGTTGTGCAAAGGCTGCAGAGCCCTGTGCAGAGCCAGGGTGGCTTTCCTGGCATCCCACAGTGTGAAGCTGGTACTGGCTTGGGAACGAGGAGATTTGCATGAAGATTCCTGGTGCTCGGATCTGGGTTTTTCCCTGGATTTTGCAATGTCAGAGGATGCTGGGAACAGATGCTGTCCACTGCTGGCTCCTCCTAGCCTGGGGAGAGTTTCTCCGTGCAAATCCAAACACTGAGCCATTGCTTTGAGCTGTGAGTGTGGCAGAGGCACTGGTGACAGGAATGGTGACCAGCTCTGCCCAAGCCTTCCTTTGTGGCTCACAGCACCAGCACTTTTCTTCCTGCATCCTTCCTTCCACAGGAAGATTTTGCTTGGGTTCCTGCACCTCCCAGGGATGTGAAATGCCAATGTGGGCACAATGCTGGGTAAAACTCCCCCAGCAATGGGGCAAACAGCCCCTCCCCACTGCTGCACAGCCCCAGCTCTCTGCTCCCAAACGGGCACGATGGAAGCTGTGGCTGCCCCTGGATCCCTGGAAGTGCCCAAGGCTGTGTTGGACAGGGCTTGGAGCAAGCTGGGATAGCAGAAGGTGTCCCTGCCCATGGCAGGGGGTGGGACTGGATTTTCTTTAAGGTTCCCTCCCAACCCAACCCATTCCGTGATTCTGTGAAGGGTGCAAGGCATGGACAACCTTCCCTGTGCCCGCCTGTGGTGCCAGCTCTGCCTTGGCAGTACGGGGACACTTGAGGACACCCCAAGGACACCCCAGTGGCAGAGCTGGTTCACAGCTGAGCTGGGGGAGAGCAGCACATGGTGCTGGGGGTCAGCGAGCCCCCTGCCTGCCCCCCACATCCCGGGGCACCCCAGGGAGGGACAGCCCCTCGCCCACAGCAGGCATGGTGTGTTCAGCGTGGGGACAGAGGCACCCACAGAGCCTGGGCAGCTGCCCAGGGGGCTGGCAGCCATTTGGGAGGAGGAGGAGGAGGAGGAAGGCACCTGACTGCCAGGCAGGAGTCCAACTAGTTGAAACAGCTCCCGTGTTGGTTTGCATAACCAGGCCTGGCTCTCACCGTGTCACCTGGTCGCTGGGGCTGGGAGTGGTGCTGGCTGGACAGGCTGAGGGGCTCCTGCTCTGGTGCCATGCCCACCGTGCCCTCTGTGTCCTGCTGCCAGGCTGGGAGGTGCAGGGCTGGCAGTTCTCACCCAGCTCCGGCCCGAGCTGCTCAGCCTGCGGGGTGGCCCAGCAGTGTCCCTGCGGGTCCCCCCGCGGTGCCACACCGAGCGCAGCCCTGCCCTGCTGCCCTGCCTCCCTGCAGGACCCCCTCCAAGGTGACACCGGAGGCTCTGGCAAGGACACCTGGCCGGGCTCCCACACGGCAGCCCCTGACACGGAGGCAGCAGAGGGAGAGGGATGGATAAGAGCGGGTGGGTAAGAGCGAGGCGCAGCGCTGGGATCTGGAGCTGCTCACATGGCTGGGGAGCTGCTGCCAGGCACTGGGGCCGTGCAAAGTGGGGCAAGGTGGCACAGCAAGCTGGGGATGAGGAGCCTGAACCCCCGCCAGCCCTGCGAGGGGTTTCAGACCAGTGGGATGTGGCACTGCCAGGGTGGAGGTGGCTTCCCCTGCACCAGAGGCTCTGATGCTCCCAACCCAGAGGTGGCTGCTGGGTCAGAGCGGTTCCTGTCAGATGCAGAGCTCAGGTCTGGATCTCAGGCCAGCCCACCCTGGGGTCTCTGGATTTCTGCTGATCCCTGGATTAGCTGGGGTCAAAAATGGGGGGACAAGGCTTGGGGGCAGGCAGGCTCAGGGCAGGGTGGCGAGGGAGCTGGCACAGCACATAGAGCAGTTAAAGGATCTGATTTAAGTGTAGGAGATCATGCTTTTGGGCTTCACCCCAACTGGTTTGGGAGGAGCAGAAGGGCCCCCAACTGGTTTGGGAGGAGCAGAAGGGCCCCCAACTGGTTTGGGAGGAGGAGAGGGGCCCCAGCCCTCAGATGCTGCCGCAGGGAGCGGCCAGACCCCTCCTCTCATGCCCTGTTGGAGCCTGCCTGGGGTTTTGGGGAGGGGAAAGGTGTGGTCCCTCACAGGAGAGTTTGAAGCAGCACAAAGCTTTGTGTTTGTGGGTTTGCATGTGCTCCTGAAAGAGCTTCTTGACCTCCTAGGGATTTTTCTATCTGGAGATCTTGGAGCAGTTTCTTTCCAGGGTGAGTCAGTTGTTTGCAGAGTAGGAAGCCCGAGGAAAGCAGGTTGGCAGCTCCAGGCTGTGGCTCCAAGAAATGTTTCCTGCAGAGCCAAAAAGCAGGGACAGAGCCCAGCCCTGGGGGCAGTGGCCCGGCCAGGACACCCGATAGTGCCTGGGTGCAGACCCGGACACAGCAAAGCCTTGTGCAGCCCCAGGAAATCCCCAGAGCAAACAGGTTGTGCTGCTGGAAGCGCCTGCCCAGCCTCCCCAGAGGGTTCTCACCTCCACCATCCACCTGTGAGCGTGTCCATGCCTCCACAGACCTGCTGGGACCTGCTCTCCTCTCACCTTCCCCCACCTCAGTTTTCCCACAGAATTGGAGTGGTATCAATACTGATAATCACTTTATCCTAGTGACTCCCTGACACCCACCTGGAAAATACCCAGCTGCTAGCATTCCCCTTCCCCAGCAGCTTTCTGGGCAGAGGCATGAGGTGACCACACTGGTGGTGACAGTCCCCTCTGGCCAGGACACCCCCAGGCGCTGTGCAGAAAATGGGCAATGATTTATTTGGGTGTAGCGGGGTGGGGGAGGAGAGGGAGCCCCTGCTTCAGGAGGAGAAGTGGGGGGAGCCCCTCTTGCTGTCCCCAGTGCCAGTGCTGTGCAGGGCAGAAGCAGGAGCTGGCACGGGCAGTGCTGCCCATTCCCTGCAGCAGTGAGGGGTGGGCAGCAGTGCCCACCCACCTGGCCGGGCTGGGGCTTCTACCTGCACTGGAATATGGGCATGGGCAGGCTGGGCAGGAGGGTAAGGACAGATCTGAGTGGCTTTGCCCTTGGCACGGTGGTTTGCATCCTCTGAGACCTCGTGCCTCCCGCTGAAAACTTCATTTTCATGTGGGAGCTGGGCATGGCGAGGACTCCCAGAGTCTCCCCTGGCAGGAGAGCCAGCACAGCCTGTGTCCAGCAGGAGAAAGGCTCCTGGAGGATCACGGTGAGGGTTTGGTGGTGGTGGCCTGACACCCCCAGCAGTGCAGAGCCGTCCCTGGAGCGTGCTGGGGCTGGACCAGCCGGCAGGTCAGGCTAATTCGGGAAGATCCTCCTTGTGCCTTCTTAACCCCAGCTTGAACCTTCTCCGTCTCCTGCCTTGGCCTGATTAGCACTAAGAGGCTGCTGAGGGCACGAGCAGCTCCGAGCAGTGCCAGCCCTGTGGTGTGTTCCTCGGTGTCTTCCGTGAGCCCCTCTGTGAGCCTCAGAGCCAGAGCTGCAGCAGCAAGGCGGGCAGGAGCTGTGCTTTCCTCCCTGCCCTGCTGCCACCTCCCTGGCAGGAGGGGCTGGGAGTGCTCCCAGCAGGGGACAGGTTGTCCAGGCAGTCCCTGCTCCTCACCAGAGCATCAGCGAGGTGTGAAAAGGAGCCTGTGGCTTGGGGAGGTGAAGGGCATGCTGCAGGTGGTGGTGACAGAGCTGGCAGGGGGGGTCACACCGGGCTGGGTGGGTGGCTGGCAGGCAGCAGGTTCTGTCCAGCTGCTTGTCAGGTGTAAAGGGGCAGGATTCGGGCAGGACTTGGGCCGGGTGTGACCTCAGCTCCATTTCACAGCCGTGGATGACACCGAGTGGCAGAGTCTGCTGGGAATTCAGCCCTCGCCGAGCTGGGCAGAGCCAGGCTGAAGTAGTTCAGGGATTGCCAGGACTGCAGGGTGCGGCTGTGGCTCCTGGAACGCTGAGGGGAGCTTTTGGGAGCTTGGAAGATCCCAAGGCTGTGGCTGCGGGTAGGGAGCACGGCTGTGGCTGGGCTTGGTGGCACAGCCACCACCCAACGTGGCACGAGGTGGTGATGTCCCCATGGGCATCTGCCTCTGAGTGCCACCACAGGTCTGACTTGGTGGTGTGGGCAGCTGGAGGGACAGTTGCTGCTTCCAGGCAGGGATTTGCTGTTGGAGCCGGCTGCGAGGGGGGAAGAGCTGCCAGTGCCAGGGTGAGCAGTGCCCATGGAGCTGAGCTGGTGCTGGCTGTGCCATGGGAGGGTGTTCACAACATCCTCTGGGCAGAAAGGGCCTCGTGGAGCCCTGTCAGCCTCTGAGCTGGGCACCAAACCTCCAAAGGGGCTGGTGGGCAGAGCAGGGCAGGGACAGGGCTGCTCCTCCTCGCTGGTGTCCCTGTGCCCACAGCAGTCATGTGGCTGCTGGCTGCAGGGACGTCGGAAGAGGAAGGTCTGAAAATAATCGCCCCCTCATGTTTTCCTTACAACAGGAGGGAGTTGCCACTGTGGGGAATTCTTGTGACCAGCAGAGCTGGCTAACAGTCAGCTCCTCAGTGAGTCAGGGCTTGTCCCCTGCCATGGCACAGCCTGGTCCCCTGTGCTGCCAGCCTGGCTCCTAGGGCTCCCCAGCTTGTCTGGAGCCACAGCCTTCCCTGCCACTTCCAGTGGTGTGTGTGAGTGGAAGCAATCCCAAGAATTTCACTGTCAATGCCCTGCTGGCCTCAACCACGATCCCCACTGCTCCCAGTCCCACTGGGCATCTTCTTGGGGTGGCAGGGCTTGTGCCACCTCTCGCTGTGCCCTTGTCCCGCACAGGCTGCGCTGCTCACAGAGGGGCAGCAGGAAGGAGCTGGGGTGCTGCTGGGGGAACCCTGCCTGCTCCTGCTCCTTCCCCGCCTGTCCCCACGGCCAGGGGATCACATGGCAGGGCTGGAGAGCTCGGAGCTGATGGGACATTTCAGTCCCCACTGTGCTTTGTGCCTGGCTAAGCACGTGCCAGCTGCTGTCTGTTGGTCCTGCCTTTGGTTTGGGGGAGATAACAAGGAATTTCTTAGAAACCCCAACCAGTGTTCAGGCCTGGGGCCTGTGCCCTGCCTGGCTGATGCCATGGAGTGGTGACAGGGACAGGGCTGGCAGCAGCCACTGGCACATGGGTATTTGGGGTGCTGGATCAGCGGGTTGTGCATGGTGTTTGCCAGGCTGGCTGCTGGCAGGGTTGGTTTCCTTCGGGTGCTGCTGTTTGGCCCCAGGGGTGCAGGATGAAGCTGTCACACCTGGGGAGGCACAGTTCTGAGTGCCCAGGTGTGCTGGCACTGCCCAGCCAGTCCTGGCAGACCGCAGGGACGCAGCACGGCCAGACAGGGCTGTTTCCATCCGGTGGTGTTGAGAGAGGAGGTGGCTCCTTGGGAACAGCCTGTTCCCTGCTGTGCCTGCTCCGTGCACAGGGCACAGCCACCACCTGCCCTTGCCTGTGCCTGGCAGCAGTGGGGGGGTGATTTAGGGTGCAGCAGGGTCTCCCTGGTGGGTGCTCAGGCAGACCCAAAGTGGACTCTGTAATTTGGAGCCTGAAGAAATGAGCTGAGTGCAGTGTGAACGTGCAGCTCTGTAACCTGTGATACACTTTGGTGCTGCCCTTCTTCCTAATCCAGACACACCTTTGTTTGAAGTATTCCAGCAGAATGTTGTTTATCCAGGGCATTATTACCAGTATCTCAGGCTCCTTTTTTCTGTCCTGTGACTCAAGGACAGTTAAGTGTGATTTCTTCCATCTCTCCTCCATATCAAAGTTATCCTGGCGAGTTCATGTTTATTGTTTGCGGTTAATGTTTAATATTTCCCATTACTGGCATCTCCTGGTTGATCTTAATTACACCCTTCTAATGTAAGACAAAAGTCAGCGAGCAAGACCGTGCTCAGGCTGGGGCTGGGGCTCAGAGCCTGGCACTGGGTACCCCTTTTCCCACTCAGAACCCCCTTTTCTCCCTCAGAACACCTTTTCCTACTCAGCATGTCTCAGGCTGTGTTGGGAGGGTGTTGTCACAGAATCACAGAACCATTTAGGTTGGAAAAGACTTCTGGATGATCAGGTCTAACCTTTGAGTCCAACCTCTTGAGTCCAAGCTGCGTTGGCACGGCGTGCCCAGCGTGGGGCCCAGCAGCTCCCACGTGCTGCAGCAAGATGGACCAGCAGAAGTTGGTTTGGAGCAGCTCAGGAGGAAGAAAGAGCTGCTATTTGGTTAGTCCAGGCTTTAAATGAGGTATTGCCTCTTGCTGGCTGGGCTGAATCGTTAAAACGGACTAGCAGAAAGTTAAAAAAAGTAATTAAAAATTAACAGGGGGCAGAGGGCAAAACGCCTGGCAGGACAGCGAGGTGCTGCATGCTCCGTGCAGCCTGGGAGGTTCCTGTGTGCCTCTGCCCCAAACCTGGCGAGGGGATGTGCTCCCCTGTGCTGTGTCACTCGCTCTGAGTGCAGCCAGGGTCCCCTCAGCTCCACGGACCACTCGTCCTTCACTGTGGGGCTCTCAGGCTATAAATATCGGGGGTGTCGAGGGGCAACGGGGCCAAGGCACAACCCGACACCACCTCTCCCTCATTCACAGTGACATTTTGTCAAATGCCACTGGGGAGGGGGGTTGCTTATCTGCTGGCACACACTCTGGTGACCTTCACAGCTCTGGCCAGGTGCCTCCTTGCTGTATTTACACTTATTTATAGCTCTCTCCTCCATGGCCACCTCTGCCCTCCTCCCTGGTGCTGGAGCCAGGCTGCCCACCCCACACATCCCCCATCCCGCTGGGTTGGGATGCAGCTGGGGATGATGAGGGGCTGGCAGCACCCGACCTGGCTGCTGATGGCCTGACCCCACGGGGACTGTGTGGTGGGAGCTGCAGGGACAGCAGGGTGCAGCCCTGGGTTTGGTCCCAGTGTGCCTCATGCCCCCAAAGCCTCCTCACTCCAGTTCTGGGGCAGCTCAGGAGGGTGCTGGGGGTCTGCAGGCACCCAGCCCTGCCTCCCTAAAAGGGGTGAATGGCCGTGCCCAGTGCCACACCAGCCAGCCCAGTGCCACACCAGCCATCCCAGTGCCACACCAGCTAGCCCAGTGCCACACCAGCCAGCCCAGTGCCACACCAGCCAGCCCAGTGCTACACCAGCTGTCCCAGTGCCACACCAGCCAGCCCAGTGCCACACCAGCTGTCCCAGTGCCACACCAGCCAGCCCAGTGCCACACCAGCCAGCCCAGTGCCACACCAGCTGTCCCAGTGCCACACCAGCCATCCCAGTGCCACACCAGCCATCCCAGTGCCACACCAGCTATCCCAGTGCCACACCAGCCATCCCAATGCCACACCAGCTATCCCAGTGCCACACCAGCCAGCTCAGTGCCACACCAGCCAGCTCAGTGCCACACCAGCTATCCCAGTGCCACACCAGCCAGTGCCACATCAGCCAGCCCAGTGCCACACCAGCTGTCCTAGTGCCACACCAGCCATCCCAGTGCCACACCAGCCATCCCAGTGCCACACCAGCCATCCCAGTGCCACACCAGCCAGCCCAGTGCCACCTGCCCGGTGAGAGCCCGTCCCGCTGAACAGCCCCGCAGTGCCCATCTCCCGTCTCCCTACAGGGCTGTAAGCCCCGTTTGAGGCAGTCTGTGATTACAGATTTCCCTGGTAAGCCCAGACGACTCTGCAAAACCCCTGCCCAAGGATTTTCTTTCCTTTTTCGAGTCAGGCCCCGGTGAGGGTGAGGAGGAAGGAACTCCCCGTGGGGCCCAGGGAGGGCTGGTGGGAGCAGCACTTGGTGTTCTCGGCATTTCTCACCTTCTGCTGCTTTGGGTCGCAGCCTGAACGCCCCTGGCTGATTTGGGGCTGTGTGTGCAGCACGTGTGGATGTATATTTATCCCTTCATGCTTTGGGTAGGCTCTTGGCTGTGGAGGGAGGAGCTGAGTCACCATTTGCTCCCCAGCGAGGAGTGGGCTGCCCGTTCCTGGCTGCTTCCTTTGGCCCCTCCGAGGTGCTGCCTCTTTCCTTCCTTTGGCCCCTGAGTGACAGGGCCACCGCAGGGGCTGGTGTGCAGGCCGTGCCCGGCTGCCCTGGCAGGCTCAGGCAGGATGAGGCTCCGGGAGGTGCTTGCCCGTGGCCAGCAGCGCTGGCACGCCGGCACTTCAGAGGCTGCCACTCGTGCAGGCTGACTAAGCACGAGCGGTGCGTGTGCCATCACCCGCTGTGCCCGCAGCTCACGCCAAAATACTTGGCCACCACTTCAAGGGGTTGGGCCCAGGGGTTCTGCAGATAAGGGTAATTTCTGCCGGTGCTGCTGTTGGAGTGAGACAGAGGAGAGCACCTGCAGGTCTCTCTGTCACGGTCACTGCGCTGTCCCCAGCTCCCTGAGCCAGCTAAGCAGAGCAGACAATGAGCTGAGCGCTTGCTTGCCCTGGTTTAGGTTGCCGTTCCTGCCCTCCCTGGGCTCATGGATACAGCCAGCAGCCTGACCCCAGCCAGCCTCTCCAGTCCTGCTGACTGGGGGGGTTTCGTTTGGGGAGCCCAAGCTGACACTGAAAAAGAGGAAAACATTTCCTGTCTCGTTAATCCAGTGTTTGAATTAGAGCTGGGCTTGCAGAGGAGTCTCGTGTCTCTTCAGAGATAAGACCTCACATGCCAGAGTTCACACTGCTCCAAAGCAGAACTGGAAGGGACATGTCCCACCTGCTGTCCCCAGGGTGTCGGGAGCCAGCACTGAGCCGGGGCATCCTTGGATGTGGCTCCAGCCAGTGGCTGCGGGTCCAGCCCAGGACACGTGCCAGAGCTTCTGGGGACACTGGTGACAGTGGCCTGCATTGACCACCCTCACAATGGGGCAGGGAGATGGAGCTAACCCCTGTGCCAGCTCCTCGTGCTGCCTCGCCTGCCACTGCCCCGGGAAGGACAGACTGGGGACATTGCAAAGGGACAGGGAGTGGGAGCAGCTGGGGCTCAGGTGGGTGCAGCCCCAGAGCAGCCAGGAGCTCTTCCACTGCCAGGAGACAAAGGGATGCTGCCCAAGGAGATTCCAGGAGCTCTTGGACTGATGTGCTCACGGGTTTCCAGGAGAAGGTTTAGGGGCTGGGGGGAGCTGGTCCCTCCTCACGCGCCGTGCTCAGGGAGGGGCCCCGCTGGCGCTGCTCTGGGAGTGTTTAGGGGCAGTCCTGGCGCAGGAAGGTTGGCAGGGTGACCTCTGATGTCCTTGTCAGGCAGTTTGGAGACCGTCCCTTGTGCTTTCTCACTACTGCCTGCTCTGCCGTGGGCATGGACGGGCTGGCACTGGGGTGGGCACGGGGCTCTCCTGCTCTCCAGCTATCCCAGGTCCAGCAGCCTCAGCAGGGGCGTGAAATGAGCACAGACCCTCGGTGTGAGGGTCCCTTATGGCCTCCCTGGGGAAGTTCTGGTGCCATGATTGAAGTGACAAACCCCTCACAGCGGGCAGGACTGTCCCAGCTCTGCAGCAGGTGAATAAAAGCCTCTGCAGGGGAAGCTCCATGCAGCATCCAAGCAAGGATCAGCCTGTGCCTGGGAATTGTGAACACACCTCTGCTGGGCTCAGGTCAGACCTGGTTCATGCTTTAAAGAAAGCTGAGGGAATTGTCTCTGAGTGGAGGCCTTTCCCAAATGACCTCCACCTTCCAGCTTTGGCTTCCATGAGCAGCTGCTGGAGGGGGTGCCCAGGCTGGGGCTCCTGCTCCCCCAAAGGACAGAGGGGTTGGCATGGGAGCACCTGTGTAGCTGCCTGGGCATCTCCTCCCCTGGAGCAGGGATTCATCAGGCACTGCCAGCAGCTCTGTGGTCGCAGCCTTGCTGCAGCACACCCAGGCCAGGTGTCTGGGCTGGAGGATGCCTCCGAATTTCTGAGCATGTCTCCATGGGTGTTTGCTGGCTGCACACCAAGAACCCATGGCTGATCTTCCTACAAAGTCCCGAGTAAAATTAGAACAAAAGTTCACTCCTCTCCCAAGGCAGCAGGAAGTGCAAAGGGTGGGAAAAGGGAGAATCAGAGCAGATGAGGTCCTGTGCCCACAGGCAGCCTCCCCATCGCTGCTGCCACCCCTGCCCCGGGCAGGGGGCTGGGCCCGTCCCCACCCCTGTGGCCAGCCCAGAGGGGCTCTGCTCTCAGTGCTGCTCAGGGTGATGGATCCTGAGCTGGGAGTGATGGATTCCCTCTGGAGCCCCAGGTCCATGGTGGCTGGGCTGGGTAAATGACCCTGTCTGGCAGAGGGGACTGGTTGGAGTGCTGGGGTGCCCATCCCGGTGCCCATGTGCGTGACCCCACTGAGCAAAGGCTCTCCCTGTGTTTTCCAAGGAAGAGGAGGCTCAACACAGACAGAGCTGAGTTTTTGGGCATTCCTGACCTGTGGTAGGCAGGAACCTGGGAGCATGCCCAGCGTGGCAGTGGCCGGGCAGTCCTGCCCCGGAGTGCGCAGAGAGGGCAGCTCAGCAGCGTTAGATTGCAGGGGTTTATTTTTACCCAGCCCTGTTGCCAATGGGGACATGTCACATCTGTGGAGTGGATCAAAAGACATCCCGAGCACTGGTGTCAGCTGCTCCTTGTGATCTCAGCACCAGGATCTTTTCCCTTGTGGCATATCAAAAGGAGCAGGAGAATTTGACTGCTCTGCTATTTTTAATTGCACGCACACACGCACACACAGAGACACACGTATATCTGTGTATGTATGGCTGGGCTAAAAATAAAAGCCTCTGCCTGTGTTCCCATGGGAAGATTGGGGGAGAAGGGGGAGACAAAGTTGTTGGAAGACTTTTTTCTGGAGCAGGCGCTAGAGCAGGGATGGGAAGGCAGGGACAAGCCACAGCAGGTAAGGAGCACATCTGAAAGGCCAAAGGACATCTGATCCCACTGCAGTCCCGGCTGCCCCTCAGCAGAGGCGACAGTTCAAGGCAGTATCTGTGCCCCCCAGAGCTGGCAGTGACCTGCTGCATGTGCTCTGACACCTGGGAACAAAGGTTTTTGCAGGGCAGGTTAGAAAACCTCATCTCTGGGGGCCCAGTGAGGAGTATCAGCTCCCAGAGGCACTCAGAGTTGCCTGGTAACACTTTGTGGCACCACGCTTGTGGTATTTACCTGATACACCACTTTCCAGCAAAAAGGTGAAGGGAGGGTGCAGGGAGAGCATCCCCCAGAGTGGGGGCACCTCCCTGCAGCCCCCAGCCCCACTGTGGCCCTGGGCACGGCTGGGACGTGGCACGGGTTCACCATCAGGCCATAAAACCACTCTCCCCTGCCCTTGCTGTGCCCTCCAAGGTGCTCTCCCTGTGTTCCACCTCCCCTGGGATTGGTCAGGGTGGGAAGCAGGTGAGAAATGCAAAATGGGAGTGAGTGTGTGCACGGGATCATCCTTTGGAGTGTGGCGGGCAGGCTCCTCAGCCTGGGGGAGCACAGTCAATAATCCCAGATTATCCCAATTTGAAAAACAAAAAATGAGGAGAGAAGGGGAGAAAAGCTGTCTTTCCCATTCCTGTGGCTGGGTTTGAAATCCTTTTTCCTTCCCACTGAGTGACGGAGGAGACCCTTCCAGGGTGCTTCAGGAGGAGGGGCCCCCACGTTCCCCCGCAGCCTCTCTCACATGCTCAGATGTTTGCCTGCTCCAAAATCCATTTGCTCTGTAAATAAACTTGCTTCCCTCACTGCCAGAAAACTCCCCTTGGGCAGCCAATGCTGGGAGGAGTCGCACCAGACCTTTCCCCTCCGTGTTTTAACCTGGACACCGAGGCAAAACCAGGCACGGTCCAAATGCCAGGGCAGGCAGAGGGTGCTGGTGCCAGCCCTGGCTCCCTCGGGTGCTTGGTGCAGCTGTGGGGTTTCGTGGCTGGAAGCCAGGCCCAAGTGGGGCAGGTGCCAGCTCCTTTCTGTGGTTAAATGGAGATTTTTAGCTCGGTTCCTGGAGCTCCCATCACCCCATGTGCTCTCAGACTTCCATTCATTTCCGTGCTGTTCTTCTCGTCCTGCGTGGTGCAGGGAGCAGGCTCTGGATTGCCTTGGCAGTGCTTTGGGATGTGCAGCTTTCCCGGAGGGATGTCCCCAAGTGGTTCAGGGCCATGTGGTGGGGACAAGGTGAGGACCAGGTGTGAGGCTGGCCCTGTGTGCTGCTGTCCCAAGTCTCTAGTGCTGATCCCCAGGCCACCTGGATAAGCTGGATGTCACTTTTAGGGCACCAAGGGCAGGAATTGCCCCTAGGAGCCCCAGCAGCCCGGGTGGTCATGCTGTGCCCGGAGCATCTGCTCTCTGGAGAGACGAGGCTCTTCCCATGCAGGTCCTGCTGTTCCCAGCGCTGGGACACCGGAGGGGGCTTGGTGGCAGGTGCGGGGCTGTTCACAGTGGCCAGTGCCAGGCTGTGCAGGGCGATTGGGTGAAGAGGTGCCCGCCACACCCTGCCAGTGCCGTGTCCTGGCTCCCGGAGCCGTGTGGGAAGCGGGGCTGGGGCTGCGGTGGGAGCACTGGCTGCCCACACGGGGATGCTGCTGCCTTTGCTGCCCGCACCTCTGGCCTCACGCCGTTTCTCTCCTTTCCTGTGCGCAGTATGAGGTGTCTGGCGAGGAGCACCTCTACTCCGACTTCCCCGAGATCGATCTGTCCCAGCTGGACGCCGGCGACCTGGACTCTGCCGGCTGCTTCAGCGAGCTGCAGTGGGGCGGGGAGCACTCGGAGACCGACTCCAGCCAGTACAGCACCGACGACTCCGAGCTCTTCCAGGTACCCCCATCCCCCGAGGATGGAGGCAGGGGGAGAAGGAGGGTGGGAGGAGGGAACACACACAACTATTAATATCTCCTCCCCAGCTGATTAGTGCTCCATTAATTGGTGCACCGGCTCTAAATGGGGCAAGCGGAGTAGGGCTAACGAGGAGCTGGAGGAGGAGCAGAGGAGGCTGCTGAGCCAGCCCTCCTGAGCTGGATTATTCACAGGGAGCTGCAGCCGGGGTGCAGCGTGTCCTGTTCCATTCCTGGAATGCCAGGGCGGCAGTGCGGGGGTCCCAGCACTGGAAAAATTCCCTTCCCGGGAGCAGGAAGCAGCCCCTTCCTTTGGCTTCCCAGCTCTGGCAGCCCTCTCTGTGTGGGGCTGGGGTCCCTTTGGCAGAGGGGCTGGTTCCTGTCCTCGGCTCTGGGCTGGGATGGATCCATGGCTGGGCCAGCACGGTGAAACGCTGGGGCAGGGGATGCTCTTGGGCACAGGCAGGGCTGCTCCATGTCCCTTTGCTCCTGTCTCTGTTTCATCTCCTGGAGCTGTGAGGACAGGCAGGGCTGTGGGCACGGCACAGGCACGTTGGAGGCAGGGAGATGCAGAGGGGACTGGGCACAGAGCAGGCTGGGCACAGAGCAGGCTGGGCACAGAGCAGGCTGGGCAGCCTCCTCACCTTGCCCAAAGCTCATGCCATGCCCTGGATGTGCCCATCCTTGGGGCTGGGGTCTCTGTGCACTCCTGAGCAGCACCCAGGCCTTTACCCCCTCGGACGAGGAGGCTGTGACCCACTGGTACCAGCTAATCACCAACCCTGGGTTACGTTTTGGGAGGAGGAGGATTTCTATTTAAACAAGGAGATAAAAAAGAGCCTCAATATTTTCTAACCTGCCTGTAATAACAACCCTCTGGCTTTTATGCTGGGCTGATGCTGTGCTTGAAAATGGTCCAGTCCAGCTGAGGGACCTTCGTCACGAGACGCATATTTTCCGTGAACTTCCTGGGGAAAAGATAAACAGAAAAGAAATGCAAAAGCCAGGCCGATGAGGAGCAGTGGAGTATGATGAAATGTATCCCACTGAACTTGTATGCACAGCAATCTCGTGCCAATAACAGGAGGAAAAGAAACGGAGCCAAAAATGGAGCATCCTGCTGCCTTTCCCTGGAGCCTGCTCTAGTAACTGCGAGCAAGGTTAGGGCATGGAACAAAAGATGTTTAATTTTCCAACAAGAGGAGAAAAACACAGGAGGCTGTGTGCAGGCAGCAGTCCTGCCTCTGAGCCTGGCTTTACCCCCGTGCTAATTTTATTGCTGATGGTAGCCTGCTTCCCCTTGGACATGGTTTACATTCAGATTGTGATGGAGGAGGACCAGAAAGAAGGAACTCCTGGCTCTCTCCAGCCATTCCTCAGCTTCTGCATCCTCTTCTGGGCTTCAGCACTGTGTTGCCAGACTGGAATGGAGCTCGTGGGGCTGTGTGGGACTGGGAGGGCACTGGGAAGGCTGGAGGTGCATCAGCAAAGCCAATGAATGAAATGAAAGCCCTGATGAAACGAGGGACCCGAGTCAAGCTGGAGCAGTGGGCAGGGAGGAGGCAGGAGCAGCCCCTGGCCCTGCCTGGCCCAGAGTGAGATGGGCTGTGCACTACAGCTCCCCTGAGCCAGTTTTTGGGTGAACAGCATGATCTGGGGATGCTGATGGGAGACTGGGGAGTGACTGGGGCTGTGCTCTGGACAGGGTCCCTCACAGAGCACTGGGTGCACCAGCTCTAAGTGTGAGGGCTGAGAGCCCTGGGGAGCTGGGTGCCTGTGTTTGGGGGCTTTTAGCAAACACAAAACTCAGCGTGGTTGTTGCCACAAGCTGTGGCATCTGGCCGGTGGTGCAGCCCAGGCTGAGCTTCCCCTGTGCCCTCTTGTCCACTGGGCAGTCCTGGCTGAGCTCACAGCTCTTGCACTTGCAGCCCAGTGTCAGGAGAATTTGGGCCAGGAGCCTTTTCATCACAGATCCTGTATCTGCTGCCGTTTGCCTCATGGTGGGGTGAGGGACTGTTGGGAGAGAAGATGCTCTGATTCATTCTTGTCCTGCTGGGGTGCAGGTGGACAGACTGATCCTCCTTTTCTGGGTCTCTCCTCATCCCATCCTGGTGCTGTGCTGGGGAAAAGCTCTCACTGTGGGGT
This sequence comes from Aphelocoma coerulescens, assembly GCF_041296385.1. NCBI lineage: Eukaryota > Metazoa > Chordata > Aves > Passeriformes > Corvidae > Aphelocoma > Aphelocoma coerulescens. The sequence continues at coordinate 1,696,975 of NC_091027.1, read as the reverse complement.
CACTGGGAAGCGTGGGAGCTGCTGTGGCTCTGCTGGTCCCTCTTGAACATCCCGGGGACCCTCTGCCCAGCCTAACACCCCCTTTCTTCTCTGCCTGCTCCTTTCAGATAATAGACAGCGAGAACGAAGCGCTGCTGGCAGCCCTCACGGAGACTTTGGATGATATACAGGGAGATGACATGGGCCTCGCTGCCTTCCGAACTATGGAAGAGGGGGACACGCTCAACCCTGCCACCACCTCACCTGCCCCCTCCCCCAAACCCACCGCCCCGGTCACGGGGGGGCCGCCCCCGGCCCCCGAGTGTGATGAGCTGTCTCTAGTAAGAACCCACTTCCTACTGTTTAAGGTGGATTTGGATGAGCCCCAGATAAGCCGGCTGCATGGGTATGATAGGAAGCCAAGGTCTGAATTTTTTCATTCTAGGCTTAAAACTCTCTTTAACCGTCAATACCAAAGCATATACTTGTATTGTATACGTATACATGTTCTGCATCATTGCTGTCACCTCCATCACCATCCTCACGGGAACGAGCTGTGTGTATACAAATCTATCTATGGATGGGGTGGGGGCGGGTGGCAGAGGGCTGGGGGCTGCTTTGGCAGCACCCACACCTGCTTTTAACCCGATGTGCAGGTCTGGGGCTGCCCGGGGCTCTCCCTGGCTCATCCTGGCCCTGTGCCCATGGGCAGTGGTGGTTGTTCCCCCCGGCTCTGCCCTGGCTGAGCTCCCTGCTGTCACAAGAGGGGCTTGCCTGAGTGTCAGCCCCTGCCCTCGGCTTTCAGTGGGAGGGTTTCACCCTCCCTGTGCCTTCCTCCAAACCCCCTCAGGGACTGTGTGGCCTCCAGTCCCTCCAGATTCGGTGGCTGGAGCATCCCTCTTGGTCCCCTGCAATATTGGCGCTCCAGCCCCGCTCCCCTTCCTGGCCAGGATTAACTGGCGGCGTTTCCTGCCATCCCCAGCAGGTTCCTTGGGACAGGACACCCAGCCTGCTCCCTCCTGCGGCTCGCAGTCCCCCCCAGAGCCCCCCAGCCCGGTCCCGGGGTGTCCCCAAAAAGCCAGCAAAGGGGAGGAGTGACATCCAGTGGTGACAGCGTGCATTTCCACCGCCCACGCCCCGCAGGGGTATATATCACACATGACCTGTATGTGTATATATAGGATGTATACGTTGCAGGGGCGGGGGGGAAAGGGTGCTGGGCGCTTCCCCCAACAGGAGCCTCACTCCTAAAGCTGCGGGTGTCCCGGCTGGCATTTCCTGGCGGACCCTGACCCGGGCACCCCATTTCTATCACTCCCTAACCCCCCAGGGCTCCGTGCCCCCCGGGCAGCACGGGAGCCCCAGATCTGTCTCTCCTGCAGTCCCCGGTGCCTACGCAGTCGTCTTGCTGTTGAGCTGTTGTCGCCTCCGGTTGTTAGCACCACACGGGCAGAATCTCAAATGTTGTTGCTGGGTGTGGGGCTTGGGTTTTTTTCCCCTCCCCCTGGCCAAAATTGGGGTTGAGTAGAAGGAAAATGTTACGCTGACCCAGCCGTCAGAAGTGTTGGCACTGCGGGTGACCCGGGGAAAACCCCGCTCCCAGCGCCCCTGGGCTTGACACAGAGCGTTGGGGAGATCCTCGACAGATCCCACAGGGATTTGCATCAGCAAAACGCCTTGAAAGCTCGTTAATGAGTCCAGGCCCTCTCTGGGTGTTTTGGCTAAATGAGCCTTGCACGGGGACCGAGCGAGCTGTCCAAACCCATCACTCACACCAGTGAAAAGCCTCTGTCACCTCAGGGCAGCAGTGATGGAGTGAGAGGCTGGGATGCCACGGCAGCTCCTGTGTGTCTGACACGAGTGGGGTTGCCCCTGGGAAGTAAATTCCCTCCTGTCCTCACTGCCCTGACCTGCCTGGGGGTCCCTGGGCTGAATGCTGTGGGGACAGGGCTGCACACAGCCAGGCACCTGCCCCACAGCCACGAAGAGGCAGGAAATACTAACCCTCACCCTCCCTGCCTGGGATTTTGTGCCCCATTTCTGGGTCGGATGCTCGGTGATGGATGTGCTCACACGTGAGCCATGGGGCTGTGGCCCCCCGGGCGTTTTCTCCTGCCCTCGCTGCGATGCCGACTCCTTTTCTTGCCCCTTCTCTTTGCAGCTGAAGAAGCTGCTCCTCTCTCCGTCGCCTCTGAGCTGTGAGGCCCAGCGGGACGGGAGCGCCCGGCGCCCGGGGACCCCAAAGTGCCGGCCCGCACGGCCCTGCACAAAGGTACTTCCTCGAGCCCGTGCAGCACCCACCTCCTGGGAGCTGTCCCAAAGGATGGGTTGGGGAGTGTGGGCAGCCTCTGGGCTGGGCAAGGGGTCGGGAACAGGCAGGGACTGTCACCTGTGGTGCTCCCATCCCTGTCTGCTGCAGTGTGGGCTCTGCAAAACTTCAGACTTTGTGCTGAGTTAAGAAATACCTTGATCTCACTTGAACCCAGAGGGGGTTTGGCCTCTCCCGACTTCCCTGAGCGCCCATTGAGAAAGCCCCAAGTGCTCTCTGGTCACCCCCTCACCCCCCTCCCTGGTGACTCTCAGCCCAAGCCAAGGCCTTTGGCCAGGAGTCCCTGCCTGTCACACTGCAGAGCCCACCCCAACACTTCAGCTGATCTCAAGCCCAGCAGAGGGTGCCGTCCAAGATTTTCCTACTTTGCTAATGGTAATTGTGCGGTGCATTAGGCCGGGCAAATTAGATTGGCTGGGAAGAGCAGCAGATCCCTCCCGGGGAGAAGGAGCATCACTGCAGGCAGGAGGGGCAGCACTCGGGCCATGGGGCTGACCCCAGGGAGGTCGCGGTGCCGGGACTGGGGGTCAGGGTGTGAGGGTGTGGGGTGGCTCTGCCAGCCTCCCCGCAGGGCTCAGGGTGATTCTCTCCTGTCTCCTCTCGGAAGGTGGAGGGTCCCCGGGACAGGAGGGCGAGCGTCCCGCAGGCACAGAGCCGCAGCTGCACCGAGCTGCACCGGCACCTCACCTCCAGCACCTCCTGCTCCCAGACCAAAGCCCCCCAGGCACCCGAGGAGTGCCCCGGCAGCGGCCACCACCCGTCCCCGGGCGACTGCGCCCACCACGAGGACGACAGTGACTCCAGCGAGGACTCGCTGAGCTCCGGCGACTCGGTGGCCGCGCTGTCCTCGGCGGAGGATGGCACAGGCAGCCAGTTCTCGTGCGAGGGCGAGCTGCACTCGGTGGTGGAGCTGATCCGCTACATGCACACCTACTGCCTGCCCCCTCGCAAGCTGCCTGCCCGCGACCCCGCCGACACCAAGCCCCAGCCCTGCAGCAGCCCCTTCAAGAGAGCCAAACCGGACTGTGCCCCCGCGCCGGGCAGCGCCCAGAGCCGGCCGGGCTGCGCCTGGCAGGCAGCCGGCGGCTGCAAGAAGCCCGGAGCATCCTTCTCCATCCTGAAGGAGCTGCTGGCGCGGGACCTGCTGTGCGATGTGAGCAAGCCATACCGCCTGGGCAAGCCCGTGTACGCGGCCCTGGCGCGGCCGCCCGGCTCCTGCTCGCCCGTGCCGCCCGAGGGGGACGCTGCCAGCGGCACTTGCACACCCAGAGCGAAAGCGGCCGCGGAGAAGGGCGAGCCCCGGCAGAGCCCCGGGGCCGAGGCGGAGGCGCCGCGGGAGCTGGGTGGCCTTGAGGTCGATGCCGGGAAGCAGGAGGGCAGCCCGGGCGCGGGGAAGGCGGCCCGCAAGCAGGACAGCGCTGTTTACGCCGTGCGCCGGTCCAAGAGACTCAACCCCGAGCTCGGGCACTGGCTCTCGTTCCTTGACGAGCCCCCCCCCGAGTCCTCCGCGCCCCTGGGCTGCAGGGAGCCCGCTCCGTGCCCCGTGCTGGAGGGCTTCTCTGCCGAAGAGCCGGCGGCCGAAGTGGAGGTGGGGGGCACAGCCCCATCGGCGGAGCCCCAGCCCCTCTGCCTGGGCTCGCTGGGGGATGGCGAGGTGGGCACTGAGAGCCGGCGCTGTGCCCTCCTGGAGCAAACAGGTGAGGGGGGCTGGGGGCTGTCACTCTGCTCACCCTCCCCAGCGTGCCCGTGCCGTCCCTGCCGTGGGCGAGCGATGCTGGCCGGGTGCTGGGCACTCAGCTGGCAGGAGAGCTGTGAGCAGCCCCTGTGCTGCCTGGCTGTGGGGCCCCATGCATGGGGAGCTGGGGTCTGTTTTCTTTTGGGGTGCTTTTTCAATCCATGGGCATCTTCTGCCTCAGTTTCCCCGTCCTTATAATGAGGTGAAGGCATTGGTGTGGCCGTAACCCAGCAGGGACCAGGTTGTCCCATCCCTCCAGGTCCTTCCCCATGGGTTCGCCCTGAGCTCCAGGGTTTAGCTGCAGTGGTGCCCCAAAACCACAGCAAGGTGCAGGAATGGCTCAGCCCTGGCAGCGTGAGCCATCCCTCTCAGGTGGGCAAAGCCCTCAGTGGGCACTTCAGGGTTACAGCTGCACTGGTAACCTGCTTCTCTCCTGCCTTTCAGAAACCCCCAGGTGTCTCACGCTGTCCTTGGCACAAACGTAAGTTCAGATGGGGCTGAAGGAACCAATCTGGGGCTGGAAAGTGCCTGGGGTTGTGTGGCTGGGCAGAGCCTCTGCAGGCAGCACAGGGAGCTGTGCTTGCAGAGCAGAGTGAGCTGCACTGCTGGGCATGGGGCTGTGGGGAGCCACAGGGTGCAAGGAGCTGGGAGAGTCCCCAGGGCAGTCGATTTTGTGTGTGCTCTGGAGCTGCTCACCCCACTGCCCTTGTGGGGTTACCCTGTCAGGCACCAGCCAAAGTGGGAGGGTTCACTTGTGGGCAATGTTTTCTCAGCTTTCTTTTGGGTTTTGGGGCTGTGGTTCACCTGAACACTTCCTCTCTCCTGATTTTCTGCTCTTCTCCAGTGACGCAACCTTTGGGAAGAGAAACTTTGAGCCCATGCTGACTGTGGAGCTGTGTGGGACAGCAGGTAGAACAGACTTTGAATTTTTTAGTTTTGCAAAAATCTCCTCTAGGAGGGGGCTCATTTACCATAAATTCAGCCTGGAGTCATCAGTTCCAGCCCACCCAGCCAAGGTGGGGCACCTTCATCCCCTTCACACTGCAAACACGGGAGACTCCCGTGTGCTGCCACATCTGAGCACCCTGAGCAGCTCAGGGGAGTGCGTTTGGGGTGGGAGGAGCTGTTCAGGGGGGCCCTGCATGAGCCAGGAGGGAAGGGAGAGTCCTCTGGTCCCTGCTGGGATCAAGGCATCCTTCTTGTTCCCCCAAGTGCCACTGGATGAGGCTGTGGGGGCCGAGGGTGCAGCCCAGGACTGGGGTGGGACAGGGCATGACGGAGGGGGCAGAGCTGACTCCTGCCCTATCTTTGGGGGGTGCAGGTCTCACACCGCCCACCACTCCGCCGTACAAACCCGCCGAGGAGGACCTGTACAAGCCAGACATCCCCCAGGAGCCAGGCAAGGAGGATGGGATGGCCCCCAGCCCCGGGGGCGCTGGGGACGCGGCAGCCTCGCGGAAAGCCCCCAGGAAGCACCCGGAGAGGACGGAGCTGTTCGCCCACCTGAGCCGGGCGGGCGGGCGCCCACTCCCCGAGCAGCAGGGCTTGCTCAAGCGGCCCTTCTCCCGCTCCTTCGGGGACCACGACTACTGCCAGGTGCTGAAACCCGAGGCCGCCCTGCAGAGGAAGGTGCTCAAGTCGTGGGAGCCCCCGAGCCAGGTGGAGACGGAGCACAAGAGGAGGGTCCCGGCCGCCCACTACCAGGGACTGGAGCTCGGCAAGGACACGGGCACTGAGATGCTGTGGAAGGACGGCGTTAAGCAGCTGAGAGACCAGGAGATCAGAGCCAGCTTAACAAAGCACTTTGGCTTTCTGGACAGTGCCCTCGATGACGAGGACATGGTCTTCTGCAAGACCCCTGAGTATGACACCGTCTTTGAGGACAGCTGCAGTGAGAGCGGCTCCCCCGTGGAGGAGGAGGATGAGGAGGAGGAAGAGGAGGAGGAAGAGGAGGAGCATGGCAACACCAAGCTGTGCCTGCGGAGAAACCCTCTTTCCAGGACCAGTTTGCATTACTGCTCCCGGAGCAGGTCCAGCTCGGGCTCCTCGTGCTGCCGGTCGCGGTCACCTGCCAGCAGACGCACCTTCAGGTACGGGGGCACGGGTACGTTGGGACTGGTTTTGCCCCCTGAATTTTTGCCATGGTGCAGGGCAAAGCCCCACTGCTCTCTGCTCTTCTGGCCCAAGTAGTAAAGATGCTAATTAATGAAAAAAAACTATGAAAATAATTGGTGCTGCATCAGCCACTGCTGCAAACATCAGCCACGGCCTGAGGAAGCAGCAGCAGAGCAAAGCAGCCAGAGGGTTCCATGGGTGACAGGGCATGGGCAGGGACCTGAGCTGGGCATGGGAAGGGGCGAGTGCTGGCTGGGAACACCCTGGCATCTGAGAAAAAACCCCAGAGTCCTTCCCAGTGCTTCCAGACCCCAGTCTCTCCTTGGCTGCCAGTGCCCCCGAGTGCCCACCTGCTGCTGTGTGAGTGTCTCGGCTTCTCACTGGTGTTTGAAGCTTTCCCCAGCAGCTCCCTCAGCCCTGGGCTGACCTCCTGTCCCTCCCTTGCAGGTGTGAGAACGGCGAGCAGTGTCAGGGCGGGAGCGGGCACCGGGGCCAGCTGGAGAAGAGGCGGGAAAAGGCCATCGTAAGTGAGCAGGGACCCCGCGGGGACAGAGCAGCCCCAGCCCTCAGCTCATCTCCTGCTCCAAAAAGCAGCAGTGGAGCCCATTAGCCCTGGCTTCAGCGTGCCTTGGTGCGAGGCCAGTGTTAAACAAGGACATGGGGGTGGAGGGGAGAGGAAAACCCAACGAGCAGCGGAAGCCGCCAGCAATTGGCAACACACGGAGTCCTTGGCACGGGGATGCCCAGAGCATCCTACGCTGGTGCCTCAGTGCACTTGGCACTGGCAGTTTGTGGGGTGAACTGGGGAATCCCTGAAGCTGCTCAGCTGTCACAGATGTGGCCCCGCTGCATCCTCGTGCACCAGGAACTCGTGGGCACACACTGGGAGCTGGGAGAGGAGTGGGCACGTGTGCACACACACACTCACACACTCACACATGCTGCTTTGGCACTTTTTCCTGCAATGCAATTGGATTTTGCCCCTAGCAATTCTTGGGAATACATCCCAGGAGAAGCTGAAAGAGCTGCAAGAATGCAGGAGAATTTTAAAAGAGAAGAAGGGGGTGGTGGCTGGTTGTGGCTGTCCTGGGGGGGACGCTGTGACCTGGCTGGAGCAGAGACAGCCAGATCCTGGAGATGTCAGGCTGTGTCCATGGCAGTGTTTCCCAGTGCTGGCTTGCAGGGGCTCCTCCACAGCCCATCAGCAGCACGGAGGTGCAGGGTCCAAGCCTGAAAGCTTTTGGTTGCTTTGGCAGGGGGAAGGCCGGGTGGTGTACATCAGAAACCTCTCCAGCAGCATGAGCTCCAGCGAGCTGAAGAAACGCTTCGAGGTGTTTGGTGAAATCGTGGAGTGTCAGGTCCTGTCCAGGACTAACAGGTGAGTGGGCAGTGAGCTGTGGTCCAGGGCTCCAGCAGCTGCATGCAGCCCCTCTCCCCAGGCCCCACCAGCACTGCCAGGAGGTGCCCCATCAACCCTCTGGGTAGCTGAGCCCACGCTCTTGGTGCTTTTGTCGAGGAGATTCAGTGTGTCCAGAGGTCCAAAGGCATCTGTGGGATGGAAGAGTGGAAGAATGATGGGTCAGGGGTGCAGTGCTGCACCACAAGGGCATCATCACACCTTAAATTCTTTCTCTGGTTGCTCAGGGGGGAGAAGTACGGCTTCATCACGTACCGGTATTCCGAGCATGCCGCCTTATCGCTGAAGAATGGCCCCTCGCTAAGGAAGAGGAACGAGCCCTCCTTCCAGCTCAGCTCTGGTGGCCTGGGGCGCTTCTTCTGGACCAGATACGCTGACCTGGGTGAGAAAGCAGCAGCTGCTTTGTCTCTTTTATCAGCACAGAGCTGTTACAGCACACTGCACCGCTGAGCCCTGGTCACGCAGGGATCCCAAACGCCTTCAGAGCCTGCAGGAAAAGCCCCCTGGCTTTCCTATGGCCTATGGAGCTGCTCATGGCTCAGACAGGTGGATTGGGAAACTGGGGAGAAGAAAAAAACTGGTGTGAGGCCTTAGGGTGTATTGGCTGCAAAATGTAGCATCACAGCCCCAGGGCAGCTGGGTCTCAGCTGAGCGCAGCCCATCCTGCCTCTGCTGAGTTTCTGCACGATGCTGGAGGCTTTCCAGCAGAAAACTCCCTCTCCAGGCATTAGAGAAGGCAGTCAGCAACATCTCATTAGCCCAAGAGGTGATGTGGGTGGTTTGCTGCTCTGCAGGACACATTCACCACGCTGCACATGCACTCTGGAGCCAAAGTGACAGCGCTGAAATGTGCTGTGGTCGCATTAATCCTTTCAGTGCTTCAGCAAGGTCTCGGAGACTGTGTCACCAGGGTGCAGGGCTGCAGCCTGAGCTGAGGGCCAGGAGCCAAACCCTCTGCTAGTCCTGCATGAGAAATATGTCCCAGGCTTTGCTCTCCTCGCTTCAGGTGTTTCACCAACACTGCATGTTTATTTCTGTACCCTCTGCAGGGGCTGAAGGGTTCTGGATCCCACTTGATGAGTGAAAGACTGAGGTCCAGAAAATAAAGCCCCAAGTCTTGACTGACCTCCAGATGCCCAGTCTGATACAAGTACTCCCTGATTTTTTAGCACCTTGCAGTGCCTGCTCTGCTTAGAGCAGCCATCCCTTGACTTTGGCTGTGGGCACAAATGTCCACTGTTCATCAAAATAAATCCCAGAGCCTCCCATTTTGGGCACAGAGAAATTAGGAAGCAGATGGCACCCCATGAGGAAGATGTTGACTGTGCAGTGCTGTGGGGAGTGGGGCCAGAGCTGCCCCCCTGCCTCAGTGCTCCTTACCTGATTTCTGCAGAGCCACCAGTCACCCCCTTCCTGCACAGCCCTGCTTGTTCCTAAAATCCTGCTCGTCCTGATACAGGATGAGGAGTCCCCAGGCAAAGGTGAAATGCAACCACGCCATTCAAAAACATACACCCAAAATGTTAAGCTGCTGTGAGATTAGGCAGCCTCAGTTCTGCTGTGTGCTCAATCCCCTGGGCTTTCCAGGGGCACTCCTGGCACAGGGCTGGCAGTGGAGCAGGCCAGCTCTGCCACCAGCACAGCTCCCATGGGATGGCCCTGTGTCAGCCCCTCCAAACTGAGCTGCACCCAGCAGATTTTTTCACCCCTGGCAGTGAATGTCAGCAGTGTGTGACCTGCCCAGCTGGGCCTGGCTGCAGCAGCCCCTCTGCCCCAGCTCTTTTCAGTGTCCCCAGCGCTGTCACCATCACTGCTGTGTCCAGCCTGGCTGTGCAGTAGCAGGGCAGTGAGCAGTGCCCTACTGTGCCTCAGTTTCCCTCCCCACGAGGCAGAGAGGACGCTGATCCCCCCCTCCCTGACCCAGCTGCCTTCTGTCCCTGCCATCCCCAGATTGCAGCACGGACGAGTCCTCCCTGGCTCCGGTGAAAAGCAAGTACGAGACCATGGATTTCGACAGCTTGCTGCAGGAGGCCCAGCTCAGCCTGCATCGGTAACAGCCTTAACCTTGGAGGAATACCTCAATACCTCAGTCAAGGCACTTCCAATATGTTTACGTTTTCAAAGAAATTATTCAGTCTATGGCAAGCGAGAGAGCGAGAGAGAGCGAGAGCACGCCCGCGAGAGAGAGACTGCTGTCCCCTGATTGATGTTTACATTGAACAAAGCTGCTTCTGTCTGTGAGTCCCCATGGTGTTGATGTCTCACTGCCACACGTTAGTCCCCCCTCTGCTTCTGACTGGTTGTTTTAGGGTGAGCCTAGGAGCCCCCCGGCCCTTCTTCCCCCTCCTGGCCCTCCCCGTGCTCCCGCCGTGGAGTTGCAGCTGTGTTCACCATAACATTTTTTTGTCCGTAGTGTGTGATGATGAAATTGTTCATTGTGAATAGAATCAGGATTATAAACTAATTTTTAATAGAAGAAGAGAAGAAAAAAAAAAGTATATACTTAAAAAAAAATGTATTTATGGCTCAGATGTACTGTAATTCAGATTTATTGTACCGCTTCCTTGATTTTTAACTATGCACTGTAATGAGGCACTTGCCACTCAGCAAATGGGGGGTCAGAGCAGTCATGGAGCTGACATTCCCCTGCCTCCCCTGCTGGCAAACCAGGGTGCTCGGTGCTTGCCCCGGGGTCACCCACTTTGCTGTCAAAGCCATTCTTCGTGCTGGCGTGGCCTGAGCCCCCCCAGCATCACCCCCATGCTGAGCTGGGTCCTGGTGGGTGATGGAGCCAGGGCCAGGCAGCTTTGCAGGCTGCAGAGGGTGGGAGAGGGATGCGCTGCCTGCAGCCAGCGCTGCTGCGGCCTCCACTGCCTTTGGAGCCAGGAGAGAGGGGCTGGGGGGCTGCAGCCAGCCAGGCCTGATCCGGTGGCACAGCCTGGGGGATGGATGTCTCCGGTCCGTGTGGAGGAGCTGGCTCCTCTCCAGCTCCTCGGGTGGCTGGAAGACTGGCCAGGCCCTGTGGCTTGATCCACACTCACTTCCACACCCTGCAAAGCAAGCAGGGCGAGAAGACCTGTCTGTGCTCCCCGCTGGGCAGCCAGCCCAAAACACAGCCCCAGATCCAGCCCAAAGTCCAGCCCCAACTCCAGAGAGGCAGGGGGGCACAGCACCCACACTGAACACCCACCCATCCAGCACCCTGCCCCGTAGCTGATAAGCCATACACATCCCAGCACCCACCCGCACCCCGGATCCGTCCCGTGCCCGCCAGCGCCCCGGGGCACAGCTCTGCCTCTGGCCAAGGGCCCTCGGGGCTGGATTTAAGGGATGCTCAAGCGTAGAATTTGCTTGTGGACTTGCCCTCCATGTGTGGGTGAGGTGGGATGGGGACACAGCCCTGCACCAGCCGCAGCAAAGCCACCACCAGCCGGCCAGAGGCACTGTGTCCCAAAGGAGCGGGAATCTCGCTGCTCCTCAAGCCATTGCCACCGTCTCCTTTTACTTTTGAGCCCCAGAGACCACTAGGGATTCAGCCATCCTCTGTAGATAGAATATTATAGCCTTAACTCTGCCAATAGATAGATTAGAGTCTCCTGGGGTCTCCCCTCCACATGACTTGGGGGTTTATCCCCGGTTCCCTGGGTATGTTCCGTCCTGCAGGGAGAGTGACCAAAGCCTCGGAAATGGCACGAGATGCGATGCCAAGAGCCAGAGCCCTGCCAGGATGCCCCTGGCCCGGGGGCCCGGAGTGCAGCTGGGCTCTGGCAGGAGCAGGAATGCCGGCAGCGCCGACACCAGCACAGTTCCCTGGCTATTCCCCTCGGGAGAGCCGCGGTTCTGACAACACCCGGCAGCGCCAGGGCCCGGAGGCCACGGCGGGGTCCCCAACCCGCCGCCGGTGACGATCACTGCCAGGGAACAGTCCTTGTGCCATTTCAGCCTCAGCAGTGAAATCGGGCATCTCTCCCAGCCCAAACCCCCCCCGGTTCTCATCCCACCTCAGCGAACACGAGCAGCTCTGGCTGAGACTGAGCATCTGCTATTGGCAATTGCCTCATTGTAGCTTTGCCTTTTTCTGTCCTAGTATTTCCTCACGATGATGATGTTTACATGTGATTGCTATAGAGCTTATGTAGAATGTATATAGCGACACATTTAGGGTGGGTAGTACTGTCCTGTGCTGTGCTGATGTTTTTCAGAAAACGATCAATCCAAAAAAAAAAAAAAGACAAAAAAAAAAAGAAAGAAAAACAAAAAGAAAAGCAAAGTAAGTGGAATTCTTCCATCTCCCACTCAGCCAGGGGCACCCATGGCCGGGCCCCGCTGGGGATGCATCAAGGGTGGTGGAGCAGAAGGGTTAGTGCAGAGCTGGGGGGGCTCCAGCCCACTCCTGGGGATCACTCAGTCACTTCCCAAGCACTGGTTTTGGCGTGCCCAGGTATAAAATTTCCCAGTGTTTCCCTGTGGCTGGGTGCCCTGGGTCGGCCCCAGCCCAGCTGCTGGGTCCCGAGGCCGGTGCTGGGGAAGGGGAGGGCTGGTCCTGCACAGAGCTCATCAGTACTGCAGCCCTAGGGTAGGAAGAGATGCAATAAGTGGTCTTTGTGGTGCCTGAAGCCTATAAGTGGGGTTGGGTTTTCTTTTTTTTGGTTTGGGTTTTTACTTTTTTTTCCATTCAATGAGGATGGTTTGTTTTTCCTCCTCCCCAAAAACTCTTTCTTTTCCAGGACTTATGCACTATGCTTAAAGCCCCTTGGGCTGTGTGCTGCCTGCCCTGGGCACTTCCCCCACCTTTTAGGACTGGGTGAAAAAGAAATTTCCACTTGAATTTTTTTTTTCTAATTTTTGTGGGTTTTTTTTTACTCTAAAGGTGTCTTTAGCTCACAGTGATCGAGTTGGCAGGGAGGTGAGTCAGGCACAGGGGCAGGTGAGAGCTCCCTCTTGAGCTGCCCATGGTTTGGATGCTGACAGGGAAATGGGGCAGGAGCAAAGCAATGCCCAGGCACTGCTGCCAGGGAAGCCAGAGGTGCCCAGAGCTTTGCAGGAGCTGCCAGGGACTGGGGATCCCCCCCTTTTCCAAGGATTGCCTTTACACCCCACCCAACCTGTGGCATCGCCGCGGGTGCCCCTCAAAAAGGGACCCCTCAGACCCCAGCCCTCTGCGAGGCTGCGGGATGGGCAGGAGAAACTGGGAGCAAAAGGGTTTATTCTGGTAGGCAATAAGTCAGGAGGAGATTTATTTTTTTAAAACTGTGTAAGTCTAGAACGTCCCCCAGCCGTTTCCTGCAGGTGCTGTGGGGAAATGCTGAATGTGAAGAGTTTCTGATAAAATGCCCCTTTGCTTGTTTTGCACAGGTTTGCCCCAGAAAAACTCGTTGTTCAGGGGGGCAGCAGGTGTCTGGCTGGAATCCAGCGTGTCCCTGAGGCTCCGCAGGGAGGAGCAAACGTTTCTGAGTGTGTGGGCTGAATGCAGAGGACAATCCCAGGTTTTAGGTTGGATGCTGCCCCAAAGCAAAGGTTTCTCCCGATTTCTCAGCACAGCTGCCTGCACATCTTTCAGGAAGCAGCAGCTCAGTCTCCATGTTACAGTCCTGAGTGTCTGATCCCAGCTCTGGGCCATGCAAGTGAGTTTTGCAGCTGCAGATCAACACGGTTTTCTCCCTTTTGGGGGGATTTTTTTTCTTTCTGGAGGTCTGCTGAGTCCTGAGGTACATCGGTCTTGGAGCTGAACCCGACACCCTTTCTGTTCCAAGTCCATCCCTGACAATCTCAAGCAATATAGAGCCAAATGCAGCCTTGGGGTTTCATTTTGGGGTTTCATTCCTCTTCCCTCGCCCTCCCCGGGGCCAGGGGCGGCAGCAGGAGTTGGGGAGGGAGTGTGTGAGTGCATGTGAGAAAGAGAGAGAACGGTTCAATTGATGCATTTCTTGAGAAAGGTGTAAGAATTTCACCTAAAAAGGGGCACATCTGCTTTGTTATTTATAAAAAAAAGCTAAATTCTGTCTTTTTCTTTTTTTTTTTTTAAGTGAAAGGACACTGCTCATAATTATTAGGGGCCAATTCTGCCTCCCTTGCTCATGCTGAGTAAGTTCTACTTAACTCTGCAATTTTCTACTTGCAGTGTAAGTAAAAGCAGCGGAATTGATCCCTCTATGATTAAGAATCAAGTTTTTAGTATGTTTTTTTTTTAATTGGCAGCAGTTTTTTTATATTTCACTTAATTTTTTCCCCCCAGTTCCATTCTGTTGTGTCCTTATTTATGTAATATACTTTAACCTTAAGAGATGGCATGGATTCTTATGCCTTTCCTTTATTATTATTATTGTTATTATTTTTAAAAAACAAAAGAGATTTATTTCTAGTGTGATTTAACTGTCTACCTTCTAAAATGAGAGAACGTTTTCTTGTATTTTTACATTGTCAGATTCTATAGTTTCATAGATAATTTAACCAAATCGCTCAATGTATTCTCTATATCTATCCAGTGGGTATAAAAGTTCTATTTTAAATTGTGTAAATACTTCAGAACTGGCTTCTTTTTCCAGACTCCCCTGCCGTGGAGTTTCTTGTTTACATCAAAAAGACTGTAGAATCTCTACGCTCATGTACTGTAAATAGTGAAGTGATCTGCCTATAAATAAACGATAACATATATACTATAAAGTGGAAAGAACAAAAAAAGGAACACATTTCTGCTGCTATACTTTAGTTTTTAGTGCCAGTCTGCTCGGGGATGAGGTGCTTTGCTCTGCTGAAGGTGCTCTCCTGTGTCTGCGTGGCTGGCAGCGGGGCTGTGCCAGGGCCAAGGGGGTGGCAGAGCCTCCCAGCTGCCAGGGATGCAGCTCCTGCCTGGGAATATCCCTGTGTGTTGCTATTTTAAGTGTGGCTTCTTCCAGTTTAACTCATGCAGGAAAAACTTGGGCTCTGCATTCTGGACTTCGAGTGGTGCCGCTGCCACAGGACCCCTCGCCAAAGAAACTCCCCAGATGGAGTGGGTGAAAAATGAAGCAGGGCACGCTCCTCAGATTTTCTGGAGTGGAGCAAGAGAGCAGGAAAACATGTGGAAAAGACTGCAGGTCTGATGCAGCAGCCATGCAGTGCAGGATGGCACCTGGAGAGCCCCTGGAAGCAGGACAGCAGGCTCTGGGAGCCGAACTGCTGTCCCAGGGGCACAGCCAGGGTGTCCCAGCACAGCAGTGTGTCCTGGTGTCCTGGTGTCCTGCTCCTCGTGGCAGCCCAGGCTGTGGAGGGGATGTTTGGAAGGCCTGGGCAGGGCCACCACGGTCACAGCTCGGGAGCCCCACACCAGCCATGGCCCTGTGAGGGCTCACCGGGCCAGAGAAGTTGCACTGATTTTATGCAGAACATGGATCAGTGATGCTGCCGGGCTGGAGGATCCCAGCAGCCTGAAAGAAGCAGCTCTGCAAGGTGCTGAGCTGTGCCAGCTGCTGGTTTTTGCTGATTTGTGGCGATTTAGGCAGCAGCTCTACACCTGCCTGTCTCCAGCACATCTGTGGGAGCCCAGTGCGGGTCCCCCAGCCCAGCCACAACCAGCCTCCCACCCCAAACCCAGCCCCTCATCCCTGCCACTGCTGCACCCTGAGTGCAGAGCTGATGGGAAGCCCGTTCCCTGCTGCTTCCCAAAACCAGCAGGCTTCAAGGCCACCAAGGAGGGATGTTGTCCTGAGATACATCAGGCACAGCGATGCCAACAGTGCCAGGACAGATGAAAACATGAACTTGGAGGGGGGAAATGTGGGAATGCAGCCGGGACAGCCAGTGATGGGGTGCTCAGGGTGGGCACGTGTGGAGCAGAGACACAGGAGTGGGCTCCCAGCAGGGAGAGGGGCCCACGAAGGAAGGGTCTGCAGGGAGGGACAGAGCCAGAGCTGAGGTTTGTCCTCCCAGCCCGACCTGTGCCTCCCAACACTGCATTCCCAGGCAGCCTCCTGGAAAATAAAGCACTGATACTGTTACTGAATACAATTGTTTACTGAGGATAATTCCTGAAAGCAGACCTTGAGTTTGAAGCGAGCTGTTGGTGAATGTTGACATCAGTTCAGCAGCTCCGTTGGTCCCAGCAATTACTTCTAACCATCTGGGAAAAATCCCAGCTGGACTGTTTTTATTTTGGCATAACTTTGTGATAAAACAACTCCTTTTCACACAGACAGGCGCTGGTTTTGGAGTAGCTCATGTGGCTGCTGGAGGGGAGGGAAGCAGTGTTACTTATCTCCTGGACTGGGCACAGTGTGCCTCGTGGGAGGGGAAAATCACTCAGTCAGGAGCTTTTGTGAGGGGGGACGGCTTTGATCACTGCCCTGGGCTGGGCTGGCTGGCACCTGGCAGTGTGGGCAGCACACCCCAGGCTCCAGCTCCTGACCAGTGTGGAATGCCCACTGTTTGGCCTTTGTTTCACTGCCTGCTGAGCTGTCCTGGGCTGCTCTCTGGAGTTTCAGCTCCCACCTGTGCCCTGAGCAGTGGCACCCGACACCAAATCCTGCCCTGGGCTCTGCTGGCACAGGAGTAACACGTGCATTTGCCCACTCCCAGCATTTATCAGTCCCAGGTTGTTGTCCAGGTCCATCCAGGTGTCTTTGCACAGAGGAACAGGTTTGGTTCCTTTGTTCTCTGGCTGCTGGTCCAGCTCTCCCAGCCTCCCTGCCCACAAGGATTCTTCCCAGCTTTCCTTCCTCCCTCAATTCCTGACCCCTGCAGCCCCATCAAAGCAGGGCTAGACCTTCTGCCCTGTTCCCCTTGAAGTGTCCAAGCTCTCAGCTTCAAGCTGCTGCATGGAGTTTGTCCTGTTGCCACTGAAAATGGGGAATTAAACTCTCTAACACTGTAATTTAGATATTAGAAAGTGGCATTACTTTATTTCAGCATGTGGGGGATAACTCCCTATTACACACACCACACCTTGCTAACAGACCAGCTTAAATCCATGTAACTTTTACATATTCAATACATTTCCCAAAACTCATACCTATATGCTAAACACTCCCTGAATTTTCTGCATATTTAAATCACTCCTCAGAGCTTATTTTCATTAGAGTAGAGTTCTTTTGAGGGTCTGGGGTGGTCGTTTGGGGAACATCCCATTCCTCAAATTATTCTTTTTTGGTCACAGGCCTCCAAAAACGTTTCTTCTCTTTGAATGCATCCCTGAGACGTGGCCTGGCCAGGATATCCCTTCTTACCAGCATTGCTCAGGCTCACAGCCTTTAAGGCTGAGATAACCACTCGCACACAGGACAAAGCACTGTCGGCTAAAGCGAAAGGAATTCCCGAGACTTAAACAATTTTATTCTCAACACCGAGACGGCCGCGGCCCCTGCCCACGTGGCAGCGAGAGGCAGGAAGCTGGAGAGAGCCAAGGGATGACCCTCCCTTGCAAGGGGGAGGAGGCAGCATCTTTTGACGGGGCGAAGGTTGCTTTTGTCACTGCCGCTTTTTGTTTTGTTCCCCTCCCTCCGGGCCTCCGGCTTCCCCCGCAGCCGCAGCGCCATGGCCGGGGCAGAGGCCGGGGCAGAGGCAGTGGCCGGGCTGAGGGAAGAGCTGACCTGTCCCATCTGCCTGGACATTTACAGGGACCCCGCGTCCCTGGGCTGCAGCCACAGCTTCTGCACGGAGTGCATCAGGCAGGCGCTCCGGTGCCAGCAGAGCGCTGCCCGCTGCCCGCTCTGCCATTCCCCCGCCGGGGAGCTGCAGCCCAACTTCCACCTCCGCAACATAGTGCAGAAGTTTATGGATGTTCCTGCGCACCGGCAGGAGGAAAAGCAGGAAGCGCAGTGCAAGGGGAAGGGGAAAAGCTCGGGCCAGCCAGAGGAGGTGATCCTGTGCGATTCCTGCCTCCAGGAGCCGCAGCCAGCAGTGAAGACGTGCCTGAGCTGCGAGGCTTCCCTGTGCCAAGCCCATCTGAGCAAGCACAACGCTAAGAACGCCCAGAAGAGCCACGTGCTGGTGGAGCCCTGCGGTGCCCAGGTTTTGGCTGAGAGGAGGTGCCCCAAGCACGGCAAACTGCTGGAGTGCTTCTGCGAGACGGACTGGGACTGCATCTGCATCCTGTGCTCCGTCCTCTCCCACAAGAACCACAGAATCATCAGCTTGGAGGAGGCTTTTGACCAAGCTCAGGTAAGAGGCTGCAGGGACAGTGGGACAGGCGTGGGTTGCACCAGGAACACCCCAGAGAGCTGCCCATGGCACAGGGCTGGAACAGCTCCCGAGTTTCAGAGCTGCAGACGCAGGGTGGGGGCTAACTTGCAATCCTGGGCTTTTATTCTTAGTTTTGTCCCAGTTTCTCTCTGGGTTTGGCCCTTGAGATATAAAACAAGGCGTTACAAACGCTTTTTCCCCATCCTGAAGGAAGAGTTTGGCCAAACTGGTGGGGCTGACTGCTCGTGGCTACGGTTTTAATCCTTGGTGCACTTCCAGGCTGAAGATGAGCCTGAGCTGCACTTATGCAAAGAAAATTAATGACAGAGTGACAGAAAGAAAGCTGCCAACAGGGGAAATGGCTTTATATGTGGCTATTGCACATGAATAGTTTTCAGCTTCAATTTGTCTTTTTTGTGCTTGTAATTGTGGCATTCGTTCAGGGATAGAACCTTCCAGTAAACCTTTATCTACTGGTTTGTCCTGGGAGTGTCACCGAAACTGCGGGAAAAACAAAAACCCTCCAACAACATTTTTAATGTTAGCGAGTCAAGGCGTTACTTTATTACCTGGCCAGGATGTACCACAGAAACCATCTCATCCACACATAGCCCGGGTGTGCAGAGAGAATCATTCCATAACACAGGACATTTACTAGGTTTTTCAGATCTTTTATGCAATCAAAACTCATAGAAACTAATTGGGTCAGTGTTCATTGGTCCAAGCTGTGTAGTTCTTAGTATTGGGTCTCCTATTGGATCCGGATTTCTTCGCTTGATTTTCTTATCAGTCTTTTCCGGAGATGTCTCCAACTCTGCCAGGGGCAGAGTCCGGGGTAGATGTTGGGAGATGGCCTCTGATGTTCTGTTGATGTTCCGTAGAAGCCCTTTATCCCTTTGGGGCTACTCCCAGTCTGTGGAAATGCTGAGCCCATCTAGAGAAACAATGCCCTGGAAAGAAGCTTCAGTTCCCTTCCCCGGGGCAAAGGTGAACAAACCTGGCTAAAGTCACATATATAAAATTTTTAAGCTGCTGTGTTTTCCAACAAGAGCATACAATGAGTAAACCTTCTGCAAGTCTAGCTTAACCCATGTCTATAAAATTGCTGATCTCATGCATTATGCCAGTCCTATCCTGATATCTCCTTCCGGTTATATTTGTAGATATCTTTTCCTGGAACTCTGGAAGCCCTGAGAAACCACGAAGCTGCGTTGGATAATGTCATAGCAAACCTGCTGAAACAGAAGGAGGGTCTGAAGGTTTGTTTCAAGGTCCCATATCACCTCAGGGATGGTTGCATGCTGGTAACTGATGAGATAAAGTTTTATTTTGCCCTTCCCCAGATCATGGATTCTGAAGCTTTTTTAGTTCCTGGGTGGTTTCTCATGTATTTTTGAGGTTGTTTTCTTTGAGGAAGGATGATGTACAACTTTCTTATCAGTCCGGGAGGTACATTCTTAGTTAAGCTTGGAAGTCTGTGCCTCCTGATGAGTGGCTGGTGTGTGACTTTTTTTTATTTTTCCAACCTTCAACTTTTAGTTACTTCTCTTATCCCAGATCAAAGCCAGATTTTTTTCTGAGTGAGAGCTCATGTGGAAAATGTCCCTTACAATTTTGAAATTGTTTTCTTAATAGACTGAAGAGAGCCTGCGGAGGGGACGGCTGGAGAGCCTGCTCATGGAGATGCATCTGCAGCTAGAGAAGAAAAAAGGAGAGGTCCTGAAAGTTCTCAGGGAATACGAGGAGCAACAACTTTCTCGGATTCAGGCAGAGATGAATAATCACAAAAGGGAGAAGGATTTGGCCAGCCATGATGTTCATCAGCTGGAGGCTCTGAGAAATCAAAAGGACATACTTCTTTTCACCAAGGTATCTATCAGCATCTCCCTTCCCAGAGACACACAGCTCCAGGGCTGGCCTGTGCCTGCACTGTGCTAATTCTGCTTTCAAAATGTCTTTACAGGCTTTTGCAACAATTAAAGCCAGGTAAGCTCTTCCTCAGGTTTAATATCTTTATTGATGATCTGGACATGGGGATGGAGTGCACTCTCAGTAAGTTCACAGCACTAAGTTGGGCAGGAGTGTGGATGTGCTGGAGGGCAGGAAGCTCTGCAGAGGGATCAGGACAGGCTGGATCCATGGGCCAAGGCCAGCAGTGTGAGGTTCAGTGAGGCAAAGTGCCAGGTCCTGCACCGTGGTCACAACAGTCTCGTGCAGTTCCAGGCTGGGGGAACAGTGACTGGAAAGCTGCCTGGTGGGAAGGAACCTGGGCTTGCTGTTCAACATTGGCTGAACATGGGCCCAGGTGTGCCCAGGTGGGCAAGAGGGCCAGTGGTACCTGGCCTGTCTCAGCAGTAGTGTGGCCAGCAGGAGCAGCGCAGTGACTGTCCCCTGTGCTGGGCACTGCTGAGGTCACACTGTGAGTGCTGTGTCCAGTTCTGGGCCCTCAGTGCAAGATGGACATGGAGGGGCTGGAGCATGTCCAGAGAAAGAAATGGAGCTGGGAAGGGGCTGGAGCCCCAGGAGCGGCTGAGGGAGCTGGGAAAGGGGCTGAGCCTGGAGCAAAGGAGGCTCAGGGGGGACCTTGTGGCTCTGCACAAGTCCCTGACAGGAGGGGGCAGCCGGGGGGGTCGGGCTCTGCTGCCAGGGAACAGGGACAGGAGGAGAGGGAACGGCCTCAGGCTGGGCCAGGGGAGGCTCAGGGTGGACAGCAGCAGGAATTTCCCCATGGAAAGGGTGCTCAGGCCTTGGCAGGGGCTGCCCAGGGAGCTTTGGAGTGCCCATCCCTGGAGGTGCCCAAGGAAGGTCAGGACGTGGCACTCAGTGCTCTGGGCTGGGGACAAGGTGGGGATGGGGCACAGCTGGGACTCGATGGCCTTGGAGGTCTTTTCCCACCTCAGTGATTCCATGGTTCTGTGATTCTTGCTGCGTGGTTTAGGCAACGCAAGCCAGTTCCAGGAATGGATGGTGTGATGGTGCCAAAGCCACCCATTAGTTTGGATAAATCAACAACAGCTGCTATTATGAAGCTTTTCCAGCAATTCCTCCTAAATGTGGAGTTCTCCTTCAAGTCACCACCGCCACCTTTGGGGTACCCCTTTAACAAGCTGCCACCACCTTCGCCACCTTCAACGCCACCACCTGCACCTACACCTATGCTCACAGCATCCAGTGGTAAGTGCTCATTTGACTGTCAAAAGGGAGATGGAGAAGTCAATGAAACATCTTTAAGAAAGGACTGTAATGAGACACCAAGTACACTGAGTACCTCTAGAAGTGCTAATTCCTTACACTGTGTGCTCATTTGCACGTGTGTGTGCAGCAAAGGCAGCTTGTCCTGGGATTCAGGGCTTTGGGGCATGCCTGGAATACACCTTGTTAAAGCAGGCTATGGACAAAGAGGCTTGGAAGTCCCAAGCCTGGGAGGATTAAGAAAAGATAATAGCAACACCTCTGTGCCATCCCTTTGATCCAAGGGGAAAGTTGAGAACTCACCACAGCAGCAGCAGGGTGGAGTTTGCTTAGGACATAAATAAGCTGCTCTTTCTGTGTAAATACTTCTACTCTTTTGCAATGCTTTGTAAGCTCAGTCTACAGTCCCAGAGCTGTGCACAGTGGGACACTTGTCTGACTGAATTGATGAAATTAGGATTCCCTGGGTGCTGCTCTCTGGTTGGTGCTTCTTGGAGGTTGCTGGCCTCGCTGGCAGTGAGCCTCAGGTCAGGACAGAGGCAGGCCCCAAATCTCCACAATTACCTGTTAATCATAATGTGTTTTTTCTCTTTAGGTTTCCAATATAATAATAATACACAATACCATGGACCTGCGTTTGTGTTTGGATCTTCTTCCCCTTGGCTTTCTTTCAAGTAGCCTAATGAAATACAAAGTCAGTGGCAATCATAATGTTAACAATCATAGAAAGGCAGGAAGAGAAAGAGAAAACCCAACCAAAACTAACAATGCACAGCATGCAATTGCTCCCCCATCACCTGCTCTCTGATGTCCAGCCACTGTCCCCAAGCAGCAATTGGTTCCTTCTGGCCATCTCCCCTCAGTTTGTATACTGGCCGTGGTGTTGTATGGTGTGGAATGTCCCTTTGGCCAGTTTGGGTCACCTGCCCCAGCTATGCTCCTTCCCAGCTTTTCGTGCACCTCCTCACTGGCAGAGCATGAGGCACTGAAAGGTCCTTGGCTCACTGTTCAGCAACAGCCAAACCATCAGTGTGTTCTCAACATTATTCTCCATTGAACCCAAAACTGTACCAGCTGCTGAGAAGAGAATTAATTCTATCCCAGCCCAAACCAGGACAGGACTCCAATATGCACAGTGCCATCCCAGACGTGCAGGGCAACCAGAGCTGCTGGGAGGAGGACACCAGCAACGAGAGCTGATGGAAGCTTGGAATTGTGCCTGCCTTGGATGCTGCCTGCAAATGCCTCACAGTTACCTCTGTGTGTTCCTAGGTAGAAGAAGTGGACAGTGGCTCTCTCACTTTTCATGATGTGTCTGTCAAGGCTGGAGGTCCTGCTAAGAACTTCAGGCTTATAGAGACAGGAGCCATCCCTTTGAAGTATCCCATCCATGCTGCCATCAGCATGCTGAAGCTCCTGTAGTGATGTGGGGACAAGGTGTTACTGTATATTTCCAGGCCTAGGAATTGTGATCATTGCAGGGGGACTATGCTAAACTGGCATATCAGAAATTAGATTGTGGGCTGCTGTGACAGGGGGTATATCACAGCACCCTGCTTCTTACTGCAAGAGCTCCACTTTTTTTGTTCTGTTAATCATAATGGAAATACCATTAAGTTGCTCAGTTTTGTTCAGCTGTATCAAATACTGTGTTGGCTTCATTGCTATTAAAGTTACGTTACTAGCTTGCAAAACCCAATGGCAATTTATTTTATCTGTAAGTTGACAGCACAGCATTAACTGCTACACAACTAGCCAGCAGCAATGCTGATCTTTGATCTAAAGCAGCAGCTTTTGCCTCTGCCACCTCTTTCCATCCTGCACATCCAGTGCAGAAGCAAAGCTGCCCTGGGAGGTGAGCAGAGACTGGGGCAGCATTCCCTGCTGGAGACGGAGGGGAACCTTCCCCAAGTGGCTGCCGCGGCGTAGGGAAGGGCGGGCCCGGGGGCGAACATTGGTCTGCCCGGCGTGGGGCAGGGGAAGGGCTCGCAGGGGAAGGGCTCGCAGGGGAGGAGCTTGCAGCCTCGGGGCTGGGTGTCCTGCTGCTGGGTTTAGTTTCGTTTCTGCTCGCTGAGGCGCCGTCCCTGCAGCCATGGCAAAAGCTCGGGAGGGATGTGGAGGGGCTGGCAGCCTGGAGGCCGAGCTCACCTGCCCCATCTGCCTGGGTCTCTACCGGGAGCCGGTGTCGCTGAGCTGCGGTCACAACTTCTGCCGGCAGTGCATCAAGAACATGCTGGGAGCCCAGCAGCATTCCCAGGGCCCCTACACCTGCCCCATGTGCAGGGTCCACCTGGGGCCCACCGTGGAGCTGCAGAACAACTTCCAGCTGGGCAACATCGTGGAGGCATTTCAGGCCTCCGCTTCCAAAGGACAAGAGGACGAAGGCTCCGAGAAGGTGGTTCCCTGTGAGTACTGCCTGGATGAGTTCCAGCTGGCCGTGAAAACCTGCCTGGTCTGCAATGTGTCCCTGTGCCAGGCCCACCTGAGCAAGCACAACGCCAAGGCTTCCCAGCAGGAACACATCCTGGTGGAGGTGGGAGCAGGTGAGGCGCAGGAGAGGAGGTGCCCGGAGCACGGCAAGCTGCTGGAATGCTACTGCCAGGAAGAGGAGAAGTGCATCTGCGTGCTCTGCTCCATCGCCGGGGCCCACAAGGGCCACGAGGTCATCACCATGAAGGAGGGACGTGACAAACAGCTGGTAAGGAGCTCTTCCCTCCCCATGGCCCCCGGCCTGGCCGCGGGGAAGGGGGAAAGCCGTAGGAAGGGCTTTCACAGTATGATAAACAAAACTGCCCAATCAAAATTTATAAAGAAATGACAAAAGCCGCGATCGAGAAAAGCAGCTCCGAGCCCGGGGTCGGAGCTGGGTGAACACGCATAGATCTGATCTCTATCGCACCAGACATCCCAAGTTCACGGCTGCTGCTTCGGCTGGTCCCTTCTTATACAGTTTTTGGGTGAAGTCCGAATTAAGTCTATTCTTCTCGTATTCATGAAGTTTTCCTGTCCTGGAGTTGGGCTGCACAAAGCCTTTCCTGGGTCTGATGAATCGTCCATCCTGGGTCCTGAGTGGGCCATTTCTGCTGATGGATGGGCCATCTCTGGTTCCCGGAACAGTTATTTTTAGTTCCCGGAATGTCCGATTCCTTCTCAGATGAGATGTAGATATCAGAGTGTGGTGATCAAGTCGTCATGGTGCAAATGTCCCGGGGATAAGATCCAACCCCACCTAGGTGGAATCCTCACTTACTGTGAGAGAATTTCTTTTAGTGTTGTGAAATTTTTCTCTTAGCCAGGCTGGTGGAGGGATTTTGAAACTCTGTCTCTACATGGTCTGATTACATTCCAGTTTTATACATAATAGCACGAATTACATACTTTATTTATAAAAACAGGAACGGGGAAGGGTGTGAGGGCAGCCCGGCAGCAGCTCCGGGGATTTCCTCTCCGCCCCAGCAAGGGACTGATTCACTGTGCTGGAACTTGCTTTTCATTGCCTCCTGTGTGTTGCCGGAGCAGTGTGGACAGCTCAGCAGAGGGAGAAGAGCGGAGAAAGGTGTTTGGGGCTGGCCGGGACAAGAGTGGGTCCGTCCGTCAAGGTGTGGGGACGTGGCAGAGCCAGCGAGAGGCTCCGCTGTCCCACAGCAGTGAGGTGCAGCCCCGGGACTGCCAGCCGCCCTCGCCGGGCTGCTCCTGGCTGGGATTGAGAAGTGTTCCTGCAGGGATTAGAAAATCCCTTCCTCCACAGAGTCCCGGGGATGCCACTGCTACTGAGCTTCGGGTGGGGAAGGGGGTTTCCCACTCGAGTTCCCTCCCTTGGGCTCTGTCCGTGTTGTAGCACGGTGGGGATCGGGCTGTGCTCCCGAGAAACCCGTGACAGGCTGAGGGGGACACGGCCGCAAGCTGTGCCAGGGGAGGTTCCGCTTGGACATCAGGAGGAATTTCTTCACGGAGAGGGGTTGTTAAACATTGGAAGGAGCTGCCCAGGGAGGTGCTGCAGTGCCGTGCCTGGAGGTGTCCAGGGAATGACTGGATGTGGCACTCAGTGCTCTAGGCTGGGGACAAGGTGGGGATTGGTCACAGGTTGAACTCGATGACCTTGGAGGTCTTTTCCAACCTCAGTGATTCGGGAATTCCTCCCTCTGCGCCAAATTTTGTGGAGCCAGTATCCCAGCAGATACAAGAGACATGGGGCCTCCGTGTTCCTGCCTCTGAGTGCAGCTGCTGTCCTTGAAACGCTCCAGAATCGGCTGAGGGGATAAAATCCATTTCCTATGCTCACTCACTGCCTTGCATTTGAAATGGCTGGGCTCAGTTTGGAGCCCAAGCAAAAAGCCTGCAGGAACCCAGAGCATGGGCAGGAAATGGCTCCCTCTGGACCTCAGGACAGGTCACAGCCTCCTCAGGAATTAGCAGAAGCATCCTTTGCAGTTATATGAGTTGCAAACTAACTTCCTCTCCCAAGTTACATATCAGAATTTCAGGGCTGCCAAGCAGAAGTGGGATGTGTGAGACAGTGGCCATTTCACCAGCTCCACAAACTGCCAGTCTGCTTTGAAGCTGTTCCTGCTGAGAAGTTCAGTGCTGTCTTTCCTTCTGCCAGGTTAAACTCCCTGACACCGTGACAGAGCTGCAGGAATCTAAAAGTGATTTAGATACTGCCCTAGAAGAGCTTCAGAAATGTGAGAATCAGATCAAGGTTGGTATCCAGATTATCACCATTTCAGAGCATCTTTCCTTCACAGTTTCCCGGCAGTAAGTGATGGTAACTGTACCATTAGAGGCAGAAGAATAGAAAGAGAAAAGAGTGGTTTGAGAAACTGCCAGAAGCCAAGGTTTATCGCAGCCTTCCAGCTCCTCCACAGGAGGAACCTGCTGGGGGATTCCACCCTTTATTGTGGTTGCACAGACCAGGTTGCAGGACTGGCAGCCCACAGATTGTACATAAGATTATGTATTTTTAAAGTGTTCTACCTGTTTAATAAAAGAAAAGCAATTTAAAGCTACGAGTGGGATTTCCAGTGTGTGCCAGTCAGTTCTCACATTTGTAGTTGAAATTCATCTGACTTTGTTACTATATCAGGATTAATTTTCAAAAGCCTCTGTTCAGTCAGATATTCTAAGCAAATGTTTGTTGTCTGCTTCCTTCTGAAGCCAGTGCAAAGGATAGATACAATATTAATTGACAGCAGAGGCACTAAACTGAAAGGTGGAGTTCCAGTGCCCCTTTTTCTTATCTCTACATTTAGACCAATACCAAAGCAGTGACTTCTCAGCTAGAAGCGCAGCTTAAAGATATGAGGGCACAGCTTGTTCAGAAAGAGAAGAAGATCCTGAGATGCATTAAGACTATTGAGGAAAACCAACTGGCAGACATTGCCAAAGCAAGGAAGAAAATGGAACAGAAGAGAGACCAGGCTGAGCAGAATCTTCAGGCTCTCCAGAAGATAAAACAGCAACCAGATATTTTCCTCTTCCTCAAAGTAAGCAGTGGTATTCTTCTTTTCTTCATGGATCTGCCTATTTCTCAGCCAGATGACCTTTCTGAAAATCGCACTAATGATATTTTTCCTTTTTGTTTTCTTTTTTCTTTTCTTTTTTTTTGCAATCCTCCTGGTAGGAATTGAAACTGGTCACAGACAGGTATGTTCCACTTGATACCGCTTGTTTTCTTCTTTGAAAAAACACAGTGTTGATAACTGGGATCAAACCCCACTGCCTGTGCCCCTCTGTGCCACCACCCTGTGCTGCAAAGCTGCTCCCTATTCCGGCTGAGCCAGAGGGCACCACATCCACACAATGAACAGGGATGGAGAGACCCCTGCCTGCTGTTGCACTGGTCCCTTTCAATTTTGGTTTCCTGGCTGGATTCTGATGAAAACCACTGGCTTTTCCTACCAGAAAAGTGGTTTTTCTCAGAGCGGCAGCCCCTGGGGTTGTGTTTAGAATAACGCTGTCTTGGATGCACATTGGTGACCTTCCCTCAGCTGAGTTCCCAGGGAACAGCCTTTGGCAGCAAAGGTAACCAGCTCCTTTCCCACCAAGCTTTTGGGTTGGGGAGAAGCTTGGTAGCTAGAAAGATTTATTATCACTTCTCTTGCAAGTGATATGTTTAATTTATAACTCACTGCTTCCTGTGTGATGCCTGGGTGTCAGGTGTAACTCAGTGCTGCAACACCACCCCAACAGTTCCAGATGCACGAGAGGCTTTGCAGCAGCACTGGAGGCCCCAGCTGCACCAAGGGCTGCCTCAAACATCTACCTGGAATTTGGGATGTCACCTCTGTAACTTGAACAGATTAGAGCTGAGTTCAAACTCGGATTGTAAGGATACCTTGGAATCACCGTGTGCCTCAGGGCTGCAGCACAGGCTGTCACTCACAGCTGTGCCACAGGTCACATCCTGTCCTGTGGGAACAAGGTAATTTTCCAGAAACCTGGACCCCATTTGATCTGTTTGGCATTCTTGTTCTGGCACCGCTACAACAGTAAGCGCCTGCCTGCAGCAAGTCAAGGCCCTGTTCACACACAGGGATTATCAAAACACCTCCTCCTCTCTCACTGTCAGTGGGGGAAGGTTCCAGTGCAGGTTGGTAAGCAAAAGGCATTGCCAAATAACTAACAGTATGTAACAATTGGAACTCAACCTTCACAAAGGGCTGTTAACCCAGTCATTGATGTTGCCAAAGCCCTCTCCTCTTTGCAGACTCTGTCCTAGTGAAGAATTCTGTTACCTTTGGATGCTGGGTGGTTTTCCTTGGTGCAATGTCTCTCTGTGCCCTAGGATTGCGAGTCTGGACCTGGACACTGAGAGGGTGGACGTGGAGGAAGTGCAGCTGGATCAGAGCATGATTACCCAGTGCCAGACCCTGAGAGAGAAGTTAATGTTGCAGCTGGACTCTCTGCTGCAGGACGTGTGCGGTGAGCGGCCCCGGCCCGGCCCTGCTGACGCGCTGGGAAACGGGGAGCTCGGTCCTGGCTGGGGCAGCTCCTTCCACTGGGGCGTGAGGGCTGATGTGGGGTCTTGGGAGTGCTGGGGAGGGCAGGGGGCAGGTTTCTGTGGGTAACAAGGAAGAGGTCTGCTCCTAAGCAGCGTAAGGCCAATTTCTCCTCTGGCTGATGTGGTTTCCTGCTCCCATCAACTTCCCAAATTCTGGCCGCTCGGTCCCGCTGTCAAGAAACATCCTCTGCGTTTGCCCAGCCCCATCCCTTCCTGGTTTCCCTCTGACCATGAGATCCAGGGGGACAGTACTGAGCCCTAAACTTGAGTTCATTGCCAGCTTTGTTAACCATTCTTCTCTATTTTTTTTTTTTTTTTAGTTAAACTTGCCAACCAAATGGAGCTGCGCAGGTAAATCGTTTTCTTTGCTTACAGAATGTAAAATTTCTCCAGTTGTTCATTTAAGGACTGTGTGTCCTGCACTTTCCTGCTTCAGGTTGAAGGAGACCTAAGCAGAGTCTCAAAGGCTGTCCTTCATCTCAGAAGAAGGGAGGCAGATCTATTCACATCTCTTGTTCTGCTGTTAACAAGATGTGATTTGTGTTTTACAAGGCTCTAACATTCAACACCATTTCTTTACAGTCAGACTTCAGCTACTACTGGTACCTCTTCAGCTACGAATACCAGATGTAAGTGTTCAAAATACTGTCCAGAATGTAAGTGTTAAAAATACCAGTTATTCCTCAGGACTCTGCCTTGGGGCTGTGAGTCTTGCAGAGAAGATCTCCCACCTAAAAATGTGATCAGCGTTTTGTTGCATGTATCTCCTGTCCTTGGCAGAGTGTGCAGCCTCAGGGCACAGCTCTCGGAATCTGCACCGGGCAGAAATCTCTGGGAACTCACCGGGGAAATCATTTATTCTCAGCCTGAGGGAGACACTGGGTTTGCTTCAGCACTCAGGAAAACTCACAGCCTGTTCCAGGGAAACACCACGGAGGGGTTCCCAGCAACAGAGCAGGAGCTGGAGCAAACACAGTACCTGAAAGGATTCCCAGACAAATGCAAATGCTGCAGGTGATAGGAAAAGTGTGAACAGTGTTTCTCTGCAGATTGCACTAGTCCAGTGCTCAGATATGTATCTGCTGGGCACAGCAGGGCATCACTTCTACAAGCTCTTTAAATAAAGGTTATTTAGAAGTTCTGTGAAAGATTTTTTTAGATTGTTCTTTTAATTGCTGCAACTGAAGTTCAGTTTGCAAATTATTTTCTTCTTAATTTGTAAATTCAGAAGAAAATCTTCGTTTCTTCACTGCTTTTTAACCTCTGGAGCAAATCTAGAGGTACATTTTTTAATCAGTGTATAGGTCCATTTATTTGTCTTGTGAGCTCAGTCAGTGGCTGTGCTCTATACAGAACCAGTCAGTCCCTCAAAACAGGTCAGGGAAAAGAAATACTTTTTTCTGAGACAAGGCAAAGCTCTACTTGGAAGCAACTTGTCAAATATATTTTATTGCTATGCTGATGATATTCTTTTATTTTACAGTACCTGAAAATGATCCGTTGGAATTGCTCCGCCAGACCATACGGAAACAGCAGCACCTGCTCAATCAGAAGTGCAAAAAGTAATTTCTCATCTCCCATAAGCCCAGACATAAGGGAGAAGTGAAAAACAGATGTCAGAACTGAGATGGAAAGAAAAACTTAACTAATTTTCAGAATTGCCTCTAATACTGACAACCTGCCAAGTGTTTTGACCTCCCCTCCTATCTTGCATTCAAAGCAATTCTGTAACATATGAAAATTGTTTTTAAAAGTGTAAAGAATTAACATGAACATAATACAATCTCCCAACTGCTGCTGCCTTGCAAGCTGTGGACTGTATCATCTCATGGGTCTAATTGTGCTTTTGCACTGTGATTTGTGGTGACTCTGCTGGATAACCAAATAAAGGGCTTTAGCTACTCATAACCATGGCTGCAGGATTTCATACCATCACCAGGAATCAGCTGTGGAGAGCACTGTTTGTGGGTAGACCCCCAGGAAATCAAGGCTAAAGTTCTCTGTGCTTTTACAGGACTTGTGGCTACAGCTCTGTTCTGTCACTCTTGATAATCAACACGTACCTTCAGGACTTCAGGGATTGAAAATAAACTCAGAAATCCATCTCAGATTTAGAGTACCACCTCTCCTCCTGGTTTCAATGGACTCTCCAAGCTGTGCTGTGTGCTCAGCCCTGGCTCTGCTGCACCCATCAGTTGTCAGCCTAACAGAAAGAGCGTGGCCAAATTTTGGGAGCTCAGTGGTTGCTCCAGGGGACCTTGCAAATATTCCTCCCTCCTCAAAGGCAGCAAGGCACAAAGGGCAGCTGCTCTCAGCCACAAGGATGAGGCAAAAGAAATGAGCCTGTCCTTCAGCACTTTCGTGACCTGGGCTTCTCTCTGGCTGCCAGCTGAAGGAGCTGGGAGCAGCCAGTGCAGGTCAGTGCTGCTGCTGCTGCTGCTGCAGAGTTCCTGCAGTGCTGCAAATCCCTGCAGACAGCAACCCTCACTCAAACGTGGGATTTGTAATCCTGCTGCAGGCTCACAAAGCTTTTGGATGAAAATGGGTATCTAGGAATTGGGATTTCTGAGTTAGATGCTAAGCTGGTGGTGCAGTTTAATTCCCCCATACATTTGCTTGTTTGCAAAGAGACTGCTGGGAAGCTGAGACTTGTTTTAATGTTCTGTGCCTTAGCCTTGAGGAAGCAAAGAGCTGAAAGACTGGATGAAAGCAGAGTAAGAAAACAAGCAGAGTCCAGCAATTATTTAACTAAGCCTTCTAACACACATCAGCGCTCTGAAAATTTTACCACCTAATTACTTTTTGACTCTAGGTGACAATATTGGACCGTGACGCACACTGAGAGTGCAGCAGTTCTGCACAGATGTTTGTGGAGAGCACTTTCTTGATAGCAATGTAATTGTGACGTGCACAGTCCTGAGATATGGACAGAGCTTATTTCTTTTTGGTATCTTTATGGCTTAATGATTTTGATTATATAAGAACTCTGCTTCATTGCATCTTTCCTTTTCTAATTACACCCTCTCCCCTCCAACCACTCAATTTTTACTTGGCATTTGTCTCATCCTTGATGGAAGCCTTTAGAGTAAAGCAGCTCATTTTAACTTTTTTTGGGTTTGCCAAGCACTGAATGATGTGACTGAGTTCAGTTAAATGCATTTCAAGCATTAGGATGGGCCTCTTTCTGTTACTTGGTCTGATGGGCTTTCTAAGTCAGACCTGCCACACGTAGACCTCTGTGTGTGTGTGACATTAATTAGGGCCTTCCAAGCCCAGCAGGTCAGGGTGAGGAGGAAGGTTTGGCCCAGCTCTGATAGAACTCACAGATGGGAACCAGGCAGTTCCATCTTCTCCATCTCCAAACTTAGTGGAAGGCCTGAATCTCAGTGCACTGCCAGTTGTAGAGGGAGGGAAGGGCAAGGAGAGAAAGTAACTAATTTTTAGCCACTTTCAGCATAACCCAGCCATCCTCCCAAGGAGCTGTACCAGCTGGAGCAGGGCACGGGGCAGGGAGGTGCCCAGGGAGGGTGGGACTGAAGGCAGGAGGCTCCTTACACAAGGCTGGGAGCCAGATGGCACAAAGCTGAGAGCCAGGGGAAATCACAGGCTGCCTTTATCTGCTGAGTGATAACGGAGAGCTGGGAGCCTGGGAAAGACTGGGAAGAGCCAGAGAGAGCCACTGCCTGTGGGGTTCATGGACAGAGGGCTGATAACACCATCACAGGCAGCCCACAGAGCAATGTGCCAGGTGGCAGCAGGGCACGGCGAGGCAGGACAGGAGCTGCTGGGCAAAAGGCAAGGAGAGACAGCTCCCAGGGCTGCCCAGGAGTACCTGCTCTGTGGAACAAAGCATTTTCCAGGATTATTTTGCAGTCTGACAAACTGGTCTGTGGAGATTTGATATTCCAGAGATGATGTGGTGATCTGGAGAAGCAGCAGGTTTGCCAGGCAGGCTCGGTGGGATGGGCAGATGGCACACACTGGCACTTGTGTGTCAGCAAACCCCAGCCCCTTGGCAGGAGATTCTGGAGCATGAGGAGCCCAGAGGCACATTTCTCCCAGGCCAAAGGTTGCCTCATCACAGAGATATATTAACCATAAAGCTTAATATACCTCGAGAAGAGGAAAGCAGTTGGAAGTGAAATGATTTAATTATCTTAAATAATTGCTTGGATTTTTTCCACCCATTTTTTAGAAAACCAGTCTAAAAGTAAGAAGAAAAAAAGCCTAATTTTTTTAGGTCCAGGAAAAAAAAAATGCTTGGGATTTTTTTCTTTTAATATCATGTTCCAAGAAGATATTATTTCCCTGTTTCTTCCATAAAGACATGATGTATTGGATGATCCGAGTTTTGCACAGCCTGTGCTTCTAGAACAAGAATGAAAATGCTGGAGCACCTGTTGCTTGGGTTTGTGATTTCTTATTAGGATTCTGCAGAGTCCCCCCACAAAAGGCTTTGAATGCTTTTGTCATAGATGTCACTCCTCCCCAGGATTTGCTCTGGTTGTCTTGGAGTCACCATATACTTCAAACTCAATTAAAACTCCTGTGGAAGTCCCTAAAGGGATTGGGAAGTCACACTCACTGATGCTTTTAACAATGGACAGTCAGGGGAGAGGGAGGGAGCTCTTCTATTTCCTTTGCAATTGCCTGTTCAGGTTACCATGGCATCTAATAAACCCTCATGGAGAAGGGAAATGTGTTCTATGGAAATATTCAATATTTCTACAGTAAGATTTACAGCATTTGCTTAACACTGAAAGACAAGAGCATGAATTCTGCAGGATGGAAGTTGGCTTCGTTTGCTCCGGCTGTGTATTAATGGGGTTTTTTGACGGCTCAGGGTTCCACCTGGAATGCAAATATTGGGCAATGTTTGACTTCAGATGGAATGTCTGCTTTTCTGTGCAAGCGGGGAAGGGGGGAAGGCAGACGAGGCTGGGCATGGCCCCTCCGGCCTTGAACCTCCAGCCCAGTGACAAAGCAGAGCACCGAACAGAAACCTGGGATTTTTAATCCACGTTGTCAAAAATCCTTCATCCTTCCCAGCTGGAAGTACCGCCCAGACAGACCCGGACCCTGGAGCAAAGAACACTGAGGGACTTTCAAGCATTTTTAATGAATCCCAGTGGTACCCCAGAGCAAAAAGGGGCCAGAAATTGTTACGGTTCCCCACCTGCACAAAGTTTAATCGCACTTCACCGCAGGTTATCAACCCTATACTTTCAATTTAAAAGGGCTCAGTGCCAAGTAAAGGACCAGGAGCGGTCCCGCGGAACCATTCGGAAGTGACCCGGGCCGGGGGGGGAAGGGGCGCGGCTCTGCCCGGCCCTCCCTGCCCGGAGCGGGGCGGTGCTGCCGGGACCCGCCGCGGGCAGGCGGTCCTTCCGTCTGTCTGTCTGTCTGTCTGTCCGTCCGTCCGTCCGTCGGTCCGTGGGTCGGTCCCAGCCTCCCCAGGTGCCCGGGGGGCCGCGGGCGGTGAGTGCCGAGGGAAGGGGGCGGGCAGGGCTCGGGGGGCAGCGGGGTCCGGCTCGGACCCTCCTCGGCTGCCGCTCGCATCCCCGGGCGCGGCTCGCAGGAGGAGAGGAGAATGCACCTGGAAGCCGTAAGGAGGCTGGGTAGGAAGGCAGTGGGACCCCGAGGGTGAAAGTGAATGTTAGAAAGTTAGCGTTAAAGCTAAATTATTCCTCTGACTTGCCTTTGGCTCTCCCGGGAGTGTAAATGTTGGTTTGGCTTCCAAAGCGCTCAGCAGAACCCCGCAGCTGCAGGAGGTATACAGCGTGTGGAGTTCTTCTTGCAGGTTTTTATTAATTTTATTTATTGTTATTAATGAAAACACAACAACCAAGGCAATTGCGTTGTCCGGCCCAATGCCGGTGGGTTTCCATTGGGATCGGAGGGTCTCTCCCAGCCCTGCGGATGCAGCCCGGGCCGGGGTGGGCAGTGTGGGATGCCCTGGGCTGAGCTGGCAGCTGCTGCCCGAGGAAGTTCCTTTGGGCAGCTCTTCCTCAGCCCATCCTCACTGCCCAACACAGCTCCTCAGTGCTCCACCTTTCCCTGCTATCAGAAAGGGTGGGAGAGGGGCCCGGAACACAGGAATAACTTGCTGAAAGGACCTCTTGGCAAACTGTCCGTAAGAAATCCTGGCGGGAGGGAACCTGCTGGAGGGATCCGCTTCAGCCAGGGCAGCGCAGCCAACGCACTCAGCTGCCCTTGGGAGGTGACACAACTTCCCTGGAATATCTGGCTGCCAGCAGGGAGCCGATTCCATGGGATCTTCCCCAAAAGTGCTGCTGCTCGGGAGAAGTGACATTTGGAGTAGGAGGAGATCACACAAGCGAGGTTTTATTGTCCGCTTTGCCGGTTTTCCCTCCTGAGCGGATGGCTGCTGGTTACTGTGCCAAAAGTGAGGCAGCTCTGTCCCCAGATGGGTTTCTTAAACGTGGTTTTCATTATTCACATTATTTTCAGTCTTTTGTGGAAGTAAATGTTTGTGGCTTGAATGTTTTGTTGGAGGATATGAAGGATTTTGTCAAATTCCAAGGTGCAGGCAGTGTTGTTCCAGTGCTTATCACGGTAATATTGAATTTCCTTGTTGCTCCACAACAATAAAGACATTATTTGAAAAAGGCTGTTGTCCAGCAAGGGAAAGGTCAAAGATATAGTTGTCAAAATGCTGTGATATACTTTCCTTTTATATTCTTCGTGGGGCCATTTTCTAAGGGCCCAGCTCTGGTTCAGTTTGTGTGGAACTTGGATTTCTGATTCACCTGCTTCTCCTTTACAGTTCTCCAGAAATTGTTCATGTCTTTTTAGATCATGGATTTAGTTTTTAGTGCATGTAACTTCTCCTGTCTAGCAAAGGGTACATGGGACTGGGGGGTGATCACATGCAGTGACAATTTAAATGTAGAAAAATAAGGAAAACTGAGATGGGTCTTACAGAAAGAATACTTTTGATTTAGTTTCTACTCTGAAATGCTCACATCCAAAGTTTCAACTTGAAGTAGTTGTTTCAGCAGGTGAGTGAGCTTCACAATCCATTTTTCTCTTATTCTCAAGGTGACTCTGATCTGCCACAGAGGAATGAAGTCCAAGCCAGCCCTGGGCTGCAGGGAGTGCTCCCCCAAAAACAGAAGCCAGGCAGATGCTGCCACATCATGGGATCAGAGAGAAAGGCCCAGATGGACTCCAGAAATAGTCTGGAGGTCTGATGACTTTTACAGACTGCAGGACCTCCCCATATCTTTATTTTATGGCAGTCGGTTGATAACAGATACTGGAAATTTCCTCAGCTCTGTCTTGTAGCTTTTTTATCTGAAGCGAAGTTTGTGGCAAGGAGACACGCCTGACAGGCCAAAAGGAGTGATAAAAGTGAATTCTAGGTTGTGTGTAAATAGCAGCTGTCAGAATAAAAACCACAGCAGCTCCTTTTCCAAGCTAGATGTACAGACTGTCCTTCAGTGTCCAAGCCATGAACCAAAGGAGCTTTTCTCAGGGTTGGTTTGGTTTTTTTTACGTTTAAGAACAAAATCCAGTTTTATTAGACAAGCCTGGGCTAACGGTTACAAAATTATTACAGGGTAGCATTTTGAGGCAGAAAAGGGTGAAATGAGTGTTGGAAATTGTGTCATTTCCTACTATCCTGACATGGCAAGGGGCAGGAACTGTGTGGTGAAAGGTCCTTTTCATGCCATGGAGAGAAAGCTGTCATGCAAGTCAGCACAAAGACCCAGTATGTGCTGAGAGTTCTGGAGCCAAAAAGGTTTTTACTTAGAACATTTCCCTACTGTCTGGACACAGCTGAAACCCAGGCACCCCCTCCCATGCAGATGTTTTACAGCAGCACTCAACTGAGCTGTCTGGGGTTTGTCTTGGCACATTTAAGAAAACTCCCAGGTCTGAGGGAGCTGCCTGCAAGTCCTGGATGAGGAACAGAAGGAATCAGAAGGATTTTCCCTACTGAAATTTTCACTAAAATCTCAGAGAACAAACTCATTGCTACACATAAAAAGTAGTCTGGGTCGATTTTTTTCCCCTCAGCTTTCACAGCGTTGATTTGCTGAGCTTTGGGTGGGTGAGAAGCCTTTTGATTTGTAACTCTGTGCTGGTAAAATGAATAAAACTTCGTGAGCAAATACAGCTCTAAAAAATGCTTTTGCAAATTAGAGCTGACACAGGCTTTTGTAATAGTCACTTGATTCTCACTGTGTATTTCAGGGGGGTTGTGAGGGCTGCAAATTGTCCCTGAGCACACTTTGCAGTCCTGTACAGGTGGGTGAGATTGGAAACCTGGAAGGGAGAAATGGGGGTCTCCTCCAAGTGTGATCACTGGATCATCTTGAGCTTACCACTTCTTGTAGTGCAGTTTCTTCACTTAAAGATTCTGATTCTTCATGTGGCTCTTCTGAGCCCATAATTGTTCTAAAGCACATTAAAGAAACTGAGTTGGAAAGGATTAGCCTAGGGAAGCTCATCGTTACCAGGTGTCTGCCCTGGCATGTAACAGAGCACAAGCTCTGTGGTTGTGATAGGTCATGAGTCAGGAGGAATTTCCCCATGGAAAGGGTGCTCAGGCCTTGGCAGGGGCTGCCCTGGGAGGTTTGGAGTGCCCATCCCTGGAGGTGCCCAAGGAAGGGCTGGAGGTGGCACTCAGTGCTCTGGGCTGGGGACAAGGTGGGGATGGGGCACAGCTGGGACCCGATGGTCCTGAAGGGCTTTTCCAGCCTCAGGGATCCTGGGATATTACAGCAGGGAGGGATACAGCCCCTGTCACACAGAAAACCCATCCCTGCTGATCCGTCAGGCTGTCCGTGGTTTGGGGTCTGCATTTGAAACCCTCTTTTCAGTACAAGTTCAGTTCAGGCTGGCAGAGAGTGGCTGGGTTTGGTTATTTGGGAGGGTACAGGAGCTCACCCACCAAAGAGACGCTCCCTGTCTGGGTCTGGGGTGAATGGAAACACCTTTGGGAGTCCCAGCATGGAGCAGGAGATAAAACAGAAACTCCTCACCTGGTATTTTCTGTCAGCATCTGCCAGGTGTTGATAGGTCTGCAGCTCCAGGGACAGGACACCACGGTGTGAGGTGGGACAGTTGGATTCATTGGGTGGAATTACTTTCTGATTGGTTATAGAAGTCTCTGAAGAAGCCATTCTGAATATTAAGGTCTGTAGTTGCTTCAGCTCTTGTGGGTTCCTTCAGCTCAGGCTGTCCTAAGACAGTAGGTACCACACAAAGTCACTTCTCTCACTTCTCTCTCCCATGTTTTTGGGAGACTCGCACTGAAGGGGTGGTAGCAGTGAGTGTTTTAATTAGGAAATACTTCTTTACCAATAGGGTTGTCCAGCCCTGGCACAGCTGCCCAGGGAAGTGCTGAAGTCCCCATCCCTGGAGGGATTTAAGACTTGGAGATGTGGCACTTGGGGACATGGTGGCCTTGGCACTGCTGGGAATGGTTGGACTCGATGATCTCAGAGGGATTTTCCAACCTGAATGACTCCACAGCTCTGTGATGCTGTAGCTGCTTGTGAAATGGTGATTAAGTGAACACATTCTGAGGCAAACTCAAGTGGCATCCTCAGCACTGCCAGTTCCAGTAGCAATTTATTAATTGGTACAATTAATTCAGGTCAACTGGACAATTAATTGGGCAATTAATTCAGTGGTGAGCATTCCATGGACAGAAGTCTGGCTGATGTTTGCACTGCATGGAAAAGACATGAGCAGCACATAAAATCCATGTTGTCACTGGCACTCTGGGACTACAGTGCCAGAAAGGGAAGCCTGGCAGTGACACTTCTCAGGGTTCTCTTGCTGGGTCTCACCCCAGACCAGTGACTTTCTGGCTGAAACAGCCTCACTGTGCTGGTAGTAGCAGCTGTTGGGGCTGAAGGAGTTTTCTGGAGGATTCTGGATGTTTTCTGAAAGTGGAAGTGCTGGCAGTCACTTGGTATGCTCAAGTTTCATTAGGGTTTGTCTCATCAAGACTTTGCTTTTTCCCAGTCAGGCAATATGTTCCCAGTGTTAAATTGTTGGTATAATCACCCTGCTTTAGTGTCTGTGGGCAGCTTGGACTAGAGCACAAGCTCCAGCAGAAGTGTCCCACCTACCTTTCATTATGCCCATCAATGTGTTTTCCACTTGCATACATTGTTTTGATCAGGCGCAATTTCCTTGTAAAACCAGCTTTTCAAAGTGTGAGATGCATTTTTTTGCAGTGTGTCATTGGCTGTAAAAAAGCCACTTCGTAGGTAACAAACCTTTGCGGTATTTGGCAGGTGCAATCATGGCATTACAAAAAGAATAACCCACAAGAGATGTAAACCGAGCTGTGCTTGGCTGGAAATGTCCCACTTGCAGTTAATTTCCAGCAGCTGAACTGGAATGGCTGCTGCACTACAATAAACCCTCTGTCTGGCTTTGCAAGGTGGAACAGGCTGCAGGCAGAGATTTTCTCAAGGAAGCCTCCCAGGAAGGCAGTGCTGCTGCGTTCCTTTCCACTTCCCAACGCTGCCAGCAGCAGGTGGATGCCACAGGGCGTCAGCTTCCCTCCTGGGAAAGGTCATTCCTTGCTTGACAGGGATACAGAGGGCAGGCTCGTTCCCAGTTTGCCTGGAAATTGCTTTATCTCTGCTGAACTGAGACTTTCAGCCCTTGCTTTTCATAAATGCTGTGTTCAAGTCTCACACTGTACATTCATTTTTGGTTTAATGGTATTTCTTTGTGTTTTTAGTGAGTCCTTGTGATGGCAGCAATGACAGAGATCAGCAACATCCACGCAGTGACAGAAGGGCCAGAAGGAGATGATGCCAAGTGCGGTTTCCATCACGGGATGTTCCTGGAACCCCAAGAGGAGAAGAAGAGCATGAAGGCTCTGCTGCTTAAGCAAGCAAAGAAAACTTGCAGCTGCACCCCAGCCAAAATTAAAGATTTTGTTTTGGGGTTTTTCCCCATCTTACAGTGGCTCCCTAAATACAAACTCGGGGAGTATCTCCTGGGGGATATAATGTCTGGTGTGATCGTGGGGGTCCTGCTGGTCCCACAGTCCATCGCCTACTCTCTCTTGGCTGGGCTGGAGCCCATTTATGGCCTTTACACGTCCTTTTTCGCCGGCATCATTTACTGCATCTTTGGCACCTCCCACCACATCTCCGTTGGCATCTTCGGGGTGGTTTGCCTGATGGTGGGACAGGTGGTGGATCGGGAAGTAGAGAGAGCTGGCTATGACCTGGAGCCAGCTGTGCTCAGTGCCCTGCCAGGCCCGGGAGGGGATGGGAACAGCACCGGCAACGGGACAGCACCGCAGCCGCTCTGTGACAGAAGCTGCTACGCCATGGCCGTGGCTGCCACCATGACCTTCATCTCTGGAGTTTACCAGGTGAGGGGGGATGGACAGACAGCTGTGGTGTGCAAATAGTTGTAATTCTTCTGTGGGGGACTGTCCCCATCCTGCTGGGCTTGCACATGTCCTCAATCTGCACCTCAGGGCACTGTGGGGCAGGAAACTCCTCTGGGTGCTCTCCCTATTTTTTAACAGCTCTTCCTGCCTGCGTTGCTTCTCTCTTGGGGACTGTAAGGACCTGCACATCCACCTCCAGCTCTCAAGGTCTGATCACCACCTTCCTCGCTGGGGCCTGAAGCTCTGTTTATTTTTTTTGCACTAGACCCCATTTCATTGGGCCAAAATGCGGTGCCTCAGCTCCTAATTCCAGTCTTTAATCATTTGCCTTTAACAAAGAAAAATTTAGACAGTAAAAGTATCCCCAGTTTCTTTTTATTCGTAACTATACTTTTAAAATTTGCTGTTGGCCCATTTCAAGCCAAAACAATGCCATTGTATGGAAAGGATACTACTGAGAGGATAAAACACATTTTATATTTATGTATCTCTACATATTCTCTAGAAGTCACTGCCTGCCTAAATTAAAGCAGGTATCCATGTTTTAGAGTGTCATGCATTAACCAGAGTGGGATTATTTTTAGCAGTACTGCAGAGCTGTGGTATTTGAGTTTGTGAGTTCACATTCATTTGTTCTCATCTGTCCAGGGTGACAACCCTGGACAAAATTTATAGGAGGGGAAAAAAAACATGTTTGTGATACTTAAAAACATGGGTTTCAGACACAAGCTGGAACTTTTTGTACTGCAAGTTCATGTTGAGTTATTTCCGAAGTATTCTGGGCCTCCCAAGGTACCCTGGGTTTTGAGTTTCATCCCTGTGGGATGGATGCAGTTTTGGAGCTGTGAATTGCACTTCATATTCCTTGCAAGTACAAATACTTAATTAAGTTTCTTTGTATGAAGAGATCAATTTATCTCCAGTCCCTCTGAATATTAGGCATATTCTTTACAGGCCAACACCCTCAAACTTATTTTTTTCAATCAGAATCACATGTTCTTTATATCACAAACTTTACCATAAAATCCTAAAAAGCAAATTTTCTCACACCAGTTAATACAACCTAACGAGGTAAGCTAATTATTATTAATGTTTTACACTTAGAACAACCTTGAATTAATTACCAAGGTTGTGAGGGAGCCTTTTGTAGAGCTCTGGGCTGATTTCAGCCAGTCCAGGTCCTAAACTTTCCCTCTCTTCAGTGATACTTGGAGATTCTCATGGAGTTCCCAGTTCTCTCTGTTTATATGATCTGCAGCCCGGGAGTTTGCAGCTCACAGGCTGAGTCAGAGGCACCAAACTCTGCAGTGCAGAGGACAGTTGGTACACCCAAGCTGTGGGTTTATTGCAGGTTCTGAACTCCAGGGTAAGGCAGACAAAGGCCACCAGAAACGTTTTAGATGCCTGCAAAGTTCACAGAGTTTATAGGAACTGAGAGAGAAATGGCAAAAGCAGACAGTATTTCAAACGTGGGTTTTGGGGTTTTTTCCCCCCAGGTTTTCTTCTTTTCTCTTTTCCTCACCAGGCTAATTAGCAGAGCAAACAATAAACATTTGTTCAGGGGATTAAGACCCCCAAAAAGCCTGATTTGAATACTGGAGACTTTTCTCCATGCTCAGACCATACCTTGTCCTCCAGGGCCATGCACAATGTTGGGGTTTTTATCCCAGCTGACCAAACCCGCGGGATCTGTGTCC
Source organism: Aphelocoma coerulescens (assembly GCF_041296385.1). NCBI lineage: Eukaryota > Metazoa > Chordata > Aves > Passeriformes > Corvidae > Aphelocoma > Aphelocoma coerulescens. The sequence continues at coordinate 1,655,958 of NC_091027.1, read as the reverse complement.
TGACGTGCTGTGTGTGGTTGATTCCTTCCAGGTGGCCATGGGTTTATTCCAAGTGGGCTTTGTCTCCGTGTACCTCTCAGATTCGCTGCTCAGTGGATTTGTCACAGGGGCCTCTTTCACTGTCCTGACCTCACAAGTCAAGTACCTGCTGGGCCTGGACATTCCTCGGAGCGGGGGCGTCGGCTCCTTCATCACCACCTGGATAAACATCTTCAGAAACATCCACAGGACCAACATCTGTGACCTCATCACCAGCTCCTTGTGCTTCCTGGTGCTCATCCCAACCAAAGAGCTCAACGAGCGCTTCAAATCCAAGCTCAAGGCTCCCATTCCAGTGGAACTCTTTGTGGTTGTGGCAGCCACTCTGGCGTCTCACTTTGGGAAGCTGAAGGAGACTTACGGCTCCAGCATTTCCGAGCACATCCCAACGGGGTTTCTGCCGCCACGCCCTCCAGACTGGGCCCTGATTCCCAACGTGGCGTTGGATGCCATCCCCATTGCCATTATTGGCTTTGCCATCACCGTGTCCCTGTCGGAGATGTTTGCCAAGAAGCACGGATACTCGGTGAGGGCCAACCAGGAGATGTACGCCATTGGCTTCTGCAACATCATCCCCTCCTTCTTCCACTGCTTCACAACCAGCGCAGCTCTTGCCAAGACCCTGGTCAAGGAGTCCACGGGCTGTAGGACCCAGGTGTCCGGCGTTGTGACCAGTCTGGTGATCCTCTTAGTCCTCCTTGTGATCGCACCTTTGTTTTACTCCCTGCAGAAATGCGTCCTCGCCGTCATAACCATCGTCAACCTCCGCGGAGCCCTGCGGAAGTTCAGGGACCTGCCCAAAATGTGGCAGCTGAGCAGGGTGGACACGGTGATCTGGGGGGTCACCATGGCAGCCACGGCGCTCATCAGCACCGAGATCGGGCTCCTGGTGGGGGTTTGCTTCTCCATGCTCTGCGTGATCTTCCGCACCCAGCGGCCGGAGGCGCCGCTGCTGGGCTGGGTGGCTGAGTCAGAGACCTACGAGTCCCTCTCTGCCTACAAGAACCTGCAAACCAAGCCTGGGGTCGTGGTGCTTCGCTTTGAAGCCCCCCTCTACTACATCAACAAGGAGTGCTTCAAATCCACCCTCTACAAGCAAACCGGAGTCAACCCCGTGGAGGTGAAGGCAGCCAAGAAGAAAGCAGCGAAAAGAATGCTCAGGGAGAAGGAGGCGGGGTCTGGGGACAACCAGAGCAGCGTCCCCGTGGATTTTGGGTCGGGGCCTGTGGGGTTTCACACCATAGTGATCGACTGCTGTGCAGTGCAGTTCCTGGACACGGCCGGGATCCGCACGCTCAAGGAGGTCTGCAAGGACTACGAGGACGTCGGTGTCCGCGTGCTGCTGGCCCAGTGCAACCCTTCTGTCAGGAGCTCCCTGCTCCGAGGGGAGTTCTTCAAGGAGGGGGAGGACCACCTGCTCTTCCACAGCGTGCACCAGGCCGTGGACTTTGCCCTGGGCACGCAGGGGCACGGTGCTTCTAAGAACTAACTTGGGAAGATAGGAGCTGGAAAAAATGCTGGGAAAACGTGTGTGTGTGTGTCTATGCAATCTGTGTGATCAGTGATACCTGTGTGCTCAGACAGCAGGGCAAGCTGGTGTCAGCACACTGGTACTGTGCATTCTCTCTGGATTTTCCTGCCAGGTGTAGTGATTCCATAGGAGGTACTGAATGCAGGCAGTTCTCAACCTGATTGTGGCCAGTCTGTGGATCTGAGTTTTCACAGGGTCGTTCATCTCATGTCTCCTCTCTGGAACTTTCTGTGTCTCAGTTCTGCTCTTAAGTTGTGATCAGGTCTTTTTTGCAACCCTGTCCTGCTGGATGGGGTGGGATTTTGGAGTATTCTGTACATCCTGTCCAGCTGAAGAATGAGGCAACTCATTTCTCATCCCTCATTCTGGTGTTGCCTTTCCATCACCACACCCTTGTGTTTGCCAAGGAATGGCTGCCAGGGACTGTTTGCTCTGGTCTTCACCGGGCAGTGTTTGGTTTTGCAACCTCCCTGAACCTGAGACAGGTAGAGAAATCAAATCTAAACATGCAGGAAGATACCTTAATGAGTATCTTCTAACCAAGCACCTCTCACCTCCAGAGGTTTTGGCACTGCCTCTTAATTCAGCCTTGCCACAAGGGCATGGTCATCTCATTTGTCCTCAGGCCTTTACCGCCCTGTGCCCATGGAAATGTTGCCTCTCCAGCTTGATTTTAATGATTTCTTTTTTTTTCCAAAGATGACTCTCTAGAAGTCTGATTCGTGCTTATGGGCAGTCAGTTGTTTTCCTAATATTTAGGAGCTCTTTAGAATTGTGAACATTAGATATGGAAAATATCTAGTTCTTTAATTTTAACCAAAAAAAGTCCCTTCTAGGCAGTTTCTTATGCCAGGCAGATGGAATCACAGGCACCAAAGTGAAAAGGGACAGACAGATTATCCAACATCTGCCCAGATGTGTCCATGTCACACAGACTTTGTGCATGAATGCAGGATTTATTGGCTATAAACCCTTTGCTCTGCCTTGGACTTTATACAATGGGAGTGCACAGACCAATTGGAAAAGGAGCCAGGAAAATTCTTTGCCGAACTTTATTTCACCAGGTCAGTGTAAACAGAACTTTTTACTTCGATTTTAAATTATGTGGAAGTCAAGAGTGCCTGTTCTTCATGCTGAAATAGAAGGGTAGGAAGAGGTTCTCTTTCCTCACAGCAGTAGAATACAATTGTGAAGGCAGAACTGAGATGAACAGGTTTTCCTGAGTACCAGCTATACATAGCACACATCCCTGGAAGAGCGTGCTTTCCTCCCAGAGGAGTTTACAGTCTGAATCTTGCAGGTGCTTCACAGCTTTTAAAAGGGAAAGGTGCTGTGTACAGACAATATTCTCATCCTTAATAATTGAAAAATAATGAGTCGGGAGTCAAAAAAGGCATACAATTCAATAGGAATCGTGAAATGTTTACTAAATAGAAAGATATTTTGAGGTATCTCAAAATTTTCTAGCATATTTCTAAGGTATGTTTTGTTTGGGTGTTTTTTCTGAGCAAGGGCCAGTAACTATTCTCTTCTTTCTGTGAAAGCTGAATGTCACGGATCACTTCATTCTGGGAACCTCAAAGAAGGACGAGGCAGCAGGAGGATGAGTCCTTTCTGTGCTGACTGAACTTTCAATACATTTTTAGGTCGCCAGAGCAGCATAGAAGTACTGGGGGAGGTGAGGGGTGGCTGTAGCACATCTTGGAAAGGAGAACCTCACTGAGATCTGCCCATTCCGTGTCCTAGAACTGGCACTGGTGAGGAAAGGAGCCTGTGTGTGTCACAGAGAAAGTCTGTCATACTCAAACCCCACAAATACTGTTCTGTCTCAGCCTTGTTTATGCCAGGGGATGAATCCCAAATTCTGCTGAATTTCTCCTTTGCTGCCCTTACCTCCTGCAGGAACGTTTTTATTCTGGGCTGAGGATCCTCTGTGCAGTCCGGGGAGTTGAAAGCACTGAGTTGGCATTGCCAGGCAGGACTGGGCTGAGCTGTAGAAAAGCAGTGAGCGGGGGCAGTGCCCGGGCGGGGAGGGCAGGGTGGAAGTTCTGCTGTAATTTTTAACCAAACCTGTTCTGTGTGGAGTTCCCACTCGGAGCCCTTGGGTGGGAGGTTTGTCCCCACGGGGATGGCAATGCCGTGGCCTGGGGGAGTCCCTGTGCAGCACACTTTGTTCACAGCATCAGAAGGAGTCTCTGGAACTTGGAACAGAAGCCTCGATGGAGTTCTTGAAACGCTGGTTTTTAACTCCTGTTTTGCCAGAGGGCAGAGCAGTGCGAGGAGCACTGAAAGGGCTGATGAAATACGACAGCACGGGGTAGTTGCAAATGTTGTTTTTGTTATCGAAAATGTTCCTGCCCTCCTGCGGCGACTTGTTCTCATTCCTTTGCCCTGAGGCATGGGCAGGACACAGGGAGAGGAGGAAGGAGCAGCTGGCCAGGAGACTTCAGGGCAGGTCAGCCACGAGTGGGACCAAAGTCAAATAAAAACTGCTCCGGGTGATTCTTTCCTCTTTCCCTCTCTCCCATATTCTTTCCGTGCTGTCCGGGTGGAGATTTTTTTTTCAGCTGTGACCATGTACAGGTTTGTGTAGCCAAATTCTAAACCTTTATTTATTAAAAGATGGCTTTGCAGATCCATTCCTGCCTGTGCCAGGAATGAAGGGAGGAGTAGCAATGGTAACGCCAAGAAGGATACTCTTCCCACAGCTAGCGGGATGTTTATTTACATAAAAGCACAATAAAACAGCCATAAAATGATTTTTCAGGTAATTAAATTAGATTATAGCTAAAAGATGTAGTGCAGTGATTTATGTTTACCTGGAGCACGTTGCATTTGGCCTCAGTGCTGTTTGTGCAGCCTCCAAATTCCATTTCAGGCAAAACACAAGAAACTGTTAAAATGCAACAGCAAAAGCAGCCAGGCAACCAAAAGAAATACTTTCGATGTTCCTATTTAAAGTAACATCCAGGGGTCATAGCATTAATAAGTCTGTATTAATGCACTGCCCTGGTTAAAAGGGAACTGAAATAAATGCCATTTGCCAGAGTTCAGTGTAATAGGGAGTTCTTGGGAATTAACTGGAGATTAGAGCTTGTTATGGCTGGAATTTCTTAAAGCAGAGGGTTCCAGCCCTTTTCCCTCTAGGACTGGAACCATTTTTTAGCAGTGACATGAATCTGATTTGAGCCCACTGGCAAGAAGCACGTTTCACTTGAATTTCTTTATGGACCCCTTAAAGCACCCCAGTTTTATCTTTAGGGATTGGGGATCACTGCTTGGAAGCTTTTGCTCCAAAGGATTCTAAAGGAATTCCATATATTTATATATTTTGCTGCTGTGTAATGGATGCAGCAGCTGAATAAATCCATTTATGCTTTTGTGATATTGTTGTACTGTCCTGCAAAGGGCTCTCCTGCCTTCTGCTGTTTTAAATGAGCAGTGGAAAGCACGTGCCAGGTTTTTTAAGGGGAAGTCTGCCATACTCACTGCTCTCTTTGCCTTCCCTCATCCCCTGAATTTGTAAACTATGGGAAGAGGGGCCCTCAGAACAACTGGGTTTGGGTTATTCATCTGTCGTTCCTTCAGCACCCCAGGCCAGACTGGAAGATGGTGTAAATCAGTTCATCTCTATTCCCAAACGTCCCAACCAGCAAATATCAGTCTAAATGAAGAATTAAGATATCATTAGCACGTTCATTAATGACAGCAGCAGAGCGTTATGGAAATGAACACTCTCAGTCTCAGCTGGGATGAAAACCTTGAGCGCTCTCCTGCTGAATGCCAGGCTCTGGTTTTTTCCCTCGTGTGTTGCTGCTGTGGCTGAGCAGTGTCAGCTCCTCCTGCCGTGGCAGCTGCCCTGATAAATGTTTCACTTGTCTGAGTGCTTTGACATGGAAACCACTTTCAGTCCACTTCCCAGAACAGGGACACGGGGCAGTGGGCACGGGGAGCTTATTTGGGGTTTGTACTGACATTGCCAACCTGTGATTTAGTGATGCTGATTTCCTTTAAGCCATTGCAGCTCCACCTGCTCCCGGTTCACTGCAGGGCCAACCTTCACCTTCCTGATGCTTCTTTTTTTGTGTTTTGCTGCAAGGCACGGAATAGGGACTGTAAACAGAAGGATTTGTGTGTGTTGGTGTTCCAGGCGACCTGCTGCTCCGTTTCCACCGTGCTTTGATAAGGCCAAAGCTCCTGGGCAGTAAAGTGAGTGTTAAACAACCCAAACTCCCCCCAGTCCTCTGGGAGAACAAGGGCTGGGGGCTCTGCTGGTTGAGGGGGCCCCCCAGGAGCCTCAGCCAGGTTTGGGGCTGGCAGAGGGTTTGTGGAGGAGCTGGTGCTGCCCAGGAGCCGCAGATGAACCTGGAGGTGGTTTTGTGAAGGGGTTACTGTGACTTTAGGGTGTCGTGCCTTTGTCCACAGTGAGTGTGGCACGAGCCACTGTGCTGAGCTCTGTGTGCTGGGGATTTCTGGGGTTGTGGTTGTTTGTTTTTGTCTAATTTTAATCTCAGTCCACACCTGGCTGTCCCAGCCAGGCCAGCAGAGCTGCAGCCATGGAGGGTGCTCCCTCCTGGGAGAAATCACAGCCACCCTTCTGTCTCTGCTCACTTCTGCTGCTGCTGCCTTTTGCCACGAGGTTAAAATCTGCTGCTGGTGGGGCTGAAGAGCAGAGGTGGGAATTGCAGGCAGGAAAACATCCTGGGTTTAAGCCAGTCCATGCCCAGAGCCTTCCTTGTGCTGAGGTTGGTGAACTCAGCCTGTGCTCAGTCCTAGGTCCAGCTGAGGGTGAAACTCTTCAGGCAAAAATCTGTTTCAGGGCATTATCTTCTGCTGGGGGTTGGGTTTTTTCCACCTGCTTTGGAAAAGTGATTCAATGCTTGAGGTAATTCACATTTTTAAAGTTGTTTTTTTTTTAAGTACCGTGGCTAAGCTGCTGAAGCTGGGATGCAAATACTCCTGTGCTGCTCTTGCCGTGCAGGGGCTCTGTATCTGCGTGGCTGAGTTTGTCCTGCTGGCTGTAGGATGATGTTGTGGGACTCCAGTAGGGATGTAACTCCAGTATTGGTGTGTTTCTCCACACTAGAAGGGTTTGCACTTCCCTGCTGTCACAGACAAGAGGAGTCCTGTCTTCAGTGCAGGCTTTGCACTGGGAATGACCTCGTTAAGTCCCAAGAATTAATTACACTGGGTCATCATCTTCATAAGCCTTTGTAGGGTCGACTGCTCGTGTGAAAATCAACCTGATCTTTACAATTTCAGACAAATTCTATCTGAAGTGGAAATAATTCTGAGCCTTGCTTTTTCCTTTGTGATCATTGCAGTGCTAAAAGCAAGGCCTCTGGTTGGGTAAAATGGCAAATATTTAATATATATATATATATATTTACTTCATAGCATAATTGCACCTATTTTATTTTCTAGAGGTTCTGTAAGCTAAGGCATAATGGTATTCTTTGGTGTGCAAATTCATAAAATATTTCAGTATTGGACAGAGAATCAAATTTCCATTGAGGTAAAATCCCTGCTAAAATATTTGAATTCCAGCTCTGAAAGCACTTAGTCCAGATCCCAAAGGGTTTAAAGACTCCACACGGAGGTAGGAAGCATTTTGTTGAACTTGGGTCCAATTTTTTATGTCTGATTTTTTACTTAAAGAAGTCAGTTTTATGTATATTTGAAGTGCAGCTGAGACATGGTTAAGGAGAGGTGAAATCTTATTTTTTCTGACAAGCACATGATGTTTTGAGTCTTTAGTCTCGTGTTCCTGACCGTCTCTAGTGCCTTGGTACGTTCTGGGGGATGATTTTTTGAATAATTTAAAATTCAGAATAATTTTAGATGGTTGCGAATAATCCTCTGCAGAACAAACAAAATGGCAAACTGTGCCTGGAGTTTGTGGGAGAACCAGTTGAACCAAACAGGACCTCAAGACTGGAACAGGTCCCATTGGTCAGCAGATCTGACCTGTTTACCAAATAATTTATGTGTTATTGGAGCACAGCGTGGGGAAATTGTGTAGCGGGTGGAAAAAAAATCACTTGATTTTTTTTTTTGCTGTGACTTGTCTGTGCAGTAAAAATAAATAAAAATAAGGTGTAAACCCCCGCAGGTGGGTGGTGGAGCACGGGGTGCTGGGGGAGCTGTGTCACTCCGTGCTGGCAGGGACTGTCCCCGTGCCCAGCGTGGGGACAGAGGGGCTGCCACCACCCCCTCCCTCAGTGCTGGGCTCACCCACTGAATGTTTGCAGGGAAAACTGGATTTTGTCACGAGCTGTCTCATGTCCTGCCGCCAGCCCTGTGTCCATCCTCTGCGTGGTGGTGGCTCTCCCTTGCCCTGTCCTGTCTGAGCTGGCTCCATTGTTATTTTTAACTGTTCCTGTGCCTTTTTGTCACGTTTTTTAGCGTGGGAGCTTTCTGTCAAATCTGGTAAAATCATTGGGGTTTCTTCAGCACAATTAAAAGATGAGATTTATGAGGTTTTTTGTTGTCTGGCGAGTGCTTGATCATGAAATCCCAGGATGGGGGAGGTTGGGAGGGACCACAGTGAGTCACTGGTGCCACTCCCTGCTCCAGCAGGGCCATCCCAGAGCACAGGGCACAGGATGTGTCCAGAGGGCTCTGGAATATCCCCAGGGAGGAGACTCCACCCCCGTCTGGTCTCTATTCAGGGCCCCCAGGGCACTCTGCTGGCTCAGGGACAGCCCCTTGTCCCCCAGGACCCCCAGATCCTTCTCCACAGAGCTGCTCCAGCAGGTTCCCCCAGCCTGTGCTGGTACATGGGGTTGTTCCTCCCCAGGTGCAGGACCCTGCATCTGCCCTGGGTGAATTCCAGGCAGTTCTCTGCCCATCTCCCCACCCTGTCCAGGCCCTCTGGGAGGGCAGCACAGCCCTTTGGGGTGTGCCTGCTCCTCCCAGCTCTGTGTCAGCGGGGAACCCCTCATCCAGCCATTGATGGGTAAGTTAAACAACACTGGGCCCTGCACTGAACCCTGGGGACACCAGCAGGGACAGAACTCCAGCCTGACCCTGTGCCACCCATCAGGACCCTCTGGGATCAGCCAGCTCTCAATCCACCCCTCTGCCCACCCGTCCAGCCCACACTGCCTGGGTTTGCTCAGGACGAGGATGCGAGAGACAGTCAAGGTAGACAGTGCCCACTGCTCTGCCTTGGAAGATGCTGCAGCTGTAAATTTTGGACAGAAAAGCCAGGTGTGTTTGAGTGGTGAGTGCCAGTCCCTGTTTGGCCTGGCAGTCCCTGCTGAGATGTGCAGTGTACTCACAGCTCTGTGCCCTGTTCCCTCACACCCCCACAGCTCTGTGCCCTGTTCCCTTACACACCCACAGCTCTGTGCCCTGCTCTCACACCCACAGCTCTGTGCCCTGTTCCCTCACACACAGCTCTGTGCCCTGTTTCCTTACACACCCACAGCTCTGTGCCCTGTTCCCTCACACACAGCTCTGTGCCCTGTTCTAACACCCACAGCTCTGTGCCCTGTTCCCTCACACACAGCTCTGTGCCCTGTTCTAACACCCACAGCTCTGTGCCCTGCTCTAACACACACAGCTCTGTGCCCTGTTCCCTTACACACCCACAGCTCTGTGCCCTGCTCTAACACACACAACTCTGTGCCCTTTTCTCTCACACACAGCTCTGTGCCCTGCTCTAACACACACACACAGCTCTGTGCCCTGTTCCCTCACACACAGCTCTGTGCCCTGCTCTCACACCCACAGCTCTGTGCCCTGTTCTAACACACACAACTCTGTGCCCTTTTCTCTCACACACAGCTCTGTGCCCTGTTCTAACACACACAACTCTGTGCCCTGTTCTAACACCCACAGCTCTGTGCCCTGCTCTAACACCCACAGCTCTGTGCCCTTTTCTCTCACCCACAGCTCTGTGCCCTGTTCTAACACACACAACTCTGTGCCCTGTTCTAACACCCACAGTTCTGTGCCCTTTTCTCTCACCCACAGCTCTGTGCCCTTTTCTCTCACACACAACTCTGTGCCCTGTTCTAACACCCACAGCTCTGTGCCCTGCTCTCACACACAGCTCTGTGCCCTGTTCTAACACACACAACTCTGTGCCCTTTTCTCTCACACACAGCTCTGTGCCCTGTTCTCTCACCCACAGCTCTGTGCCCTGCTCTAACACCCACAGCTCTGTGCCCTTTTCTCTCACACACAGCTCTGTGCCCTGCTCTCTTGCCCGCCTGGGCACTCAGGGCATTTCCCAGCCCACATAAATCAGGGCATTGACTGATGGGACGTTCACCTTGCTCTGCCCCCGCTGCTCTGTGCAGCCAGAATTGGGTTTGGCGTGGCATTAATAACCATAATCAGCATGTGGAGACAGTGATGTGCCGTGTGCCGGGGAGCAGCACCCTCCTGTGGGCCAGGCCTGAATTCCTGAAGTGCGGGAATGGCCGGGTTTGGTGCTGCTTGTCCTTTACAATAGGTGTGGTTACAGCACCTGCTGTTACACACTTAGCCTTGCCAAACCGCTGCCACGCATTTCAGTGTTCCTTGAGATACACCAAGCTGTGCCAGGGCAGGTTTAGGCTGGATATCAGGAAAGGTTCTTCCCCCAGAGGGTGCTGGGCACTGCCCAGGCTCCCCAGGGAATGGGCACGGCCCCGAGGCTGCCAGAGCTCCAGGAGCGTTTGGGGATGCCCAGGGTGGGGGTGTTGGGGGATCTGGGCAGGGCCAGGAGCTGCACTGGGTGATCCCTGTGGGTCCCTTCCCTTTGATTCTGTGATTCTATCCCAGGTTCTGTGGCTTGCTCAGGTCATGGCCAGTAAGAGCCAGAAAAACCTGCGGGCAGTTCTGGGCAGCCCATGTGATTTTATGTCTACAAATGTGTCCTTGAGTTATGGAAAAGACTTTCCTGGCCCAGCATGGCTCAGCTGTTACCTGAGGATGCCTTTCACCTTAGGGGACCTCGGTGCACAGGCTGCAATTTCTGTGTTGGTGCCAACAGGGTGGAAGGAGCCCTCGATTATGGGGAATGCCTGCAGGAGCTTCCTCCTGAAAAGCAGAGAACAGCCACTGCCTCCAGCAAAATGAGTCTGGTTCACAGCTGAGATAGCCAGGCTCAGCCTTGACCTGTGCTGCTTTAGGCTCTGCCTTACCTGGGATTAGCTAACCCCTGCCATCCACGCTCCTGTACCTGCAGGGACCCCAGCCCCATTTCCTGGGTCACAGCCCCAGCTGTGGGGGCTGCTCGGGAAAGGTGTCCCAGGGCTCCAGCCCATTCAGAGCCCTCCCATACAAACTCCTGGGACCTTTGTTACAGCTTTTGCAGCACTTTGTCATGAAGAACCTTCATCACCCCTTTTCCCAAAGCTGTTGGCTCCCACTACACCCCGTGACAGCGTCCCCATGTTTGAGTGGTGGGAAATACTTCTCCTTCCATTTAAAATCTGATGGAAGATCCAATCTTGCTACATGGCAGGAGATTAGATCAGGTATTAGGAGAAAATTCTTCACTGGGTTGGAAGCTCATCTCATTCCAAACACATTCCACTATCCCAGGCTGCTCCAAGCCCCATTCAGCCTGGCTTTGGACACTTCCAGGGATGGGGCAGCTTCTCTGGGAAACCTGGTCCTCACCCCCTAATGATGCCAAATAGCCCGGGCTGGGTGCCAATTCAGTATGAAATAGAAATGTGTCTCCACGTTTCTACTCCACTGTACTCATCTGGAATCAATTTAATCTGTTTGCAGAGTCATTACAGCCTTTTCAGTGATTAGCTGGATCATTTGGAAAAGGGTCATAAGCGCTGGGAATGTGTCGTGCAGGGAAAAACACGGGGACAGCAGCAAAAGCTGGTAAGGAATTCTTTCATCCTTGTGTTCTAAATGCAGAGTCCTCCCCGAAACCTCTGCAGCTGATGTGCTTGGCTCTTTGTTCCCATCTTCCAGGAGTGAAAATGCTCTTCATTGTTGTTTACTTGTAGGTCCCTTGGTCCCTCTCAGCCCCCCACGGGCAGTCCCGGGGGCAGTGACACTTCTGGCCTCTCAGTATTTGTGTTTTCTTTGCCCTGCTGTGGCCCCTGCACATTAAACAGCCCTGCCAGAGAACAGGGGGCTGCAAGAGCTGCTCTGTTCCCTGGGATGTGCTATCTCTTGCAGAAATGTAAATAATCCCTTTCCAAGAAGCCACTGGAGAGGTTCTGTTCAGCTTTTTTGTCCTCGGGTGCTTCTGTTGCATTTTGCCATCTCAGCCATGGCACCAGTTCTGGGCTTGTCTCCTTTTCCTTGTTTTTCCTTTAAAAAAGATGACCTTTTTTGCAGTAAATACATTTCAAGTGGAGCTGAACCAGCAGCCATCCAAAAATATTGTCAAATCCCCCATCTGAAGGTAAGGAAAAGCATCTCCCTTAAGCTGGCACCTTTACCTGGCTCACTTCCTTTCTTTCTTTTTTAAATAAAACTGTGATCAAAGTGATGGGGAGCAGTGGGTGCAGCCATGTGCTAAGCCAGCCTGGCCCATGACTTGAGAGGCTTCCAGAAGCCAAATAGACACAAGTGTATTTACAAACCTTGAAGCAACTCAAAACCCCCTGTGCAGTGGAAACCCCCAGAGCAGTTAAATCTGTTCTGAGGAAAACTGGAGGTGCCAACTTGTCCTGTAAAACAGAAGTGATGCATTGACACAGCAGCACAAGCTTCAGTTTGCTGCATTTACCCCTTGCAAAATGCCTGGATAACAATCCCAGCCCCAGAAAATCTCATTATTTTTGCTAGCTTCAAGCTGGAAAACTGCAAATGCCACTTCTGTGTTTCCTTGCACCTGGAGCTTGTTCCCACTGCTCTGTTCCCACCTGGCTGCAGTGGCTGGGGGGTAGGTGGATGTTAAACTGCTCCCACACCGTGCCAGGAATAAGAACTTTGGATTTCATGCTCTGGAAAGCAGAGGGGGCAGTGCCAGTGCAGGCAGGGGCCTGTCTCCACTTGCACTGCCCAAGCTGAAACCACCTGTGCAGCCCAGCCTTGCCCAGGATGGAGCTGAACGTGGCGAGAGTTTATAGTGGCAATAAAGAGCAAGCCTTGGAGATGCTTTTGGAAACAAACTGTTCCAGCTGTGCTGACCTTGCACGGGGGGGGGGGAAGGCAGCACAGCCCTGGGTGGCTCAAGGGCGCCTGAAGTTCCCCACTGGGTTTCTTTTCTTGCGCTGTTTGCGATGCATTTCCCGCAGCGAACGTGAAACTTCTGTGTTTTCTGCCCTTGCCTCGCCTCATCCAGGAAAAGGAATTCCAGAGGTGTCCTCACTGTCACCAAGGGTGTTCTCACAGCCCCTCTGCTGGGATGGAGGACGTGAAGTGGCCTCCCCTCAGTGCCCGCAGCCAGAATTTCCAGGACAGAGAACCAAACTCACGGGGAAGCCAGCGGGGACAAGGAGCTTGAGAACTGGAAAAAGTATGGAATATTTTAAAGTGTATAAAAAGTATTTTAAAGTGTGTGTGTATATATATATATGCATATATATATATTTAGATAGATATTTATTATTTGAGTATAGAAAAGGAACCGGGAATTTTCACACAAGAAAGGGGAGGAAAAAATTGTAGGGGAGGGTGGCAGGGAAGGCTTGGAGACAGAAGCCTCAGAGAGGGGGAAGAGCAGGGCTCTGTCAGGGCTTACCAAGCTCTGGTGGGGGGTAAAGGAAATCTTAAGAGCTCCAGAATATACCAATGAAGATGGAGTTTGGAAGGAAAAGCAGCAGCAGCCGGCAGTGGCAGCAGGGTGGAGGCTGAAGGTAACCTAAATCCTGCCACACATGGAAAAGGTGCTTTGCCCCATTTTCGTGGTGGACAGGGCAGAGATCCAGAGCTGGATCTTCCTAAATAAGATCAAACCCCAAAGATGGATTGTGCTCAGCTGTGTTTCATCCCAGGGAACAACCAGATTTAAAGGTCCAGCCTGGCCAGACCTTCAATGGCTGACTCATCACTTCTTCAGTGAATTTCAAGATGAAGAATTCATAGAGAAGATGGAAATTTGGGTCATTTGCTCAGGAAGAAGATGGAAAAAGAAAATGAGTGAGTAGAGACTGCATCACCCAGGGCAAGGTACAAAATGAGCTGTAACTAGGACCAAAGTGCCTGAAAGGATCACCTTTTCAGGACAGGAGCAATGACGAGGCCAAGGAAAGAGAGAGTCTCTTCCTGAGAGCAGGGGAAGGAAAGCTCTCAACAATGCACCTGAAAATACACGAGCTGTGGAGGAATGGCAGAGAAAAAAGAATTGATATAAATAGATAAAAACATTGAGCAGCTGCCTCCCTACCATGTGCTCCCATTTTCTCCTGCTGCCAGAGAACACGGATGTTTCTTATTTATTTACTCCTAATTACTGAGCACCAGACTTCCCCTGATGAGATAAATGTAGCTCAGGATGCTGGTCTTCCCCTTCTTTTCCCCCAGGGTGTCTCCCCAGCACCTGCATCCAAACCTTGTGGAAATTCCAGCTCTCCATCCCCACTCCAGCTCTCCGAACGCTGTGGGCTCTCAGCCCCCTCCCCAGGCAAAGGCCAAGGTGCCTGTGTGGCAGGCATTTATCCAGCTGCACAGGGCATGGCACACCCAGCAAAACCTGGACAAGGTCAGTGGAAAAGAGATGGAAAAGAAGGAGGGAGATCAAGGGGAGTGGGAGTGTGTGCTGAGAGGTCTGGTGCAGGTTGTTGGCACAGCTCCCAAGGGCAGAGCAGTTCCAGCTGGTATTTATGAGGCTGCTGTTCCCACTCAGGGTGATGAACAGTCCTTTCTTCCTGGCTGCTGGTGCAGTTGCTCACCTTTACCTACCAAATAAAACAACCCTGCACTTTCCCCAGCTGTGTTTCTGCCCAGCAAAACCCCTTGTTATGTGTGCTGGTCCCTGAAAAGGCTCTGCAAAATGGGAATTGTGCAGATTTGACTCTTCCCGAGTTCTTCTGTCTCCCTGAAATAACCTGTGTCACCACAGGTGTCAAAAAGGTGTTTCCACACCTTTGCTCTCTGCTTTACCGAGCCTCTGTGGAGTAAAAACCACCAGGAAAGGAAGGTCATTCTGGTATGAGCTTTGCTTCTTGGTTTTTGGCACAAAAGCTTGTCCAGAATAGATGAAAACCTGGGAGGAGAAGCCCAGCAGGACCTGAGCTCTCTCAGTTCAGACAGGGGCAGAGCAGGGAGGTTTCTTTCCATTGTTGCCCTTGTTTAGCAAACACTTCTCCAGATCCCAGAAATCCTCTTATCTGGCAGGAGCAATTCTCTAAGCCCTTTCAATCATTCTTCATGTCCAGAACAAGTTGTCAGCCCAAATACTCTCTCAGAACGGTGTTTGTTTTCCAAACACAGCTCTGCTTGGCAGCTGCACCGTCTGCAGCGGCTGGAGAGAGATAAAAGAGAGATGCCTTGGCTCAGGAGCTCAGATCCCAAGGGAAGTGCCACATGGGCCAGGTTTTCCTCTGCTCAAGGGGTGCTTCGAGGTGGAAACAGGTCTGTCCCCAGGGGAGAAGCTCCAGGTGGTGAGGAAACACCCAGTTTGCAGCCAGAGGTAAGATGTGGTGATGTGTGCAGGGCAGGGGAATGGGATTTCTCCTCATCCCAGTTCAGCTCCAAACCACAGCCCCTCTGGGTCTCCCCTCAGGGGCGTTTTTCTCTGTGTCTCTTGTTCAGTTGTCATGAAAAGGTGTTTTGTTGCAGCTGCACTTTGACTGAAAAACTTGGGGTAGCTCTGGAAGGTGTCTCTGTCACCTAAGCAGCCTGAGAAAGCAGGATGGTTTCATTCTGCAGATGGGAGCCCCGTTTGATGCAAGGCACTAATGCAATTTAAAATCGTGTCATGTTGAAGGAAAAATGAATTTGCAAATCATCTCCCTTACCCACATGTTGATTCCTAAAGTATCCCTTGGAATATCTCAACATTTCCGAAGTAAGTTTTTGCCTAAGTATCAGTGTCTTGAAGGCAGTCAGAGTTCTTGAAGGAGTTTTAGTTTCAGTGAAATTCAGTGAAATTTCACTGAAATTCAGTGAAGTTCCTGTTTCAAAACAAGAAGGATGGGGAAGGAGGGCGGGGGTCTCTGTAGCTCTGCCCCTGATAGGGGGCTGTGGTTAACCAGGTCCATAAGTGACAACAAACAAATCCACCTTGGGAAAATGCCTTTGTTTGATTTGTCTGAGGTTATTTCCCTTGACTGATTTATGAGCTAAGCAGAGCCCCTTGTGCTCACGCCTGCAGCCCTTCATTCCTGCCTGCCCTCCTGCCATAGCTGCCCTGGGGCCATGGAGGACGGGTCCAGCCAGGAGCCAGCACTGAGCAAAGACACCCCGGGCTCCTTCCAGCCGCAGCAGGAGCCTCCTGCCACTTTTATCACCTTGGAGGAATACGAGCCCAGGGGCTTCAGCGCCAAAGAGTTCATCCTGGAGAAAGCCAGAGCCGCCTGCACGTGCAGCCCCCAAAGCCTCAGCACCGCCCTGCGCCGGCTCTTCCCGGTGCTGGACTGGCTGCCCCGCTACAACCTCAGGGCCCAGCTGCTCGGGGACATCGTCTCGGGGCTCCTGGTGGGGATCGTGGCCATCCCTCAGTCCATCTCCTACTCCCTCCTGGCCAACCAGGACCCCATCTACGGCATCTACACCAACTTCTTCTGCAACATCATCTACGCGGCCACGGCCACGTCGCGCCACGCCTGCGTGGGCTCCTTCGGGGTGCTGTGCCTCATGGTGGGGCAGTCGGTGACGCGGCACCTGCAGCTGGCGGGGTACGGGGACAGCAGCGCTGCCCTGGGAGGCAACTCCAGCTCCCCCAGGAACGGGACAGAGGCCTGTGACAGGAGCTGCTACGCCATCACCGTGGCCCTTTCCTTGAGCTTTCTGGTCGGTCTTTACCAGGTACAGATGTTCACTCTTGTGGTGTTTCCTGCCGGGAATTTCTCTCAAGGACCCTGCCATGCTCCCTGGCAGCGTCCCCACTGCCTTGGCCGAGCTTTCACTGAGCAGTTCCAGGCTTTTCCACTGGGACAGCTAAAATTCAGAGCATCGCAATGGTTTTATGCCCAGAGCTGCTCTGATGGGGCTGCTTGCGAGGAGGCAGCAGCAGGGACCTCGTAGGCTTTTTTGTGTGGCATCCCCAGGCACAGACCAGTGTTAAAGGTAGGTGTCTCTAGTTTTCCACACCCAAGATTAACTCCTGAAGACAGCTTCCTCACATGGAATGTGCAGCACATTCACAGAGTAGCCAGAGCTGCTAAAGTGGCAGCAAAGCAATGTAAATTGCCAGCCACCCCTTCCAGCCCTCCTCACCCATGCTAAAGCTGTGGCTACTTTGCTTTTCAGATCCTGCTGGGGGTTTTACAGCTGGGCTTTGTGGCTGTCTACCTGTCTGAGCCTCTCCTGGGTGGCTTCGTGACTGGCTCCAGCCTCACCATCATCACCTCCCAGATGAAATATCTGCTGGGCCTGAAAATCCCTCGTCACGAGGGGGTCGGCTCCTTCATCCTCACCTGGGTGGACCTTTTCAGGTACATCCACAACACCAACATCTGCGACCTGCTCACCAGCCTGGTGGCTTTGGCCGTCATCGTGCCCGTCAAGGAGCTCAACGAGCGCTACAAGGAGAGGATGAAGGCCCCGTTCCCCATCGAGCTGCTGGTGGTCATCGTAGCCACGCTCATCTCCCACTACTTTGACTTTGAGCAGCGCTACAAGGCTGCTGTGTGTGGGGACATCCCCACTGGCTTCAGGAAACCCACTGTCCCAGACATCAGCCTGTTTCCCAGCCTGGCAGTGGATGCTCTGCCCATTGCTGTCATTGGCTTTGCCATGACCGTGTCCCTGGCAGAAATCTTTGGCAAAAAGCACGGCTACGCCGTCAGTGCCAACCAGGAGATGATCGCCATTGGCATGTGCAACCTCATCCCTTCCTTCTTCTACTGCTTTGCCAGCTCTGCTGCCCTGACCAAGACGCTGCTGAAGGAGTCCACGGGGAGCCAGACCCAGGTCTCTGGGCTGGTCACCTCCCTGGTGCTGCTGCTGGTGCTGCTGTGGATCTCCCCGCTCTTCTACTCACTCCAGACCTCCATCCTGGGGGTGGTGACCATTGTCAACCTGCGGGGTGGCCTCAGGAAGTTCCGTGACACGCCCAGGATGTGGCAGCTCAGCAAGCTGGACACGGTGGTGTGGTGGACAACCATGCTGTGCTCCACGCTGGTCACCACGGAGATCGGGCTCCTCGTGGGCGTTTGCTTCGCCCTGCTCTGCATCATCTTCCGCACGCAGAGACCCCGGGCCACGCTCCTGGGCAAGGTCAGCAACAGGGAGATCTACGAGGACCAGGCCACCTACAAACAGCTCAGCAGCATCGCCAATGTCAAAATCTTCCGCTTTGAGTCCTCCCTCTACTACGCCAACAAGGACTATTTCAAGGCTGTTCTGTACCAGAAAACCGGGGTCAATCCTGTCCTGCTGGGGGCCCAGGCACACACGGACACAGGCAGCAGCAAGGGCTTTTGGGGCATTGGGTTTGGCTGCCTGAAACAGGCTGGGAGAAGGGCTGAGCAGCCTCCAGCAGACTCCTGTCCCCCGTCCACAGACATGCACACCCTAATCCTGGACTGTGGGGCCATGCAGTTCATAGACACTGTGGGTCTCTCCGTGCTGAAGGAGACACACCACGACTATAAGCAGGTTGGTGTCCAGATGCTCCTGGCCAACTGCAACCCCTCCATCCGCCAGCGGCTCCGGGAGGGAGGCTGGGCTGGCGAGGCAGGCAGCGCTGGGGGCCAGCTGCCCTTCCACAGCATCCACGATGCCGTGCAGTTTGCTGAGCGCTGGCACCAGGGGGAAAGCGAGGACAAACATGATGGTCCCCCAGACCCCGCAGACCTGAACTTCCAGGTGTCTTTGTAGCCCTGTGTGCGAGGGAAGGATTCTAACGGGGCTGGGCTGGGGAGCAGGTTCGGTGCCTGGGCCGTCAGAGCGCGCAGGAGGGGCTGGGATGCTCTGCCGGCGGCTGGGATGGGGCAGGAAGGTGGGGAAGGGGTTTGAGGAGGGGCTGAACACGGGAGGATGCTCGGGATGCGTCCCAAGGCGGGGAGCGGGGAGCGCTCTGCGCCTGCCCCGCGCGGGCGCTGGGGGGCGCGAGTGAGCCGGGAATTGCCGGGAATTCGGGACGGGACCCCAAAACTCATCCCAGTCCCACCCCCTGCCATGGCACTGTGACCATCATCCCATTCCAACCCCCCTGCCACTGTCCCAGGCTGCTCCAAGCCCCGTCCAGCCTGGCCTTGGACACTGCCAGGGATCCAGGGGCAGCCACAGCTGCTCTGGGCACCCTGTGCCAGGGCCTGCCCACCCTCCCAGGGAAGGATTTCTTCCCAAAATCCCATCTAACCCTACTCCCTTTAATGTTGGAGCCGTTCCCCCTTGTCCTGTCACTACAGACTCGTGTGAATCGTCTCTCTCCATCTCTCCCGTGTCCCAGGTGCTCCCCCCCTCCTGGCCTGTGGCCACAAAACAACAGCAACAGCAAAGCACTGCCCTAAGACCAAACAAGTGTCAGAAACTGGGAGTTTGCTCAGCCCACGGCTCTTACTCAAGCCCGGTGCTGCTCAGCTGCAGGGCAGGAGAGGCACTTTCCCTGCTGTTATTTCCAGTCTGGGATTTGCATGACTTCCACAGTTGAAATGACACGTTTCCTTCCCAAAACAGGTACCTGAGCTCACAAATTCTTTATAAACTGGAAATCAGGACACCAGTGCCACAGCCTGCGAGGGCCATGGTTCTCCCAGTGCCGGGAAGGCCTGGGCTCCCTTCCAGGGCCAGATCCTGGCTGCAGCTGGGGACACGGTGCTGTCACTTAGTGCTGTCACAGGGCTGCCCCACGCCTGCAGCACCTCCAGGTGTGCAGCCAGAGGAGCCCCAGCTCTGAATGGGACACAGGGATTGTTCTTTCTCCTAGGCTGGGACAGGCAGCATCCTGCTGGCTCTAATTCTGCATCCCATGGGGTGACTCTGGGCTCTGAAGGCTCCACAGCACTGCCAGATCCCAGAATAGCTTTTCTTCCACTAATTCCATCTGTAAAAGCACCTTCTGTGTTGCACATTTGGTATGTGACCATCCCCTGGCCCTGTCCAAGCAACGCAGCACCAAACAAATCCTGCTGCAGGGAGCTGTGGCTTGGGAGCCCAGGGATGGGAAACTGCTTTAAATAAAGCCTGTGGGAAAGGAATCCTGTGGCTGTGCTCAGGAAAATGCCTTTTTGTGCTCAAAAGATGATTCCAAATGGTTTGAAGAGCTTGGTGTGCCTGGCTGCCTGCAGTCCTTGGGGCAGGGCTGTGCCAGGGGGGCTGCACTGCCCAAAGATCTCCTTGCAGGGAGGGATGGATATTTGTGCTCCAGGTGGGATGCAGCTCTTTCCAAGGATCCTCTCAGGCCATCCCAGCATGAGGAAACTCCCCAGGGAGGTTACATCAGCCACAGAGCAAAGAGTAAAGGGGCACTTCAGGGGCTCGACAGTGAGGTAGTAAAAATCTCTTGTTACCCGAGCATCCTCCCCCTTTTTTTGCACAGCACTGCCATCGCTTTCTTTACAAGACTGTTTATGAAGAAAGTTAAACTGGTTTAGTTAGGCTTCAGAGGTATTTATGGTCTCAGTGGGGTCATAAAGGCCCAGCAGGAAATAAACCCAGTGCTGATAATTCCTTGGCACGGGCTGGTGCAATCCAGAGCAGCGATCCTGCACTCCCTGCCATGGATGTGGATCTTCATGTGAGTAACCAGGAGAGCTGCAAAAACACCGCAGCGATGCCCAGCAGCTTTTAGGGGTGATAACTTCCTTCCCTGTCCTCTCCAGCTCCTGGGATCTTGCTGGCAGCCCTCGCCCTGCCTGCTTGCCCAGCCCTCCCATCCCACCAGTTCCAGCATTCCCTTCTAGCCCCTCAGTCAAACAACCCCGGGCCCCAGCATTCCTCCTGTCCCCACACACTGCCCAGGCACTCAAGGACCATTGCTATTTTTATATCACTTTCTGTGAAGAGGCCCAGGGCAGTAAATGACACAGAGGAGGGACAAACGACCCGGCCCAAGGTCAGCTTAAAATCGGAGTTGTGGAAGGTCGCTCCGGCCTCCATCCCTTGGATCTCCTGGAGGAGGCAGCTGAGGGCAGGAAGGGCCAGTTCCTGCTGGTGGAAGGGCTCCTGGTGAGGACAGCAGCCCGAGTGCCCCTGTTTGCCAATGTCCCAGCTGGGGACTCACCCCAGGACCTGCTGCTGTGTCCCAGAGCCAAAGGCTGCACCCCAGGATCCCTCCTGGAGCTTCCCCAGCAGCTTAGGAAAGGCCAGGCAGCTGAAAGCAAATGTTATCCCCCCTGGTAAGCAGCTCACCTGTCCTCCTCCTCCTCCCCCTGCCCGCTGCCCGGCCGTGGCTCTATAAATACTCCAGCAGGGTGATAAGGAGAGGATTTGCTGCTGAGGCTTTGTCAGCCGCAGTCGGAGCTGACTGTGCAACTGTTAATTATGGCTCAGCAGCAGCTGGACAGCTTTAAATCCTTTTGATGCTTTGAAATGTTCCCTCTGGGGAAGTTGAAGGAGTAAAGGTTGTGGCTGGTGCTGATTGCTTCCCCTCTGGAAAGCGTTGGAGACACTGATTGCTGCATGGAGGGTTGTTCTCCTCACTCCCAGCGCCTGCTCCTGGAAAAACACCCCCTGGAATGGCAAGGAGTTGCTTCTGCAGCTCTCTAACTGCTGTAAAGCAATTGATGTGCTGCCAGCATGTGCTTATCTACCCATGTGCACTTCCCCCAGCAGACAGAGCTGAGCTGGAGAGAGAGAGCAGGGAGCTGCAGGTGATGGCACAGGATTTTCTGGGATAAAAGTCAAGGTTAGGGACAGTTAATGCATCACTGGAGGTGCCCTGGTGACAGAGGAGCCAGCAGAGAGTGGCTTGGGAGAAGCTGTCAGCTCTTGCAGAGGGCCAGAAAAAGAGGAAGGGCAGGATGAAACGAGCTGAGGAGGAAAATTGCTCTGGGGAAAATTCGTGCAGTGCCCAGGATCCTCACAGGCAGCAGCGGCCGTGGTCTCTGTGATCTCCTTAAAAACAGAGGAGGCAGCCCAGGGACTGGGAAATCTTCTTGCAGTTGCTGCTTTGCCACTGAACTGCCTCTGCCCTTTGTCCTTTTTTCATCCTGGATGGAGAGGAACTGGATGGAGCCAATTTGTCCCACTTTGTGTCTGATGCTTTTCTGCCTTTTAGTCGGGAAGTCCATCAGGGAGAGGAGGCAGATCAAGGCCCCCCTGCTCCCTGTGGGCCCCATGCTGCCCAGCCCAGGCTCTTTAGTGACAAATCCTGCTGTCCCCTATCACTGCCCAGGAAGTGATGCCACCTCCCTGCCTGCTGATGCTCCCTCCTCGTTCCAAGCCTGAGCTCTGCTCCCTGATGTGCCTTTAGTCACTCCAACACTCATAACTGAGGCTGGAAGAGCCCTCCAGGACTGAGTCCAAGCTGTGCCCAGGGCACTGAGTGCCACCTCCAGCCCTTCCTTGGACACCTCCAGGGATGGGCACTCCAAACCTGCCTGGGCAGTTCCAGTGCCTGAGCACCCTTTCCATGAGGGAATTCCTCCTGGCTGAGGAAAACAGGGAAAGGACCCGGGCGTGGCACAGCCCAGGGCTCTGCTCTGCCCCCGTGGCAGCCTCCGGGTTAATCAGTGCTTGCTGTGCTGTCCTGTGAGAGGCTGAAGCACTTGTTGGCAATAATAACAACCAATACAATAATTGCCAAGATTAAGAATAATTAAGGAGGCAAAGCCTAGAGGAGACTGGACGCTCAGCTGGAGGGAGCTTCCCTGGAACAAGGCCAGAATTGCGAGGAGGTGGTCATGGTCCAGCTCGGGCAGGAGGTGGCCCAGTGTCACCATGAGAGGCAAAAGAGGGGTAGAGAGAGATTTGTGCCCCCCCTGTTTGGCAGCACAGAAAACCTCTGGCATTCTTGGCCTCCAGGAGAGTCAGAAAAGGCTCAAAGAAGGGCAGGAATGTGGTAGAGATAAATGGCAAGGCAGCAAAGGAACTAAAAACCCCTGAGTCAGGAGGAGGTGAGCTTAGAGCATGGACATTAAACTGGACTCCAGTTCCACCTGCACTGGAGCAGCTCTGGTCCTTTTATTTATAAAAAATACATAATTTTTTTTATTATTATAGTTATTTTATAAATATTTTATATTTATTTGTAAAAAAATCCTTCAGTTTGGTTTCATGTTTCACAGTTTTAGGGCCTTCTGGTAGGTACCTGAACTCTTGGGAACCACAACAGCTCATGGAGATGGCTGTTGCATCTTCAAAATAAAGAATTGTATAACCCAGATAGTTATAGAGAAAAAGAGGTCCAGAAAAGGTGCTTTTTTTAAAGTCTAAAGGCTGAAAAAGGAGCGCAACAAGAAGAAAACGTCTCTTTTGTTTTCTTTCTTTAGTGCCTGGGGAGTGTTTCAGCAGGTACAATTGTGGTTTCTATATAAAGATTAAGTGTATTGTAAAACACCTGCCGAGCCAGGCAGCAGCTGAGGCTGAAACCACCCTGAAGTTCACCAAAGCAAAGCAGAAATAAAAGTGCTGAATGCTGACATCTCAAACCTGTTTCTATTTCAGACCAGCCTTACCACAGAACCTGTGTTCCTTCCGTTACATTAATTTATTCTTTCTAAAGAAAAGGGCATTAATTGGATCTTGGAGCTTCCAGCAGGTGCTGGCCCTGTCTTCCAAATATCTCCTGTGAATGTGGCAGCTGCCAGCGGGGTGTCCCCTGCCAGCCCTGCTCTGCTGTGGGGACAGCACAGCTCTGCTGTATCCCAAAAGGATGAAACCCCAAAGGCGGGGCAGGTGAGGGTTGTTGGGGACCCGGGATGGCCCCGTTGTGTCCCACGGGCCCCGCTGTCCCCGCCCTGCCCTGGAGCCGCCGCCGGGCGTGGCCATCAATTTTGGGAGACTCTTGCGGTTCGGGAGCATCTCTGGATGAGGGATTTGTATAACCACAATCTCTGGAGGCTGGGAGGGTGTCCAGGGATGACCCTAAATGCCCAATTCCCTCTCAACGTTCCGTCAGGTATCCACCAGGAGCCATTACAGAGATAAGGGATGGGATCAGACCACTTTTATGCCCCAAGCACCACAAGACCCGGGCTGAGTCCTGCTGGAATGCCTTGGGCTCTGTGGCTGGACCACAAGCAACCAATTCTTTCTTTTTTTTTTTATTTTTTTTCCTCTTTTTTTTTCACCCTAGAAGCTGCATTCATGCAAATAACTGTGTGTGACCTCAAGAGAGGAAAGCCAGCAGCTGCTGCTGGTGGAAGGTGATTTCCTCTTGCTGAGCCCTCCCCGCCCTGTGCCCAGCCCATCCTCCTGTGCCCCTTATTCAGCCTAAAATATCTGCTGTGGCTGGGAAGCTGCAGAATGACTTTCCTTTCAAGGCTTTGTGAATGTTGCCATGAATTTTGCCCAAACCTGGGTGGAAACTGCAGAAAGGAGATGTGGAAATGGCTGAAGGTTGAACGTGGCACAAGAGGTGAGTTGAATTTGGGTGGGGAGCTCCTGGTGGTTGTTTCTTGGAAGGGAAATTGTCTTCTGCCTTTACTGGGCCCAGGGCTGGCTGTGCAGATCCCAGCTGTGCCTTTGAATCCCAGCCAGGGGGGAGGATGAGCCCTGTGTCCATCTTATCAAAGCCCAGCCTAAACCCGTGGGTAGCACAGCTCTGAGATTGGCAGCTCTGGCTTAACCCCTGTCCTGCAGATTGCTGGATGGCATCCTGGAGACATAAAAGGAAAGTCAGGAAACACCATTCTGGGAAGTGGAGCCCTGGCAGGAGCTGAGCACAGGACTCAGCCCTTGGCACAGGTTGGTTTTACCTCTGGAGGTTGGCAGGAAGGGTTTGCAAACCACCTGCAGGCCCCAGTCTCTTCTCATCTCTTTGAACAGCTCCTAATAAAGAATCCTCCTTCTTTCCCCTTTTTGTGTCTGGAGGTTTTTGATAGGGAATTAATAAGCAGAAATAATGTTGCTTCACCAAACAGGTAAAGGACTTGGGAAATCGGTTTTGCATCTCGAAGGAGCCCCAAACACCACGGCCACTGCTCCCACAGCTCCAGCAGCCCCAGGCAACTCAGAGGGAAAAGCCACAGCAGCAGCCTGAGGTTTCCAGCAGGGAGCAGAGGGTGAAGGGTCCCCGAAGGCCGAGGGGGGGAAGGGAGAAGCCTCTCTGCAGGGTTAGTCTGGTTTGTGTTGGAGCTTAGGGCTGCTCACGAGAGGAATCCGCTACGTGCTGCCATGGAAACAGCAGCCTCGGCCCCAGCATGGTGTGCAGCCATCTCCAAGGGACAATCCTTGGCCTGTTTGGGTAAAATCATCCAAAATCATCCCAAACCTTGCGGGTGGTGCCGGGTGGCCCAGGGGAAGCCACGCTCAGACAGGACAGGGCTTTTGTGACACATACAAATGCCAGCACACAGGGCTGGGGATGTCCTGTCTGGACAAGAGCTGGTGTGCAGAACCAGTGTGAATCCCAGGGGTGTGATGCCAGCAGAGAAGACACTTCCAGGGAGAGTTTGCAAGGGTTAACCTGGCAGCAAACATCTCATTCAGCCCAGCAAAGAGCAGAAAAATTACTCGGCTTTAATCTACTTTGTTCCAGAAATATTCCATAGAAGAGGGGGAAAAATAAATTCAGGGGGGCTTGTGGGCATGCTGAGAGCAGAAAAAGAGGTAAAATTAATCCTATCAATAATCCATGATGAATGATTCACTCAGCTCTCTTATTCACAGCCGCATCAGTTATCCACATGGAATTACACTCACATGGAATTACACACAGCCTCATCTGCATGGAAATGAGGCAGCCCAGGAGGGCTCCGCATCCCGGGAATTCATCCCTGTGCTCTGTCAGGGGTAGGGAAGGGGCCTGTGTCACCTCCCTCCCGGCAGGGGACACTGAGAGGAAGGAAAGCTCCAAAGGCAGCCTGGGGAGAGGTGACACCGCTGTCCCCAGCTCCCCTGCACCCAGGGTCCCCTCTCTTTCCCAGTTTGCACTGGAGTCTTGTCTCTGGTGTCACCTGTGTGGTCCAGCAGTGTGTCCTGCAGGGCAGAAGGACAAACGCCCAGCCACCCCCTCAGCATTGGGGGGGTGGCAGGAGATGATCTCTGCTTCCCAGACAGGTCTTTTTCTTCCAAAACTTCCTTGCTGGAGCAGAGAACCAAGAGGAAAGTTTTCATTAGAAATAGGATTTTAGGAAAAAAAACCCAAACAGTTAAAAGGAAATGATGGAAAGTTCCATCACACTTCCGTGGCCTACAGAGAGAGATTGAGAGGGCCCAGGACTTGGAGAACCTCTCCCAGGAGAAGCCTCATCCTTGAATTTCTGATGGAGCATTTAGCAGTTTCCAGCTCCCGGAATGTAAATGTGGAATTTGCCTCCAGCTGGTGCTGACATGGTTCCCCTTGCTTTGGTTCCACCTTTGGTCCTGCCATCATAAACATCTCCAAGGGTCACTCCAAGAGGGTCTTTCAACGCCTGTAAAATAATTCTGTGCCACTCAAATGAAAGCTGAGCCAACCATGAACAGAGATGGTTACCCTGGTAAAAATGAACACAAATGTTCTGCTTTAAAGCTAAAAGTCAGACCTGCCTTAAGCAGGGTTTTAGTTTCGTGTCTGCAGGTAGTGCTATAAATAACGTGTGGGGAATAGATCAGAGTGCTCTGCAGACAGGGAGAGTTCCTACCACAGATGGCAGAGTTGGATTATTTAAAGGCCTGTCTGTGTAGGAATCACCAGTGTGACCCCCTTCTTCCTGATCATTCCAGTTTTGAACTATTCCCCACCTCAGCTTGGCTGAGCACTTTTACCAGGAGTCTGGGAATGTGGATTCCTGGCAATCCAGAGTGCTCTGGGTGTGAATAATGTGATGAGAGGAGGTGGTGACAACAGAGAGACACAATTTGTGTAAGGACAAGCATCAGATGCTGCAAATCAGCTGCAGACCAGAATTTTCCTCCTGTCTCTCCTCTGATTTCCCTCAGAAAATGGACTGGGATCCAACCTGGGGAATCCCAGGAGTTCAGCTGCTGCATCCTGACTTTCCAGCTTGGCTCTGGGTACCAACTGGTGCTGTATCCCAGGATTAGTGCCTGCTCCAGGGGGAATCTCTGAGAGAGAGGGGGAAAGCTTGCATTTAAAATGGAATAGAAGGAAAGTTCTCTCCCAGGGGAGTGGGAGGCTGCGTGATCCAGCAGTGGCTACAACCCTCAGAAACTCCATGTATTCAAGCTCCCTTTTGGATGAAACCCTTCCCACGTGGGCTAAGGAGACCGCGCCGTGCTCAGAGGGAACACACCCGAAGCTGCTCCCTGGGGCTGGGTTTCTCTCCCTCTCTGCTCCTGGAGGTGCAGCAGGGCTCCAGAGCAGCGATGGGCTCACACCTGCAGCAGCAGAAGCAGCGGATGCCTCTGCAGAGTGACTGTGATTCAGTCCCGATGAATCACTCAGCCTCTCTCTTCCTCAACCAGATCTTGGGATTCATCATTGTTAGAGCAGGAAGAAAAGGAGGAGCGGAGGGGAAAAAAAAAAGAAGAAAAAACCCAGTGCTTTATCTCCCTCTCTAATCCTCTCCAAATTTCCTGTTTAAAATTTTAATTGCATTTTTGTAGGCATCCCATTCAGGTGGAATAAACCTGTGCTAATCCTGGAGAGGAATCTGCATTAGGAGGGGGTGGGATGGAACACGACCACAACTGGTGGCAGCACTGGGGTTCAGCACGGCTCGGGTTCAGGACAGCCAGGGATGGAAGGGGCTTGGGCTCTGCCTTCTCCAGGCACCAAATCCCTTCCCCTGAGCAGCTTTAACCCTGCCCCAGGCTGCTGCTGGCCCTCAATCCACTCAAGCATTGAAATGAGAGCACAGAAACCCATTTAACCTCAGTTCTCCCCCTCCTGCAAACCCAGGATGGGCTTGGCTCAGGGCTCCACACTCTGATTTTTCCTTTTGAGCCATTTTTTTCCCTTTAGGAGTTGCTGCTGGAGATCCTGGCTGGGAACACCTGGGAAGGCAGGTGAGGAGCTGCTCTGAGCACTCAGATCTTGTCAGGAAGAACTACAGTTCTTCCATGAAGAGGCATCAAGCCACATATATTTATATCTAAATTCAGCATTAAAGCTAGAGGCTACACTAATGAGTGGCTACCACTAGTATCTACTATTAGTAAATACTAATAATGTCCAGAAAACTCCCATTAGTACCATGGAGAGAAAAATGAAGGCAAACCAAAATTGTTTCAGGAACTCTTTAACTGCCAGATTTAAACTG
Organism: Aphelocoma coerulescens; assembly: GCF_041296385.1. Classification (NCBI taxonomy): domain Eukaryota; kingdom Metazoa; phylum Chordata; class Aves; order Passeriformes; family Corvidae; genus Aphelocoma; species Aphelocoma coerulescens. The sequence goes on along the minus strand of NC_091027.1, from coordinate 1,628,058 downwards.
ACCCATTTCAGCTCCACCCAGAGCAGCTTCACTCCCTTTGGTTCTGCTCCTTTGAGTCTGAGAAAATCCAGACTGTGGCAAGGTGTTTCTTCATGGATTGGATGTGTTTTACTTTTGTTAATGTTATTCTTCCTCTGTCTTTCAGTTTCTATAGTGATGGACAAACACATGCAGCACACACGAGGCCTGGCAGCCTGGGTGGTGTTTGCCTGCACTGCCTGAAAACACCACCAATCTTTGAGAAAGCCACTGAAAAATCTTTGCCAAAACCCTCCAGATTTTCAAAAAATGAGTCCTGTCAAACAAGCTGATAATGTGTTCAACATACATTCGGGTTTTTGATGTATTTTGTCAGCAAGCAGCAGATACTGCAATTCTGTGGGTGCTCTGGCTTCTCCTGCATCCACACAGTTGGAGATGTCCCTTTTCCAGGGGCAAGGACCTCAGCTGTGATTAAAGGGCATGGAGTGGATGGCTCCAAAGCAAATCGCTTCTCTGAACCTGTGTGTGCTCTGGATCTCCCTGTGAATCCAGTGATCCAGCACAGTTCTGCTCTGAGAAATGCCAGCCTGAAGATCTCGCAGTGACTGTGCAAAGGCACTGCAGCTTGAACCCCCAAACCCCAAAGCGCAGCCCCAGAGGTGAAAGGTGAGCACACCTGGAGATGGGGCTGCTCAGATCCTGTGTTTATGCTCAGTCTGACACTTCAACGGGTATTTTAAAAATGCAGCTGATGAGTTGTTTGTGGTGTCCTGCTCTGCCAGGACTGAGCTTTGTTAAGGGTGTCAGGGCCAGATTTCAGCTGCCAAAGCTCCAGTAATGTCCGAGGAGCTGGGCTGATGCTGCAAGTGAAAAAGCCTTTGCTTGGAAATGCCGCCAATTTTTTTTTTGTTTGTTTTGAGAAATCCATTGAAAGATCTTTGCCAAAACCCCTCAGATCTTGAAAAAACGGTTCCTATCGAGCAAGTTATAGTGAGATGGGCTCGCTCCACTTCCCTTCTGCACACAAGCCAACAAACCAAACCACCGATCCCTGAAGTTGTTCCGAAAGCCAGGGAGAAGCATCCGCGAGAATTCACCGGGATGACGGGAGAGGTGCCCACAGCGCCCACACGACTCCTGGGGCACACGGGGCGAGCACAGGGTTGGTGTCTCGGGGGGGACGGCCCCGGCTTTCCCCGGGCGGGGCGGGGACAGGGCCGGGCATCCCCCGCTCTCCGTGCGGGGCGGGCCGGGGGTGGGCGCTGCCCGCGGAGCCACGGGCGGGAGCGCAGCCCCGCATCCGCACCTGGGCGGGCAGGAGGCACCGCATCCCGCACCTGGGCGGGGGGCACCGCATCCCCGCGCCTGGGCAGCGCCGACACCGCTCCTGCCCCGCCAGGATGAGCGGCCGCGCCGGGGGAGCCGCGCCGGGCGCCGCGGGGCTCTGCCCCGGCCACGGTGAGCAGGAGGCGGCGGAGGGAGGGGTGGAGAGGGGGGTCCGTGGGGATGGTGGCAAGCCCGCTGCGGGGGGAGCTGTTCGGGAGCGCCGGGAGCGCCCCTCGGCAGCGCCGGGGGTGATGCGGCTGCGGCTGCGGGTGCGGGGCCCGATAGCCCCGGGTGCGGTGCGCGGCGGAGCCCCGGAGCGCTCGGAGGGAGCGGAGGGAAGGCTGGTGCGTGCGTGGTTGCACAGGTAAAGGTGGGAGCGAGCAGCATCCGCGACCGCCGGCCCCGCTGGGATGTGCGGCTCGTGTGGCCAGCGAAGTGCTGGAATGGGCAGCGGGAGGAGCGGGATTGAGGCTGGCAGAGGGCAGGAGCCCCTGGCACAGGGGAGGCTCGGCGGGCTCTGCACGAGTGGGAAACTTTGCTTAAGTGAGGATGAATGGCTGTCCCTGGAAGAGTTCAAAGAGCGGGTAGGTTGTGGCACTCGGGGACACGGTTCGGTGGTGGCCTTGGCAGTGCTGCGGGAGCGGCTGGACCCGAGGATCTCAGAGGGGCTTTCCAGCCTTAACAATTCTGGGATTCTGCGAGGAAGGAAGGTGTTTTCCAGGACTGGGGCAGCTCTGTGCTGTGCCACTTGTGTCCCAGGGTCCAAAGTGCAAAGGCTCCGGTCACACTGGAGCTCTCCAGGCTCTGTATCCGTTCCAAGCTCGTGTCACCAAGGTTAAGCATTTTGGCACTGCTGAAGCTTGCTCAGAACTACTCCAAGAGTGAGGGAAGTTCACAGGAGTCCTGCTCAAGTGTGAGTGCTTTGATTCAGGGGCTGGGAGTGGAGCCAGTTTGTGGATCCGACTCCGGGAGAGACAGAGCTGTGCCCGGGAGTGAAAGAATAGTGTCAGTTCCTCATCCCCTGAGGCATCTTCTCTTGCTCCAAACAAACCTCACCCTCGGAAACTTGATAGAAGGGTGAGTAACTAAAACATTAGACAGCTGCAAGTTTGTTGCTGCCTGAGGGAGGTGAGGAAGGAGCCAAGTCCTGGTTTGCCAGCTTCAAGCTCCCAGACAGCCTGGAGTGGTGTTTGAAATGTGTGATGTCATTATGACTTCACTTCTTCTTAAAACCGAAATACTTTCCTTTTAATGGGAACACTGCCCTGTGTTTCTTGAAGGAGGATGATTTTTCTCTGTCCCCTGTTGCTGCAGTTGGCTCCTCTCGCTTGGCACAGGCAGGGTGGAGTTTTTCAGGAGATCACTTGGATGTTGTCAGTGTAGCAGAGGGTGATGGACAGCCCGGCTGAGGTCATTCTCCAGGGGAGGTACCGGGGATGTGCAGCGGTCTGTGCAGTACCACTCCTTGGGGAAAGAGCCACAGGTGTGCCCGGGGACCCAGGGATGGGAGCATTCCCACCAGGAATGGGGACTGCTGTGACAGGCAAAGAGCAGCAGCACCTTCCTCTCCTCTGAGATCTTCCCTCTGCCTCTTTCCTCCGCCAGCCTGACCTTGGCACTGCCAGCACTGTCCAATAACGCCGTTGGAAAACAAACATGAGTCAGGCTGTGAGTTTGCTTAAGTAACAACTCCTTCCACACCAAGGTGTGTTTGTCTTATTTCCTGAAGCAGGCTCTGACCGGGGACACACAGAAATAGTTGAGCTTGCCCAGGACTTTGTAAACGCTGATTTAAGAGTGCTCTGACTGAGCCTGTTGGCTCATTAAGGCCTTCTAGGAAGTCTCCAGATCGTACATTCAGCTCCTCTGCACCAACTGTGCTCCTGCAAGTGCCAGCAGTGCTTCTGCTTCTCCCCCTCCTCCTCCTCCCCATCCTCTGGAGCCAGCTGGCATGCCTCGAGTTTTCCACGTTTGCTCCCCTTTTCCAGGTATTCCAGGAAGTCTGAGGCAGGACAAAGAGCAAGGGACAGGTGCCTGCCAGAACGGGGCTGAGCCCTCTGGGTGAGAAATGTCTGGAACTCGTGGGTTTCCAGGTGAATGCGGGGGAGATGCAGCTGGACGTGGGACAGAGGATGCAGGAGCCTGTGCTGGGAGCGGGGCTGAAGAGCTGGGAGTTCCCCACCTCTCCTTTGAGGACAGCTCTGTCCTGCTTTGCACACTCCTCTGCTCCTGGAGACAGCAGGATGGGGCGGGGACAAGGAGGAGGACAAGGTGGGGACCCCAATGTCCTCTGTGCTTGCTGCTGTCTCCCACACTGCAGGAGCAGCAGGAGGGGGATGGAATGAGTGCCAGGAAGGTGTGAGGGGCAGCACATTGCCCTGCACATCCAGCTGTCACCCTGCACGGTATGGAAATATTCCCTGTGGGTTTGTGTCTGAAACCACAGCTGCTGTTTGAGGGAGAAGCAGGAGAGCACCATCCTCCCAACGCTGGTGCACAGGAGTGGAGAGGCAGGGCAGGATTGCCCCGTGTCTGGGTTGGTTCACAGAGGCACAAATGGAAATAATCTGAGTAATTTCACTGAGGAGCCACACTGGCTTCAGCTGCCTGGGGATCCACAAGGACTCAGGCTGGGCACCAGCAGGAATTTCCCCATGGAAAGGGTGCTCAGGCCTTGGCAGGGGCTGCCCAGGGAGGTTTGGAGTGCCCATCCCTGGAGGTGTCCAAGGAAGGGCTGGAGGTGGCACTCAGTGCTCCGGGCTGGGGACAAGGTGGGGATGGGGCACAGCTGGGACTCCGTGGGCTGGGAGGGCCTTTCCCACCCAAATGATTCTGGAATTCTGTGACTGCAGTGAATGTTGGTGTAAATCCTGAGAACTCTGTGGCTAAAATTTGGGGTGACAGTGCCAAGTCCTGGGGGTTAAAGAAAATCTCTCATGGGAACACTACTAATTAATATCCACTTAGGGCTTCCCTGGCCCATTTGCAGAAAAAGACACTGATGGGTGTCAAGTTAGAGACCGTCTCCTGTTCTAATGTTGTCATTCCTGTGCTTCATTCCTCGGGTAGTACCTCAAAAAAAATTTCCAAATCCCAAAAGACCAATACACCCAATTAAATGGTACCAGTGTTTCTCTGTAAACCTGGATGATTCCTGGAGGAAGCAGAGTGTGAAGAACCTCGTTGTGGTGCAGGTTACGGGAAAGGGGTGAAAGAGCTTCATGGCTTTTGCATTTAACTCTTGCACTTCTGTTTCCTGCCATTCCCTGCTCTCCCTGGTGCATTTTTTTGTGGGGCTACCTTTATTTTATTATTATTTGTCAAGGTGATGCAACCTTTGCCTCAGCTGGGGCAGAGGTGGGCTACCTCCCAGTGGATGTGTGGAGATAGGAGAGGGATGATCCATGTGCTTGTTCCCTCAGCTAACACCAATCCAAACCCAGGCTTTGCAAAGCAGCTGACTTCAATCTGTGGTGTAATTCCATCAGACTGATTTTTATTAGAACCCATAACCTAATTGAGGGCCCCCTCAGCCCTGAGGAGTGGCTGCAGACACGGGGTTCCAGGGAGAGACACGGCCAGCAGGGCATGGGGGAAAGCAAATTACTCTGTAGGAGCACAAATGGAACTTCAGCGATCTGATGTGATTAGGGAAACAATTAGAGAAAATCGCTGGATGTGCAGCGGCCCTGTGGTTCATGAGGAGATGGTGCTGGGGTGGGAGCTGCTCTGGAGAGTCACCCCTGGGCACAGGGTCCTGTCACCAGCCTGGGATGGGGAGATGAGGGTGAAAAGCCACTTTCTGCCCCTTTGTGGGTGGTGCAGCCAGGAGGGTTTGGTTATTCACAGATGGGTTTGGCAGAGCCGTGCCTGGGTCTGGCTGATGCAGCAGGGCTTGTTGCACCAAGCTGAGCAGGCAGATCGTTCTCTTGTGGGTTCTGGGTCTGTATTTCCCTGAGCTGAGACAGCAGTTCAGAGCTCTGCCTTCAGTGCATCTCCTCCCACCTCCTCCACCCTGCCCTCATCTCCTGCCTCGCTGAAGGTTCTCACCCCCACGCTTCAGTTTGAAGTCAGTGAGCTTTGCAGACTCAACACCTCCGAAAATCAGGTCTGTGAGGGTTCCAGCTGTACCCAGGCTCCCTCTCTAACCCAGCACCTGCCTCCCCACCCCTGGCTGGGCGAGCACCGGGTGCCACCACACCCTGCACTGGTGGCACAAGCACAGTGCTGGTGACACAGAGCAGCAGGGCCAGGGCTCTGTCCCAGCTAAGGGCCAGCATGGGCTGAGGGCAGGATCCCCCTGAGGCGTCTGCTCAGGACTGCAGGGCTCCTTATTTGCTTGGACTTTTCCCCCTCGTTGGGTTTGAGGTGGCACAGACAAGTTCTGCCCTTGCAGTTCCCATGGAGACAGGTTGGATGCTGAGCATTAACGGGGGTGAGGCACAGCCTGGGCCAGCAGCTCCCCCGTCCCTCTCGCCCCGCAGGAACCCGGGCACTGCCCCTTGTCAGGCTCTCTGTCCTCCCAAACCAACCCCAAACCACGTCCTCCTCCCTTTTCTCTGTGCCTGCAGTGTCTGGCTCCTGCTGGGCTCTGTGCACACCCAAGCTGTGCCCAGCCCTGCCTGAGGCTTTCCACCTTTGAGCTTGAGAGTCCTTGAAATCAGTAAAATCCCACAGGATCCCTTCCAGCAGCTGAGCAGCCGCTCTCAGAGCACCCACGGAAAGCTCCCAAGCCATCCCCAGATGCAGAAGGGTTAATTTGGCCTCATGAATCCACTTATTTTGTGGTGTACCAGGGCTGCTTTAACATCAGGAAGGTCACAATTAAACCTCAGAGGTCCTCCTGAGAGGACTTGAAGGATGCAGCTCTGGGTCCAGGAAATGAGCTCTTCCCAGCTCATCATCCCAGAAGTTGTTCTGAGGTGTCCTGGCTCTTTTGGGGCTCCTCAGCTGAACCACAGGGTGTTGGCAGTGAAATTATTGGCAAAGTGAGAGCCAGACTGGTTCCATGCAGACCAAAAAAGTTTGAGGAGGATGTTTGTGGTGATCTGGCTCTTTATGGCCGCTTCAACATCACTGAAGTCAAACCTGCCACCATTACAGCCCCTCTCAGAGCTCTGCCTGACAGAACTCCAGGCTGCAGCTGATTTTAGATGAGCCAGAGCAGTGGAACGTGTTTCTTCTTCATGGGCCCTCCATGGGATTGTTACAAAAACATGTTTTCCCTGACAGGAAAAACTGCCAAGCGAAATTTTTATCCTTCAGCAGAGAAGGGAAAAAGGAAATAAAAAAAACCCAAACCCAGTCAACACTGTCCCCAGAAAAATAAGGGAAAGTTGCAGCAATGAATATAAATTAGGAATTAGAACATGTAGGTGTCTGATAAGGGCAGCTAAAGCAATCTGTGAAACAGTGATGAGCAGGGTGGTTCAGGATGAAGGGAAAGCATCTCCCAAGAACATTAAGAACGACCAGAATGTTGTGTTCAGTAACTGCTTTGCTGGGTTCAAATGGTAGAGGCAGAACAGGAGAAGACAGAATCAGATTGAACCCTCCAAGAAATTCCATCTGCTGAGCTATCACCAAACTTCCAGGTGGGAAAAACACTGGCCAGGCAGTCAGCGGGTATAAACTGAAATTTGAAAGTAGAACAGGTCCTGTGCAGAGACCCTGCAAGCACCTCAGAGCCCGTGCTGCTGTGGAAAATGAAGTTCCCTTTCCCTCCTCCTCTTTGCCTTCATCCCCTCTCCACTCTGGGCTCTGACTTCCAGGCTGTGCAGCACACGGACCCGCTCTCACAGACACAGGAAATTCAGCTCTGCAGCTCCCAAAGCCTCGTCAGTAGGAGCCAGGCTGAATAACCCAGCCTGCTCTGTACCACAGGGGCACCAGGCAAGCACAGAGCAAGCACCTCCTTGCTGGGCTGAGTTTAGGAGCCTCCTTGCTCAGCAGCAAATCATGGAGCTGATAAAAACTAATTGCAAAGATGCCTTTTATGAGTGCCTGGTTTTCCATGGGCTCTGCTTGGCTGCGCTGTTTTATTGATCAGAAACCTTCTATTATAGCTCGGGGAGGAAAACAAGCAGCCCTTCTGCGCTTGTGTTTGCTTTTAATAAAATACAGCAAGCGGAACTTGCTCGGGGATGATTAAAACAAGCCCAGGGAGTCGGGAATTGGAGGAAGAAGGGATATCCTTCTGCCCAAGCAGCTCAGGATTTCCCTGCTCCATGGAATGCCCACTTACCATGTAAATGCTAGAAGGGAGGAGAAATCGGGGTTGTCCACCTGTGGGGGACCTGTGGGGGACAGTCTGGGGTGAGGGCAGGGCAACGTGAGCACAAATACCTGCAAGATGTAATTGCCAGGGAAATGATTAGCTGGGAGAAGAAAAGCTTGGAGCAGAGGAAGGGTTTCCAGCAGCCAGGAATTCCTGCTGCATGGAATTCTGGCAACGAGGAGGGCTGGGAGCACACCCCACTGTTTATTATTAGCAATAATGATGATGGTGGCAGCAGATTAATTCTGGTTTGGATTAATGCTTCTCTCCAGCTCATCCGTGTCTGTCTGCATCCTGAGAACTCCCTGCCCTCCCCCCCTGGCATCCCTCCCTGACACATGAGCTGAGAGGTGTTCTGGCTCTGCAGGGCTCCTCAGTCAGTTCCTTTCTTTTCCACGTCGCTCCTCTTTAGCAAACATCTGATCCCTCACTGCTCTCTGGGTGCCCAGACATTTATTGTTCCAGCTTTTGTTTATTTAGAAACAAACATACACTCACAAAAAAAACAGCAACGAGAGCCCAGATCAAGGATCCAAAAATAGGCAGCCCAGGAGAGACTGAAAGCTCCAATCTTGGCACATGGAAACGTTTTTAGGTGATGAAGGCTTAACAAAACCCAGCTAAAAGCAACACCAGCAGGAAAAGCACCCTGGAGAGCAACGGCTGTGGGACGGCCTCTGCAGAGGGATCCACTCCACTGGAATTCACTCCTCAACCATGGAAACTCCAGGGGGTCACGGAGCTGTTGGTGACAAGCTGGCATCCCCCAGGGGCAGAGATGTCCATGAGTGCAAAGGATCTGCTTCCACTCAGCCTTGGGCGGGGTCAGCCCTATCCCACCCGAGTGCCCACATGTCCTGAGCACTCCAACCTCCCTCCTGAGGCTTTCTCTGGGAGTCTGTGTCCATCCCTGGGGAGCTGGAGGGGAAGGAAAGTGATGGAGCTGATGAGGATGAGCTGTGCCAAGGCAGGAATCACTGACAGCACGAGGAGAGGATGGAGGAAAGGCCAAGAGGACCGGGGAAAGCTGAGAGAATTGGGATTGTTCAGCCTGGGGAATAAATCCTTCCCTGTGAGGGTGGGCAGGCCCTGGCACAGGGTGCCCAGAGCAGCTGTGGCTGCCCCTGGATCCCTGGCAGTGCCCAAGGCCAGGCTGGACATTGGGGCTTGGAGCAGCCTGGGGCAGTGGAAGGTGTCCCTGCCCATGGCAGGGGTGGCACTGGATGGGCTTTAGGTCCCTTCCCACCCAATCCATTCTGTGATTCCATGAGCAGTTAGGAGGGTACTGCACAGGAAAGGACACGAAAGTCACACACAGAAAACAGGGAATCACCAAACCACCCCAGGTAATGCTGGAACAGAGCAAACTCAGGAACAGTGACAACCCAGAGGGGTGGGACGTGGAAAGCAGGGAAGGAGTCCTTCTTCCCAGTGCTCTTTTCAGGTTTGCACTTCAGGAAAGGCACGGGAGGGATCAGGAAGGAGGAATGAGCAGGAGGGAAGAGCAGAGCTGGGGCTGGGTGGGCTCTGTGTCAGGGACAGCACAGCCAGGGCTGCTCGTGGGGCTGCTCTGCAGATGCAGCAGTGTCTGCAGCAAGAGGAATAAACAAAGTCTGTCGAGGGCAGGAAAAGAAGTCACAGCAATAAAATGCAGCAAGGAAGATTTAGGATAGAACCTAGAAAAATCCCTGCATGTGCTTCCCCTGGGAGGCTGCGTAACGAGAGTGTGGAATCTCCATCTCCAAATGTCATCCACAGCAGGTGAAAATATAGCTGGGGCTGCTTAAACAGCTCCTCGGGGTCTCTCCCAGCCCTTTTTCTCCATCTGATTCTTCTCTCCATGGCCTCAGAATCTGCTTTACAGCCTGAAAAGAAATACAGAGCTGGAACAGCTGCATGACAGACCTCGCAGATTTTCTTGTTAGTGAGCTGGTTTTTTAAGTGACAAATGGAAACTTCCTGTGGGAAAAGTCTGATTTCAGTGTAATGTGATTTTCTGTGAAAAAGCCAAGATCACACAGAGAAGCTGCTTGCTGGATCTGCTGACTTGGTGTTGTTCTGAGGTGTTATTGGATCTGCAAAGTTGGTGCTGACAAAAGATTTTGGTGCTGTTTTCTCTTCGGATGTTCTTCCTTCAGATCAAAAGCCTGGTCAAATACAATAAACCAAAGGTGCAGATAACAGGGCAGGAGATTGTGTCAGCTCGGGGTTTCCTGCTTCCCTGTTCAGAGCCGCTTCTTGCTGGTTGCCCTGGCTGGGTTTGAAAGGTGTGACGTTAGCACAGGTTCTCCTTCCCTCTTCCTGAGTGCATCCAGGATGAATATCCAAATCTCTCCTGGTTTCCCAGCAGCTTCACCTCCCTGTGAACCCAGAACTGCCTGTGAGGTGCGGGAACAAGGCCAGGCTTGGCACGTGACAGGGTGGATCTGGAGGGAGCCAAGAAGGATGGGGAGGGACTTCTTACCAGAGCCTGGAGTGCCAGGACAAGGGGGAATGGCTTCAGCTGACAGAGAGTGGGTTTAGATTGGATACTGGGAGAAAATTGTTCCCTGGGAGGGTGGGCAGGCCCTGGCACAGGGTGCCCAGAGCAGCTGTGGCTGCCCCTGGATCCCTGGCAGTGTCCAAGGCCAGGCTGGACATTGGGGCTGGAGCAGCCTGGGACAGTGGGAGGTGTCCCTGCCCTTGGCAGGGGTGGCACTGGATGAGGTTTAAGGTCCTTCCAAACCAAACCATCCCATGATTCTGTGATTTGTGCTGCTCCTTTTTGCAGTGGGCTTTGGCAAGGCCCTTCCTCACCCTGTGCTGAGCTGGCTCCAGTCCCAGGGCAGTGGGAGCCACTGGGGGAACTGGGGCTGCACCTCTTGTGGGACTGGTGCAGGGAAAACCTGGTGCCACTCCTTCCTCCAAAACAAATGCAGCAATAAATTATTTTGCACTCTTTGTCTCCCTGAGAGATGGATTTATTTTTTATGCTCACCCTCTTTCAGTAAACAGGGGTTTTATGAGAGCACATCTCTATTTCTGTCATGAGCAGCACATGTGCAGAGTAAGGCTTTGGGTACTCACCAGTCACTCACTGCTCATTGTGATGTCTCCACGCTTTTCCCTCCTCCCTCACTCCCAAAGCAATTAACAGGAAATTCAGCTGCTGCCTGAATGGACACATTTCCAGCAATCTCTCTTAATTCTTTATTTACCGTAAAATGAGCAGGGCAAAAACTGCAACGTCAGTTCCTCTTCCGAGGCTGGATCCGCTCCCTCCTCGCAGCTCAGCCTCTCTCTGCCCTGCCCTTTCCCCAGCCCCATCCCAGTTTCTGTGATGAAAAGCGGGGTGGGGGGAACATCTGATTGCTGCCCATGAATTCCTGGAGGGATCAGTTTCCAGGGAAGTGGTGTGACCAAAGCTGAGCTGTTCCCAGTCAGCACTTGGAGCTGAGTTTCCCTTGCTCCCCAGGACAGTGACTTGTGCTGAGTGAGCTCAAACGTTGCTTCTGCATCGCCCAGAGCAGGGCCTGAGGACATTTCCTGCCGTGCAAAGAGAAAATTCAGTGTCTGCTGCTTTGAGTAAGGAAGGTTTTTAGCAGTGGGGATATGGTGAGGCAGCCAAGGGACTGCCTGAGCCAGGGGAACAGGAGATTGGGAGAGAAGGAGAAGGGAACTGGTGTCCAACCTGTGCCTCCCTCTTCAAACAGAGCCTGGAACAACTGCTCCAGGAATTAAACACTGCTGTGAGCACAGACATCAAACCTGGCCTGGCAGCGAGGGGATCTCGGAGATCCCTCTGACCTCTCCTCTGACCTCTCCTCTGACATCTCCTTTTGATGCTCTGCACAGTCCAACAAACCCTTCACAGGTCTGGGAACACCTGAAGGAGCACCTTGCCCTGCTCTCAGAAAACAAAGGGCTGGGAAGGAAGATCTCTGCTGCTGGAAAGCTTTAAGGCAGCTCTGGATAAATGAAAGGCTCTCCCAGGCTTTCAGCCTCCCTCAACCAGAGCAGGAGGAGGAAGAGGAGGAGGAAAAGGAGCAGGAGGAGGAAGAGGAAAAGGAGGAAGAAAGGGAGAAGAAGGAGGAGGAGAATGAAAAAGAAGGAGGAGGAGGGAGAGGAGAAGAAGGAAGAGGAGGAGGAGGCGGAGAATGAAAAAGAAGGAGGAGCAGGAGGAGGAGAAGGGCTGCAGCAGATAGTGCAGAAATGAGACTGGTTTGGGGAGATCAGTTCAAATGATGCCACCACAGCTGGGATCTCCAAGGTCAAGGGTAGGATGGATGCAGGCCAAGGCCCAAAATCCCAGTGGGACCCCTGCACAGATCAAGAAATTCGTGAATTCTCCGTCCGTGTTCTCGATCCCAGTGAAGCCTTACCCACAACGGGCTGCTCTGCCTGATGCAGTGACCTTGAGGAGCCCTAAGCTGTAACAAATCCTACAAAAATGCTTTTGTGCCTCAGTTGGGATATTAGGAAAGATCTCGGGGAGGTCAGGTGTGCGGGCAGGTTTATTGCAGAGCACCCAATAATGCTAAATCCCCATTTCACTTTAACAGCCAGCTGCAGACTCTGTGACCTTGCCTGGCCCTTCCCAGACTCTGCAGTAAACCATGTGCTCAGCAGCCGTTTTTTAATGATTATTTATCCTTTCTCACTGTTGTTTTAAATGGTGTTGTGTCTGGAGGAGCTTCCAGATGCAGCTGAGGATGGTGGGGTCGGTTCAAGGCAGCACCTCCTCTTGTGGTAAAAATCAATAAATTGGTACCAGCACTCCAAAATCGGAGCCACCATTAATTCCTGAGGGATTTACAGGGCGGTCTGGCCACAGGGAGATGGATTTTTCGTGCTGGTAGGAATTATATTTAATTAGAGTGAAGGGAATAGAATTAATTAATAGAATTAATGCAGCAGGAGAATCAACTCTCTAGTTAAGGTGGGTGGTTTTTTCCTCAAAGGAATAATTTATGTAAAGAGCAAGTTAGGACCCACTAAGAAGTGCAGCACCGCTGGAGTCAGGGGATTTTAGGGCAAAATAAACTCAAAGCAGAAAAGTAGGTGATGATAAATGTGTATGGAGGGATCTTAAAGCATTGGGGAGAGCAAGAATGAAAAATAGAAATGAAAAAAAGTCCAAAATGACAAATTATTCCTTTTGAGTGACTGTGAAGGCTCCCTTGGTTTGGGAGGCTGCCAGATCATTCTGGGGACTGAGAGCCCCCCCTGATTTCCCACCCAGCCCTGGGAAAAACATCCAGGTGAAAGAAATGTCTCTCTCTTTGCTTGAGAGCAAAATCTGTTTTTATTCCAAGAGCAGCAATATTCCTTTCCTCATGTCCAGGCTCTTTTGTTCCCTTAGAAGCTGCAGCTCTGGGTGGAAGGAGTCTGACAGCCACACCTGGAACCTTTTTCCCAGCAGGAACATTTGCTTTTGGCTAATTTAGTGCTTTGCAGCTTCTCAGGACAAATTTTTCATTTGCTTTCTGATGGGCTGTGTAAATATGAATAAAAGTCAGTTGTTTCACGAGCAGGGCAGAAAATAAAATATATATATAAAAAAGCTCCTTTGGCAAACACCCACATGGAAGTTTTTAAAAGGAGCCTCAAACTGCATCTGCAGGCTGCAGCTACTCCTCCAGCCCTGTGTGTCCCTGTGCTCCAGAGAGGGAGTGCAAACAGGAAATCACCATTTTTAAAGCCACTTTTGGGGTTCTTCTAAGCAGCTCCACAATCTGCAGTGGTGCTGTGCTGTCCCCAGGCACCCCTGTGCTGCCAGGTGGGAGCCTGCAAACAAGGAGGGAGCTCTAGAGGTGTGCTGGGCAAGGTGTGAATTCCCATCTGCAACTCTGTAAGTTGTGGGAAATTTGCCAGCTTTTGCTTTCCTGTGGCACAGTTTGGAGTCTCTGCAGTTGTTCGGGGCTGGGCATATTCAGGGTTTGGCACAAGTACTGAGACCAGGACAGAAAGGAGCTTCAAGAGGTGAAAGTAAAGGAATTTTGGTGAAAAATGCCCCAAAGTACCTTGCATTAAGAGGATTCCCAACCCTCCTGGCCAGCAGAATCTCTTGCCCTGCCTCAGAGCCCTGCCCCAAATGAATCCACAAAGGACCATATTTTGTATCATATTTTTCAGGTCTTTCTTAAGCTGCTTTACCCGCTTGTGACCAAAACTTTTTCTTGTTTAAAACCACAGAATTTCAAAATAAAGACCTTCATGGATGCTGCCTGTGCCCTTTCCAGTCTCACAGACCATCCCATCCATAAATCCCTGCAGTCTGAGCATGTTGCAGCCTCCAAACTAATTTAGCACAGGAGGAACACACCATGAGTCCAGGTGAGCTCAAGAACGAGGAATATCTCCCGAGAACTCCAGAGATGATTGAATTCCGAGCTTTATACTGGAGATTTCTAGATGTAGCTTAATTTTAGATTAAGAAATACGAATCAGATTATTCTCTGGGCTTGTTTGTGGGCCATTCATTGCAATTTTTAAGTTGCTGATGCTGCAGCTGTTTTTGTTCAGTTCCAGGGGACACAAAAGTCACAGACTGTTGATTCCTTTGTCCTGTTGAATTATCTTAGGGACTAAACCAGGTTTCCACTTCTACTCCTTTCCACTGTAAATTCAGAACCAATTATTAACTAATGCTCAATATTCAGTTAAAAATCTGCTGTTCCCATGGGATTTCTTACCAGTTTATTTGCTGGAATATTCATGGTGGCTGTAAGTGGCAGAAAATCAGAGATTCTTTGTGCACAGGGATAAAAAGTGGAAATTTTTTCTCACGAGCAACATGAGAAATGCAAATTGCTTTCAGGATGATTTTTAGAAGTTTCTTTTTGATCATTTCAGAAGGAAATGGGAGTGGGGCAGTCAGCCCTGCTGGGGTGGGGAGGGTCTGGGAGGCTGAGCTTTGAGAAGTGCTGGCCAAGTAGAGGCAGGATTTTAAGGTCTCTTGGCAGCAGGAGCTCCAGAGAGGTTGAGGATGAGCTGGACCTTCTGCAGGAGAGTCTGGGAAGGCTGTGCTCCTCCAGTCTGAGCAGGGAAAGAGGCTGGGAAGCACTCAGGGATGGACCTGCCAGAGAGATTCTTTTCCAAAATGGACGTGGTGGGATGAAACACCTGGTGTTTGATGGTACTGGTTCACTGCCTCCAAAACATCACGTTCAGAGCTCCCCAGAGCCCCAGGGAGTGGGGAGTCCTTGGCACTTCCCCTGCAGCCACCTCAGTCCCTATTTCCGCCTCCGAGGACCCAGCTGAGCTGGAGGTTTTTAGTGAAATTTTTGGTGAAGGCGGTGGCTGTTGTTTGCTCAGCAGCCCTCACTGTCAGAGAATCCCAAATCAGTGAGGTTGGAAAAGCTCTCCGAGTCCAGCCTGTGCCCCATCCCCACCCTGTCCCCAGCCCAGAGCCCTGAGGGCCACCTCCAGCCCTTCCTTGGGCACCTCCAGGGATGGGCACTCCAAAGCTCCCTGGGCAGCCCCTGCCGGTGTTCAACCACCTTTTCCAGGCAGAAATTCCTGCTGATGTCAGGCTGTGATGCTTTTACACCTGGTTAAGGTGCGAGGCAGGGCTGACACCGGGGACTGCTCTGAGCTCGGAATGAGAAATGAGCTCTGCAAACAGCGCCAGAGGAGAGTGGGTATTATTTATTTAGTGTGATAAAGCAGCAGCAGTGGGTTAATCAAACACTCATTAGCAACAGGTCAGGCTATAATTAGAGAGCCTGGTGCAGTTGGCCACTTCTCCCTGAATGCCACCAGTCAGACATCGAGTGTCTGGGATAAGTAGGGATTAGTTTGGGAAGCAAAGTGCCCTCAGGCACAGTTAGAGCTGCCCGGGGATCTTTGTGCCTCCCTTTATCCCAGCAATTAAGGGAACACAGGGCTCTGAAGTGGCACTCGCTGCCCTCTGAGTTGCGTGAAATCTTGAACAAAAGCTCCAAGCAGCACTCCCGAGTAATTAAATCTCATCTGAAAGCGCTTGAAATCCCAGGGGGTACAGAGGAGTTCTTTTCTCTCCTGTTACAGGAGGGGGAAAGGAAAGCTCTGCTCCTCAAGCGCAGGTTTATATTTGACACGGGTGTTTCTTCCCTTCCTCGTGCTATTTTAAGAACCAAATCTCCACAGTTCCATTGTCTGAACATCAGAAGTTTCTCCTCCTTGGAGAGGCAGCGAGATTCTGCACCTCGATCAGTCCCAGCTGCATTCGCGGGGCTGTGCTGAATCCTCCAGCGGATGATTTGCTGTGTTGAAGGGAGGCAGGGCTGGAATCAGTGCCTGGGGGTGGCAGGAAACCGCTGGATAAATGCTCATCCCTCTGGATACAGCACTCCATCCTCAATCCATCCAATTCATCTTCCCAGTCACAGCTTTCCCCTCTGTCAGCACAGAGAGACCCCAAATTCCGCTCTGTTCATCGGATCATCAAACCATGGAACCACACATGACAGAACGGCTTCTCTCACCACACTGGGCTTAAGAGTCCTGTATGGAGTTGTTTTTATCCTGTATCAAACCCTCAGGTAATCCCAAATCAAATGCTTTTCTGAAATCAGAGAATACAGCAATTTATTATGTCAGTATTGTTGTTGATTAGCACTGAAAATATCAGGAAAGCAAATTTATTCTCCTCTAATTCCCACTGATTTGCCAAATTCTATTTCCCATCTTTAATTCCTGATGAACTGTATTCTTTAGGAGCTATTTTATTATTGTGCTGGAGAGCAGTCTCGGATTGATAGGCTTATAATTACCTAGATTATTCCCTTTATTCTTTCAAAATATTGATGCTTTTCTTTGTTAACTCTGATTGTCCAAGTTTACTGGAAATCAAAACCAACCGTGTGTGAATTTGTTTACCCAGCTCTTTAAAACTCTTTTTAAAGACCAAGATGACATCACCTGGACTTGCTAATCTTGAAGTGACCAGCAGCTGCTTAACCTGCGGGGATGGAAAACTTCATCACCACATAACAGGGTCCCCAAAATAAAATCACAGAATCCTTCAGGTTGGAAAGGACCTTCAAGATCATTGAGTCCAACTTTTGAAGTATTTATTGGCAATGTGTCTTCTCTTAAATCATGGTCAACAACTGAAATATTTTCCAGCTGATCAGCCTCACTTTAATTATTTTTTTACCAATGTGCTCAAAATCAGCCTCTTCTGCAGCCTGCAGATCTGTCTGCAACTCTCACTGCTTTCTGACCATTCCTAAACTTTTACCATTAATCCACAGCTACCAGCTTCCCCTTTTTCTGTAATTTTGGACACATTTTTCTTCTATATTTTTGCACAGCTGTGACCTCTGCCCCGAGCCTGCCCACGGGGTTTGAGGTGCTGCAGGTTTGTGACCTGGCGCTTCTCCCTCTCTTCTCTTTCCATCCTTCCTGCTGTTTAGCTCCCTGTTTTCAGCTCTGTTAAAACCAGGAGATTTTGTCGACCCTCTGCAGAGCTGAAATCACAGATGGTGCAATTCAGCACAACCCAAGGGATTTCTTAGCCAGAGTTACACAGAATTAGTGCAAAGAAAGACACCCAGGCCAGGAGATCCTCCTGTTCCTGCTGAGGTCCAGTTGCAGAACCATAAACTGGCTCTTGGAAGCAGGAGCTGATTTCCTGCTTGTGCTTCACAGCCTACAAACCCAGCTTATGGCAGCAATAAAAATAAACCAGAGGCGTTTCATTCCGACACAATAAAGCTGTAATCGTGCCTGGCCTCCAGATGGGGAGTGGAACGAGTCCACCACAACAACCTGTGCAGGAAACGGGGCAGGAATTGAGGGTAGCGGGGAAGACAAGCTGTGCTGGAGCCCTTCGTGTTGTGCTGAGGGCAAATCCTCTCTGCAGGGAGGAATTGTCCTGCCTCACTCAGCCACTTCTCCCCTCCAGGGCCTGGGTGATGCTGTGCTGCCCAGGGGGGTCTGCAGGCAGGACAGGGACCCAAAGGAGGGACAGAAATGGGTGACAAAGGCTCGCCTGTGCAGCTGGGAAAGCGAGAATTCATGTATTGAAATGCCATTTGGAGGGACTCCGGGCAACCCCCGGGATGTCCCAGCACTCCCAGGAGCGGGATGGCTCCTGTCACTGCTCTGTCCCTCATCTCTCCCAAGCTGGCAGAGCTCAGGGCAGCACAGCAGCGTGGCTGGGATGAGGTGAACGTCCGCGGGAATGTGCCTCCTCCATGGATCAGCTCCTGTTTGCTTTGGAGCAGGGCAGCTTTTTAAACAAGGGGCATCAGGGACTCGGTGGAAGTGAGGATCCCGGGCAGCCCCAGGCACAGGGTGAGTGCAGCCATCCCAGGGGATGAGCTGGGATGGTGCTGAGCATCCCAAAGCTCCTCCAGCAGGCTGGGAGTGACCAGCAGCACCGCCCATGGCAAAGCTGAGGGATTCCCATATTTACCAGCATTTCTAGTCCTCATGGCTGTATAAACAAACAATTTATCTGACACAGAAAGCACAGCTGGTGCCTTTCTGGGGCAGCGGTTTCCACACTCTGGTGCTGGTGTGAGGAGAAAAAAGAAAAAAAGTTGGAAAGTGTTTTTAGGAAGGAAAAAGTAAGTTCTGAGGAAGTTTTCTGACGTGAGCAAAGCAGGAGCATGGCAGCCCCGCAGAGATCAAACACGGGTGGTGAGAAAGGACTCACCCATCCCTCTTGCCCTCAGTTGTTAATTGACATCTCTTACTGTATTTTTGGTCTTCTAAGAGAGCCAGGGTCTCCCATGGGATGTTTCTCCAGGCTAAAGTTTGAGAGTGCAGCTGAAAGCTTGGTTTGGCTACGAAAGCTGACAGTAATTGCTGGAGGTGAGAGCAGCGAGCTGTGAAAGCTCATAATGTCTCTGTCACAGCAAATAACCCCTCTGCTTTTACAGCTGCTCCCTCTCCCTCCCACAAACTGAGCCTGGGAGAGGCAAAGATCTGCTACAGATGCCTCTGCTTTGGAACAAAGTCACCCTTGAGCAACCCACGGGACTCCACTGCTGTAAATATTTGATCCAGGAGAATGGGCAGGCACAGCTTCCTCCCCGTGCCCTTTCCTAGGGAACAGCCCTTGGATCGTGCTGTCTGTGGGGACTATTTTGGTACTCAAGGAAGAAATTCAGACTTTAACATAGCCCGTGCAGAATGCCCTGGTGTGGGGCTGAGGAGGCACAGAGGGCACGGCTGGGAGCTGTGAAGGCCAGGCTGGCACCAAGAGCAGCCTGCTCACACAGCAGCGTGGCTGCCACTGCCACCGTCCTGCCACCCGGGACTGGGGCATCCCTCAGCACACGAGCCCCTAAACTCAGGGCCTGTGGTTTGGGTGGTCAAGCCAGAGACCTTCCCTTTGGGGTTGAAAGAGCTCTTTTGAAAAATAAAGACATTTCTTCTGTGTTTTCTATTTCAAGCTGGACTCCATTTTATTTTTCGGGTGACGTGTCGCGTCTGTCTTTTAATTTTTCTCTGTTTAAGCAAACTGCTCCATTTTAACCTGCTGGGATGATGCTGGATTAAAATCAGCCCAGCAATCTGTCTCTGCTGACAACTGAGGGACTCCTTATCAGCTTTGTCCTTCGTGGGGAGAAAAGAGAGAGCAGTGACAAGGGAAAGGAAGAGGTGCTGTGGGAGGGGGCAGTGCCTTTGGCAGAAATGGGTGGAAATAAAGCCATTTTCTCTGGGAATGAACAAAATGAATCACTTGATATTTCCTGTTCCTCAAGTGTTGTCATGGGCAGGATATTCTCTTACAACACTTGGAGGGTTTTGGACTGCTCTGCAGTGATGAGAAATTGTCTTTGGGATGAGGTGACTGTCGCTTCAAAAATATCAGTTTAATGTGGGCTGGGGAGATCTGGTCCAGTTAACCTCTGCTAACAACTTATTTTTCTCTGACAGTGATGGAGCTATGAGGAAAATCACCCCCCCCAAATGTGAAATGTGGTGGGAATTGAGCAACAGCTTTTTTTTTATTCAATCCCAGCTTCAATTTGGCAGATGCTCACTACAGAAAGCGAGGAGCCTCTTGAAATCCTGGATTTAGATGGTAGTAGCAGTCTTTATTTGTGCCAGAGTGATTCTGCTGGCCTCAATCAGGAATCACACTCTGGATGGGAGCTGAATGACTCCCTGCACTTCCAAGAACTCCTGTCTGAGGCGTGGAGGACAGCAGTTTCCAGGGGAAGGTTAAACAGGCATTCTAAACATCTGTGACATCTTTTGCTCTGTGTTACCCCATAAAAAACGTGTGTCTGCCAGAAAACTACACTGAAATCAGAGTCACCATCGCTGCACACCACACAGCTCTGAAAGCTGGCAAAGGGCTGGTATAAAGGGGATTTTTTACCTTACACTTAGGAAGAGAAGATGGATCACTGCAGTGATCCAATTCTTCACCAAGAGAATGAGACAGTCAGAAACTGAATTTATTTTATTTTTACATCCCCCTCCTTGCTTTGTGGAGCAGCAGAACGTGTCACAAATGGGTAATGGTGATCACTTAGGGCTGTCTCCAAAGGTATTGGCAGAAGGGGTTTTAATAGGATGTTGTAAAAGTGTGACTGAAGAAAGTTCAGTGCCAAGTTCTGTTCCTTACCACAGGGAGGAAAGATACAAAGGAAAATAGAGTTAAAACGGATCTAGAAGGATTTACAAATGGTTTACACAGTGACCAGAGACCCGAAAGGGTAAGGGAGACCCTCCCATTGAGTTGTGAGGTTCAGAGTGGGCCCCTTTGCTCTCTGAACTCCTGATGGAGTTCAGGTGCAGGTGGGTCCGATCTGAGTCTCATGTGGACAAGGTTTGTGTCTAAGGGAATTAACTACATGGATTTCATTAGCCCCGATGGAGCAGCTGAGGGCCCGTGATGAATAAAGGCTTTCAGCCTTGGCTAAGGAAGAATCCCTTCCTCTCAGGTAAAGAATCTTGCTGTATTTAAGGAAAAAAGTGTTTGGCTGCAGTCAAATTGCACACAATGGGAAAGGTGTGTGTGAGATTCCTTGCTTTGTTCCTTGGTAAATGACTCTTGGAAAAGCTGCCACCTGCTATGCACGTGTTAATTGTGGGATCAGGGTTCCAGGCTCCTGCGCCTCCGTGCTCTGGCACATGCTCATAGGTCCCTATTCTCCTGTCAGGGTTTTCTGGAGGAATTCCTGCCTCTGGAGCCTGTTCCATCCTGTTGCTGGTTTGGTTCAGGGCTCAAATCCATCCCTCCCAGAGCAGAAGGGACAGTGTGGGTCTGTCTGGAGGGAAAAAGGGTTCTGCAGAATGCTCAGTCCACCTGAGGCGTGCTTCATTTCGGCTGCCACAAGCGGCGGAGCACTGCAGGAAATGGGGGGGGGGGGTGAGTTTTTCACAGTGACTCAACTCCTGTTGTCATCAGCTCAGCAGTGACAGAAAGTGGAACTTGATGGGGGCTGAGTGGGATGAAAATAAATGGGATGGAGAATGTGTCAGAGTCTCAGTGAGTTGGTGCTTGCAGGGAAGATCTGTGGCCATTGCTGGCATCTGGGGGCACATTTCCATCTCCACGGGGCAGACCAAGGCCACCACTGAGAGCAGGTGAGTCTGTGGTGCCTTGAGACTGGGTCACCTGTTGGCCACCAGCCAACCCCTTATGGCTCTGACAGGTGAAATCTTTGTTAATGCCTTAAAGCCACGGGATAAATGCATCCATTTATCCATGTCCTCGTTGGGTTTTCCCATTTCCCTGTGGAGATGAGGAGGAGAAGGGGCAGAGGCAGGACAGTGCCTGCCAAGGGGGCTGGTGTGTGCCAGGTGAGGGAGTGAGCTGAGCTCAGCTGCATCACTCCTGAATTCCCCAGTGCCACCAGTGCAGCCTTTCCATGCTGGTTCCTGGATTGCCTTCGTTGGCTGGGGGGTTTTGTCTGTTTGTGAAGGCTTTTTCCTGTTTTAGAAATCTCTGGTTCTTCGGGGTTGTTTTGCAGGTTTTTTTTTACTCTTACATAGAAAGTTTCAGTTATTGTAGGTCTCCATGATAGCAAGATGGTACAGATATTGTGTGACCTCGGTGTACAATGAAATTACATTTTTTCCCCAGAAAAATAAAGCAAGAAAAATGCTCCCTAACTGGAATTTTGACTACAAAATCACCGAAAAGTTTTCCCTCCATTTTGCAGGAGAAATCAGAATTAATTTTATGCTGATATCTCAAAGACTGAAACCATATCAGGTATTGTGTCCTATGGAAGAACTCCAGAGCAGGAGCACAGGAGAGTGGGGTTTGGAGTTTTTCCTTCCAATTCAAGTTGGAGGTCAGGTCTTAGGGACACAGAGGTGAATCTCTAGACCTCTCACCCTTTTCTTTGCAAAATACAGCAGCAGCTTTTGAGTCACCAGGTTCCAGAGTGCCCAAAGAATCACCAGCTGAAGGTTTAAGCTGCAAACAAGGGGCCAAACTCTGCCTGTTGGATAAAAACATCCTTTCGACTCCAGCAAATTCTGCTTGCAAAATTAAGTCTAATCCATACGTCCTGAATTACTCCTCGTGGCAAACACTGAGCCAGGTCTGGAGCTCGGGGGGGCTCATTTGCATTGCAAACCTGGCATCAGTGTCTGGGAAGGCTGAGGCAGTTTTATTCCAATTTTCCTTTGAAGCCAAGTAACCACAATGGCATTATTTGCATCTGGGTTGGCATTAACGGCGCTGTGGTGGTGCCTTTATCCCCGGCTCCCTAGAGACAACACAAGGGGTAATCAACAGCCTCAAGTGCTCCGAAACTGAGCCTATTTTTTCCACTGGATTAGCAGCAGCAAATGCACAAGCACATTATTAAGATGGTGCATTCATTTCTTTGGAGTCAGGATGGAATTTTGATAGAGTTAAAAACCCCATTAATATTTACATCACTTAGTGGTGCTGGAAGTAAGTACATTTATTTTAACTGAAGCTGCAAAGCGTTTAGTTCTTTGTAATTACAGCACTGCTATTAAGTATTCATAAGGCTGCACAATAGAGTGTCACAGGAAACCTGGTTTAATTTAGTGGTTAGTCAATGTTTTAGTTTTGTGTAAAAACAGAAACTAATTTACCGAGCCTTCTTGCTTGTGTTTTCCCACCTGGGCTTTGCAAACTTTCTTCAGCTTTGCTCTATTTAAACCACTTTTTGTAGCTTTGAAAGTTGGGAAGTTGCTGGGGAAGTCTTGCAGGTGCACAGGTGATTTGGAATGGGCACAACCAGGCTGGGGGAAGAGCTGGAAAGCTGCCTGATGGAAAAAGACCTGGAAGTGCTGGTCTAAAGCAGCTGAACATGAGCTGGTGGGTGCTCAGGTGGCCAAAAAACCGAGGGCACCTGGCCTGGATCAGCCCATGGGTGTCTTCAGTGGGGTAAATTTGCATTTATGGGAGATCCTGGGACTAATCCCTGTATTTCTGACTCTCTCCACTGCAGGATGAGGTCTCTTCTATGGACATTGAACTCCCAGCTACCTGTGCCTGTTGCCTGTGATGGAAGAACTTGATGTGAATGTGAGGTAGGAGGAAGGACTGAGCTCCTGCAGCCCCTGAGCTGCGGCGGGGCAGTGACCCTACAACGAGTCTGCGAAGCTGCAGGGTGGCATTTTCTGTTTGCCTGCAAATAAAGGTCTCTGCTCGTGCAGCAGGGCCTGGTTTGGGGGTTCCTGGAGCTTCTCTGAGGATGTGGCATCACCCTGGTATTTGCATAAGTGTCAGATGTGGCACAGACAAGCCAAGGATTTCTTTTCAGTAGAAAATGTTATGAATTTTGAGGAGGCTGCAGCGTGATGTTGGAGAGACATTCCTGGAAATTTTTGACAGTTCAGTTTGGAACTTGCATTCATCACGGCCCGAGGGAGGTGGCAGACCTCATTTTCTCTAATTCCAGAGTAGAAAAATAAATGACCCGCGAGTATTTCCTATTTATATTTTACTGGATTTTTTAATTTCATGTGACTCGGAGATTGTTATTGGGCACATTTATTATAGGCAGCAGGTTAATGAGATCCTGTCAAGTGGTTTGAAATGAAAACCTCAAATTGGTTACAGCAATCCAGGGAGGCCAAACTCTGCTCCTCTTGGGCTCTTACCAGTGTGGGTTGCAATTGTGCTGTGCACAGGGGTGAGCAATGGCATTTGGAAGACTATTAAAGCCTTCCTAGACCTTGGGTAAGGCTTCCATCATCTCCTTGCAGAGCATTCCCGGTTGGTCTGACAGCTCCTCCTTATGTCAGGGTAGCTAAATCTCACTCCTTTATATTTTTGGAGCACAGGTGACTCTTATCTACACCAGTTCTGCATGGCATTTTTGGCCATCCTTGTGCACTTTTCCTTTCTCTTCCTTCTTTTTTCGCCCTGCCTTTTTTTGCCCTGCCTTTTTTTCCTGCCTTTTCCCCTCCACCCCTTCCCCCCTCCCCCCCCGTTTTTTTCCCACCTTTTTTTCCTGCCTTTCCCCCCCTTTTTTTCCCCCGCCCGGGTTTTTCCTGCCTTTCCCTCCCCCACCACCCTTTTCTCCCGCCTTTTTTCCCCATCTTTTTTCCCTGCCTTTTTTCCCCCTGCCTTTCCCCCCCTCCTTTCTTTCCCTTTCTTTCCCTTTCTTTCCCTTTCTTTCCCTCTCTTTCCCTCTCTTTCCCTCTCTTTCCCTCTCTTTCCCTCTCTTTCCCTCTCTTTCCCTCTCTTTCCCTCTCTTTCCCTCTCTTTCCCTCTCTTTCCCTCTCTTTCTTTCCCTCTCTTTCTTTCCCTCTCTTTCCCGTTTATCCGTTGCAGCAAACTGAGGAATTGCGCTTAACAGAGAGTCTGAGCCCTGCTCAAAGCCGGGATCTGATTTTCCTGGGCTGGCTGAGGTTTCCCTTAGAAAATCGCCCTGATGCTCGATAGGAGGGGATGCGTGCTGATGTCTCTACAAACAGCTCCATGGGTGAGGGGAGGGCTGTCAGTGGCTGTGGAATGGCCCTTAGTGTCCCCACCTCAAGGGCGAGGTCCTTCCAGAAGCCGGACAAGTTTGACTCTCGAGCTCTATAAAGGGCAATAGATAAAAGGGTCAGCACAAGGTCTGTCGCTGAAGCGATAGCCTTTGGGAAGAGGGCTGCCTGCAGCCCGGAGTTCAGGATAGAAGGAGGCTGCGTCCTTTGAAAGCCCGAGACAGAAACTCCTCAGGGTAATCCCCAGTGGGCTCTCACCCTTTATTCCCTGCAGGACTCCTCTGTCTCCTTTATAGGCTTTTCATAGTGTGGTTTCCCACACGTGCTAAATATTGATCCCACAGTTGTGTTCCAGGCAGATTTTGGGATATTGTCCTGAGTACTTCACACTCGATAAAGGGTTCTTGCTTCCTCAGGTGTGGGGGAGAGGTTGTTACAGTCTGGAGAAACAGCTGAAAAAAAAAATCCCCAGCACCCTGAGTGCAGGTAAACAGCTTTCACAAAACTGCTGTAATCGTAGCTGCTGGTGAAGGCAGACTCCCTAAACCAACGATGGAAAAACAATGTATTCTTTCAGTTTGCCACAGCAGTAATTGCTTTTTATTTTTAAGCCGAGCCCCTAAACCAGCTGATTTTTAGATTGATGTTAATTGCTTCCAAACTTGTCGTTATCAGCTTTCGCTTTCTCAGTTTGTTGCTGAAGGTATTTTTGTGGCTTGAAAAGTGTAGAGCCCTCCAGCAGTTCTGTGTGCGGCTCATTAATCTTATCCTGACTTTGAGGAATGAGCAGCAAGGTGAGGGAACAAGGAATCAAATCGGTTGGATTGGTTGTGTTTGTTTTGAAGCCAAAGAAAGATCCCATTTTTCAACCCAAAGCCCTGGTACAGAGGCATGGGGAACACTGGTCCTGACAACAGACCTCCACCTGTGCCCCTGGGAGAGAATTGTGTGTTTGGCACACACTCCCAAATCCTGGAGTTTGCTGGGCTGGCTCAGGAGGCTCCTTTTCCCTGTGGATCACGAGAAGTGGAGCTGTTGGTGGCTGGCTCTGGGTGGATTTGGCACCTGGTGCTATGCACGGGCAGGAAGAGGCAGGGAAGGTCCTTGATCTCCTCTCCCCATCCAAACCTGGGAGAAACAGGAGCAAGAGTCCTAGAGGGGGAGAGAGGGACTCAAAGAACCATCCCTGGAGCCCCAGGGATGTCCTAGGAGAGGAGCTGGACTGTGCCCTCAGCCCCGCTTGCTCAGGACACTGCCAGCCACCCGTGAGGACTGAGGGGGACAAGAGCTGGGCTGAGGGGTTGCAACCAAATAGGCACCAAAATGAGCCAAAGTGCAGGAAATGGAAGGGACGTAGGGAAGAGTTTGTGTGCTCCGAGTGCCCTGGCAGTGGGGATTCATGGGAAGCAAACAGCTTAGGATGCCTCCAGCAGGCTGCAATAGGAGGGTTTATTCTGGTGTGTACACAAGCTCTTTTCAAAACTTCTCCAGCTTCTACACTTGGATCATTAAATCATTGTTTATCTCAAGCTCTTTGATCATTCTTCTGTTTAGGTGAGAAATAACAGGGTATGAAATGTCGTTTACCAGGCTACAATCAGCCCAGAGCTCTCTTCCTCCTTCCCTTTCCAAGGGAAGATCAACTCTAATCCTCCTGTAATATTGGCAGCATAGATCCAGAAAGGGATTTGCTCTCACATTTCTGCAGAGATAAACGAACTGATAGAGAAGATTTTCTGCCAAACTCTCTTCTCCACCTGGTCCCCCAGGCTGGGAAAGGTCTGAAGCCCCAGGAGGGGCTGAGGGAGCTGGGAAAGGGGCTCAGGCTGGAGCAAAGGAGGCTCAGGGGGGACCTTGTGGCTCTGCACAAGTCCCTGACAGGAGGGGGCAGCCGGGGGGGTCGGGCTCTGCTCCCAGGGAACAGGGACAGGAGGAGAGGGAACGGCCTCAGGCTGGGCCAGGGCAGGCTCAGGGTGGACAGCAGCAGGAATTTCCCCATGGAAAGGGTGCTCAGGCCTTGGCAGGGGCTGCCCAGGGAGGTTTGGAGTGCCCATCCCTGGAGGTGCCCAAGGAAGGGCTGGAGGTGGCACTCAGTGCTCTGGGCTGGGGACAAGGTGGGGATGGGGCACAGCTGGGACTCGATGGGCTGGGAGGGCTTTTCCAGCCTCAGTGATTCCATGAAATGTTACAAGGAGCCAGCTGAAAGAAGCTGTGGGGTTTGCCAGGTTTATCCTCTCTTAGGGAGGAATCCACAAACTGGGAGCACTCAAACACCCGGGGCATTTCTGAATCTGCAGCCACAGAGTTCACAGAGCATTCCCCACCTGCCAACACCCGGGCACAGCAGGAGGGCACAGGGAAGCAAGGAATGATAAAGAGGCTTAATTTCACATTTCTCTGCTGCCAGCCAAAAATTTCCAGTAGCCAAAAAAACCTTGGAAAAAGAAATTCTCTTTCCTAAATGCTCCCTCCAGCCCAGGCACTGCTCCATGGGGGAGTCATCAGCCTGGGTATTTTTCATATTGTTCAACTCTTTTCTCAGTTTCTAGGGAAACACTTTAAAGCACTATATTTATGGGAACATCTTTCCAAACACCTCCGCCAACACTTAATTAATGGAGATTTTAAGCCTGGCTCCAGCTTCTGCAAATTAATAGTGTGCTCCCTGATGGCAGCTGTGGAGCAAGGGTGACACAGGCTCTGTAAATAAAGTTGGAGGGTGCAGGGGGGCAGCTCCTGTTTGTGCTGGTGCACAGCCCCACGGGGAGGTCAGGCCATCACACACCTCTGTGAGGTTTCACCTGTTTTTATTAGAGCAATCTGTGCACATGAAAATTCCCTGGACTAAAAGCTGGGCTGTAAAAATGAACTTTTTGATGGCTTGCATCACATCTTTAGTATCAGTGTCTCTGCACAGAGGGGCAGAGATCTGGAAAAGGCTGTGGAAGGGTGTGAAAACCACCCTAAAGACTGGGATATCCTGGGGCAGGCCTGGCTCTAGGGCTTGGCAAAAATGGGCTGGACCTTATTGCCAGCTTTTGCCCAGGGCTTCCCAGGACACCTTCCTTGACTGCCCAGGGCTGACCCTCAGCATCAGGCTGGCAAAATTCAGTTTTGGGAATTCTTGAACAGCCGTGCTCAGGGGTGGGGAGTGAGGAAGCTGGGAGGGGGTCCTGAGAGGCAGGACTGGAGCTGTGGGGCCAGAGGAGCTGTGGGGTTCATGAGGCACCGAAAGTCGCATCAGCAGAGCTGGGGGTCCTTCTAGGAGAGATGTGATGTCATGTCAGAACCAGGGGCTGGGCTGTACGTGGAAATCTCATGGCTCTGCTCTCAGGGAGTTAAAATCCCTTGAGTTGCTTTTGGAGAAGTGGGGAAAGACACTCCTGAGGTCCTGGTGGGAGATCTTTCCTGGGAATGCAGCCTGGGGAACAGGTAACCTGCCCCAGATGGAATGGGGGTGCAGCTGCAGAACGAGCCCTTCAGGCAGGGCCAGGGAAAGGCACAGACCTGAGGCACCCAGCAGAGCTGGGGGTGATTTATTGGCAAGGGGTCAGTTCTCAAACCAAACCAGATTTTTAGGATCAGGCTGTGCTGAGCCAGCTGGGAGAGGCAGTCCCAGATCCCAGGTTCCCAGCTGTGGATCAGACTTGGAGCTCACAGAACCTGCGAGTGCAGAGTCCATCCCTGATGCCACCAAGACGCCTCCAGGTCGTTTCAAGAACACCTCTGCCTTTGCATTGCCTCTTCCCCAGGGGTGGCTGTTTCCAGGAATCAGGGACTGCTGCAAGCTCCTGCCCTGCTTAGCTGCAATTAAACACAATTAACAAACGCTCCCAGAGCTCCCCAGGCTGGAGAAATGTGCTGGTCCTGACTCCTGGGTGGGATCTGGGTTCCATCTGAGCTGAGAGCCTGCACTTCCCATCCTCAAAGCACCTTGACCTCCTCTCTTGTTTATTTGAAGTGAGAAATGCGATGAGGCTTTTGTGGAGAGTATTCAGAACATGCACTTAGCAGGGGAGGTAGAAGGAGGTTTAAATAAAACCAGGAATTTAAGTGCTCTGCTCTTGAATCAAGGACATTCCATGCCCGTGCTTAGAGAGGACACCTGTCTGGAGCCTCCACACATGGGTGAGGGCCATGAAAAATGAGCTGGTGAACATCAGGGGCTGGAAGGTTTCTGGCTGCCTCCACTGGAGCTATCTTTACCAAACTTTGGTTTTTATGGTAATGCTCAAAATGAGCTGGGAACTGGTTTTGTGTGGCTTGGATTCACGTGGGGGGCCTGGGGGGGTCTCAAATACAATTTATTCTAGAAATCAACGTTTCATCCTGTCTGTGCCAAGTCTTCCATTAGCTGGGGTAACTGCAAGATTTTTCATTCTTCTGGAGGCTTGAAACTGGGAAACTCTCCAGGAACTATTAGAAGTTAGACAGCCAATAGCTGTATTTGTCTTTTGCTGTCCAAGGCATAAACAAGCAGTGGGAAAAGGGCACAGCCTGGATATTTTAATACCCAGCCTCATGCCAGGACCCTTCCAAGGGTCTTGACTAAATGCCTCTCATTTAACAGTATCTTCCTAACTGCAAATATTGTTTGAAACAGCAGAGCAGGACCTTCATGGTTTCTGATTTGAACATCTTCCAGGTGCCAGGCTTTGGGCAAAGATGGGAACAAAGCTTTGAAAAAGAGAAGTCAGTGTGAGAATGCTGAGGATGACTAAGAACTGCCCTAGGGTGTTTTGCTAGAGTTAACTTTGGGGTAGCAAATCTCTGGGCATAGGGCAGGGCTTATTTGGGGTTATTTCTTTTAGGAAAAGGTATAATAAGACAGGGCAATAAATCCTTTTAGGCCAGGAGCAGCAGCTCGTCTGAAGAGCTGTAGGCTCTGTGCACCCCAGTTCTGCACCTGATAATTGCAGGAGGCTTCACACAGATTTCTGTGAGCAATCTGGGCCCTCAGAGCATCTTTAGCATGAGCCTAAACCTTTATTTTCTCACGCTGTGCCAGAGGGGGTCATGTCATGGATGTGCATCCACTCACTCCCCGTTTCTAAACTCCTGAGACAAAGTTTGAGCCGTACATGTGTGTAATGGTGATGCCTCTGTAAGGTAAAATTGTTCTGTACCATAACCAAATTACAAACATTCTTGTACAGCCTGGGCTCTGCCTTCAACCCCTGGAGAATATGGAGGGGAAATTAATGACGGTTAATGAGAATATTGGCAATGAGGTGCTTCATTCCATCAGCTCTCCTGAGCACAGCTCGGTGGCGTTTGTTGTTGAGCATCGAGCCCTGTGTGTGACAGGAGACAGGCAAGAGGCACTTAGACAACAGGGGATAATCACATTCTGATTATGGAACATACACCAAAAGTCAGGATTGCTTTTCTGCTTCTTTCATCACCCTCTGTTCATCACTGAACTGCTGTGGGGCTTGGTAGAGGCCATGCACTCGATTGGGAGGAGTAGTTCTAATTACAAACTGATCAAGACGTTTCTGAGTAAAGGCATGTTTGATCTCTGGTTTTATTCAGCGTTTGCAAAGGAGAAATGATTGTTACAACATCTCTGCTGCACTGTGTAGTGTGTCTAAATCCCTGCCTAAGTCAGAGATTTGGGTTTTCTCATTGTCAGGAGTATTTGATAACCCCATTAAAATACTCTGCACAGAATCAGAGAAAAATAGACTGGTTTGAGGTGGAAGGGACCTTAAAGCCCATCCAGTGCCACCCCTGCCAAGGGCAGGGACACCTCCCACTGTCCCAGGCTGCTCCCAGCCCCAATGTCCAGCCTGGCCTTGGGCACTGCCAGGGATCCAGGGGCAGCCACAGCTGCTCTGGGCACCCTGTGCCAGGGCCTGCCCACCCTCACAGGGAACAATTCCTTCCCAATATCCAATTTAAACCTACTCGGTCAGTTTGAAGCCATTCCTCCTTGTCCTGGCCCTCCATCCCTTGTCTCTCTCCATCTTTACTGCAGCTCCTTCAGGCACTATAAGGCCGCAATCAGGTTCCCCAAAGCTTCTCCTCTCCAGGCTGAACAATCCCAGCTCTCCCAGCCTTTCCTCCCAGCAGAGCTGCTCCATCCCTCTGAGCATCCTGGTGCCTCCTCTGGCCTGGCTGCAGCAGCTCCAGGCCCTCCCTGTGCTGCACATCCCAAAGTGGTGCTGTGTTGGGTGAAAACAAAAGGGGAATGTTCAGCACGTGAAGGGCACAGTTGGATTAAAACTCAAAGACTTGAAAATATATTAAAAGGAACAAAGAATAGTCCAAGGTGCTGCAGAGTCCGGGTGGAGGTGTCAGGGTGGGATTTGGGTGGCACAAGGGCTCTCCTGTGGAAGTTGTTAGAGGATGCAAAACAAAGCAGTTGCAGCAGCTGCCTTTGCTCCATGTAAATACTGTGATCCTAATCTCATGCTGATTTCGTAAGTGAATTTTAGTTTATATTTTAGGTGACAGTCTAATGGCTTTTGAGGATTGTACTCACATACATCAGCCCTGCAGCGATACCTGCTCGTATGTGGGTGTAAATTATGTAACTCTGGATCTGCTGCCTGGGAAGGAGCAGAGCCAGGGCTCTGTCCTGCCCTGCAGGAGATGCAGGCAGATGTGGCTGCTGGGCCAGCTCATTCCCCTGCACAGAGTGAGTCCCCAGGGCTCAGGCAGAGCCCAGAGCTGCCCAGGGCTGGGCTGGGTTGATTTCCTCCCTCATTCCCCAAGTGCAAACTCCTGCCTCGCTCTCTGTCTCAGACCATAATCAAGCCTCTCATTGCCCAGGATGAGTTTTCGGCCCCAGAGGAAATTTCCACTGAGCAAAGGCCAGAACTTGTGCTGCTGCCAGCTGAGGAGAGTGCATGGAGCAGCAGAGAGCTCGAGGATTCCTGGGTTTGGCACTTGGAGCCCCTCGTGCCCTGGGTGTGAGCCTGGCTCTGTGCCTCACCACCAGTCCTGGGGGCAGTTTGGGCACCACAGTGGAAAAAATATCTCTAAAGCTTGGGAGAGCCTCCCAAGGAGGGACACAGGGGTAGGGAAAGGTTTGGAGAGGCCACGGAGGAGCTGCTGAGGGCACTTGGAATGTGCATTTGGAGGAGAGGAGACCGAGGGGAGACTTTTCAGGCGCTGCAGCTCCAATCTCTGCTCCCTGTGACAGGGACAGCACCCAGGGAATGGCTGGAGCTGTGTCAGGGAGATTTAGGTTGGATATCAGGAAAGGTTCTTCCCCCAGAGGGTGCTGGGCACTGCCCAGGCTCCCCAGGGAATGGGCACGGCCCCGAGGCTGCCAGAGCTGCAGGAGCGTTTGGACAGCGCTGCCAGGGATGCCCAGGGTGGGATTGTTGGGGGGTCTGGGCAGGGACAGGAGCTGCACTGGGTGATCCCTGTGGGAACTCAGGATATTCCACGGTTCAGTCCCAGAGCATGAGGTGGGAGCAGGGCTGGAGCCGCCTCTCCGGTGCCGGTGTCCCCCGAGGTCCCCCCGTGTCTGGCAGCTCCAGCAGGTCCCTGTTCCCAAACGGGAGAGCGCTCCCAGCACGCACTGATTGACTGTGCCAGCCCACACACGGCAATTTTTAAAACGCTTAAATAGCCTGTCTTCTCTGCTTCATCTTGACAATTGGTTTTAATCAGTGTTATCAGCTGCTTAAAACACTTCATTCTCTGAAGCGCCACAGCTTTCAGCCTGCGGGAGATTCATGGAGCGGAGGTGCAGGACTGGGGATGTTAGCAGGAGTTTTGTTTCAAACCAGCACAAAAGGAGAAAACCTCATCCCTTCCCTCGCATCCCACCGCCACAATTTATTTGGTGGTTTGTTGTTGGGGGTTTTTTTTGTTTTTTTTTTCAAAAAAAGCCACTCAAATAAACGACCCATATGACCGAGTTATTTTGATACGTGGAATGCTGTCAATACTTTAATTAATTTCCATCTGTTTCTAAAACAGAAGTGAAGGACATATTCATTGGCTGGAACCCGTTAGGAGCTGTCCTGCCATCTGCACCGGCTGAAGTGAAGCAGCACAGGCAGTGCAGCATTTAGAGGCATTAAAGGAAATTAAATGCTTCTGGATTAATGCTGACTTCTGATTAATAGTTTAGAAAAGGACGTGGTAACAGCTGGAAAGGCAGAGATCGAATAATCTCTTCCCTATTGTCGTGTTTCTGTACTGAGATACATCAGCAGGTTTACCCACAAAAATAGCTTATCTTGATTTTTAGGTGCTTAAGACCTAATGATTTTTTTATGCCTAGGAATAATCAGGAAAGTAGGAAAGAGGAGAGGCAAATGACATCTTATTTGTGGTTATGAAATACGGAGTTACGGAGGGAAAAGCCATGGCTGGAAAGAAAGCAACCCAACCCTTCCCTGTGTTCCCCCCACACCGAGGGCACTGTTAAACCAAGAAGAAAACTCTTCCCGAGGCTCCCAGTACTCCGAGCTTTTTAATCTCCTTCCGTGAGGCTTGTGCACATCCCTTGTCGGGGAGTGTTCCCTGCGGTCCCGGGGTGCTCCCGGGGCGATCCCGGGGCGCTCCCGGGGCGCTCCCGCGTCCCTGTCAGGCAGCGCTGGCCCCTCCCGTCCTGAAACGGGCCGTCCTTTTTGGCAGCCGTGCTCCTCTGCCCCCAAAGCACGGCGTTATTTCTGCAGCCCTGACTCTCTCCCTCCTGCGGGAGTTCTGGAGCTGCTGGCGGGGATTTTCCCCTCCGTGCTGCCGGGGAGCTCGGGCTGTGATGGGTAACGAGAGCCAGAGCGATGTGCGTGCTCTGCCCCCCAGGACTGGTCTGTGCTCTTTAACTGCCCCATAAAATACGCAGAAGCACCCGGGTTCATTTGGAAAAGTTGGGGTGTTTACGGGAAAGTGAAAACTGGGCTTGAAAAAGTAATTACCTTTTTTTTTTTTTTCCTTTCACATTAATGACGGTGCAGAAGAGCTTTTTAAATATGTCCACATGTGAGTTTCAAGCATTCATTCCCCATCAGTATTTCACCTTTTTCCTTAAGTGATTTCTATATTCCTACTAACCAGCAATCATTTCGCCTGAATCTCATTTCCTCACAATAGCAAACCCATCAATCTCTGCTTTATTAAACAGGGAAGCAAAGCTCGGAAGCCAGAGCACTCTGCTTTGATAAAAGATGTTATGCAAACCATTGATTTTAATTTACAGCAATATCCACTTCTTCCATTATTAACAACTCGGAATTACTAAGACTGAATAATTAACATGTATTCCTGCTTGATGATGGATTATTCTGAAGGCAGAAACAGCCCAGCTGAAATCCCTCCTGCACCCGCAGTGAGGCATCCGCCTGTTTAATGTTCCCCAGGGGAGCAGTGCAACACGGCACGGCAGAAATCCTTCCAAAAGTGCTACCAGAGCAAATGTTCCTCTCACAAATGTGCCAGGGTGAGTTCCTGCCCTGCTGGGCTCTGCTCAGAGCCTGGGTGGTGACCAGTTCTGCCCAGGGATGCCACCAGGATGCCACCGCTCTCAGGGCAGGGTTGTCTGTGGTGCACGGGGTGGGAAATGTGGGTTTAGAACTCCTGGAGGTGAAAAACCCCTCAGGCAGTGTCTGGTGAGATGTGGCTCAGGGCTGGGATCCTTTGGCATTTCCAGAGCTTGTTTGGATGAGTAAAACTCAACATTTCTGTGTGCCAGAAGTCTCTGATCTTTTTCAGCTTTTCTCCAAATCAGGAGAACTCAGTGAGATGAAGTGTAAAAAGCCCGGGATGTTGTTCAGTAAATAAAAAGTGACCCCAGAGTCAGTCAAGGTAAAACAGAGTAACAGTTCCATTTTTCAATTACCTGAACAATCTCACAGCATCAGTCCTGGGTGTCCAACACCAGCTCTGCAGGCTGAGAAGAAATTTCCCTGCTGAATTAGTGTCAAGTGTTGCTTTTAATGCAGTTTATCTCCAGGCACACTTGATAACAGGAAAAACCTCCATTCCCACAGGCACAAGCAGGTGAAGGTTTAGGATGCATTTTATTCAGGATTTATCATTAGAAATAGCTTTAGAAGAGAAGTGGCTCAAAATTTTGTGATAAAACCAGGTTTATGAGGAATTTTTTGCATGCTGGGTGTTACCTTCCTGCTTTGCAAGCTCTGAAAAAAGAAAAACCAAAAACTTTCTTTGAAACAGCAAATTACTTGTAGAAATGGAGACTTAAAATATGGCTGACATTGTGTGTTGGGTTTTGTGTTATTCTTCCTTTTTCTTCCTCTTCATTAGCTGAAAGAAATTATTGATCTCGGGGTAGGGGGAAATTGGGCACTCGGAAAAGAATTTATTTCCTCTCCCTAACTCTGGAAAAATTACTAAGTAAAAAAGGGGAAAAAAGAGAAAAAAAAATAGAAAAGCCAGACTGCTTTGTGTTTTGTGGCACAGAGTGAAGGGAAGAGAGGAAAAGGCAAAACATTATGTAGATTTCAAAATTCAAGATGTAAAACGCTCATCTTGAGGAAAGTTTGAACCCATTAGTCCTTGTCACAGCACATCAGGAGCTGCAGTGACAGACAAAGAGTGATGGGTTCAAACTGAAAGAGGGGAAATTTAGGTTACAGGTACGGAAAAAATCCTTCCCTGTGAGGGTGGAGAGGGGCTGGGATGGAATTCCCAGAGCAGCTGTGGCTGCCCCATCCCTGGGAGTGTCCCAGGCCAGGTTGGACATTGGGGCTTGGAGCAGCCTGGGACAGTGGAAGGTGTGGGATGAGGTGAGTTTTAATGTCCTTTCCAACCCAAACCATTTTGTGATTTTGTGATACTAAAACCATGGGGAAGAAATGGAAAAACGACCGGAAAAAAACCCCCAGAATGCTTCTGCATGAAAATAACATTATTTAGTGGGGTGAAAAGAGGATGGAAACGTTTTTGTGCAGAGGCTCTGAGCGAGGCTGTCAGGAATCAGGCCCAGCTCACTCCAGCTCTCCTAAATGGGCTCCTCCAGGGTGTGTGGAGGCTCATCCTGCTCTGGGCAGCTGTGGGTGCTGTGGGGGTGCTCCTGGTGCTGCTGGGTGGGATGGGTGGGAATGGCCGTGGATGGAAAGGGTTGTTGGGAGTGGCCCACAGTGACAGGCACAGGCAGCTGCTGCCACCACCGCCAGTGCCCCTGGCTGGCACCGCTGGGCCACCCCTCCCCGTGCTGCTGCAGCTTCTTCTCCTCTCTCTCTCGTCTCCCTGTGTGCTCCCAGTTCGAGTGAGGGCTTCGGCATCGCGGAGAAGATCGTGCTGCTCTCCTTCATCTCCGCCGTCATCCTGATGGCCATCCTGGGCAACCTGCTGGTCATGGTGGCCGTGTGCCGGGACAGGCAGCTCAGGTGAGCCCGCCCAGGTGGCCACCACGGGGACAAACCCCTCCTGACGAGCTGAGGGCAGGAGGTGCCACCAGGGAGGTGCCCCTGCCTTGCACACCCACACTGCCCTCAGCTCATCCCGCAGCACTGGCACCGTTTTAATTCCCATCCCCATCCTTTCTAGCATGCTCAGTGTAGAAAACCAGGCAGATCAGGGAAAAACACCGCTAAGCAGCAATTCCTGGGAGAAGCAGGTTGGCCCCTGCCCCTTTTCCATCTCCGATTTCCCAACGAGCTCATCAGAAATCCACACAGACCAAGGGCCACTTGTGCAGCACCACCATGACAGTGTTGCCCACAGTTTGAGGAGGTCACAGGCACAATTCCTGTCTTGAGGCTGCTGCTAACCATGGGAATTGTCAGCCCAGCCTTAGGAGCAGAAAAGGATATTTAACAGCCTCTATTTGTGTGCTGCGTGGGATTTTTAATGGATTTAATTCTATTTTATTGTTGTGATTTTAAAAGTACTCTTCAAGTTAAAATTACAGCTTCAGTCTAGATTATTCTCTGTGCTTTCTGGAAGGATTTTCTCCATTTACAAGTTAAAATAAAATCCCCCTCCTCCACCCCAGAGTTTCCAGTGCAAGCTGTGAGGCTGAGCCACACGCAGAGGCCTGTGAACATCCATTTGCCTGCTCTGGGTGAGCAGAAAGATGTGTTTATGCCAGGAAAACGGTGGATATTTGGCTTTAAAAGCCAGGAGCAAGCCAGGGGGGACCATATAAAGTGAGGAGTGTGTTAAGGAGGGGTTTTTAGTGTGATGGAGCAGATTAAACCCAAAATCAGGCTGGAATCTCTCTCCATGTGTGGAGGTTGCTGCACTGAACCCACCCTAATTTTGTGTTGTGCCTTGCAGGAAAATCAAGACCAACTATTTCATTGTTTCCCTGGCCTTTGCTGACCTGCTGGTGTCGGTGCTGGTGATGCCCTTTGGAGCCATTGAGCTGGTTCAGGACAACTGGATCTATGGAGAGATGTTCTGCCTGGTGCGGACATCCCTGGATGTGCTGCTCACCACAGCATCCATCCTGCACCTCTGCTGCATCTCCCTGGACAGGTACGAGCTGGACACTGGCATTGCTTGAAGTCTCTGCTGTGTTTTTGGTTATCCTGAGCTGCCAGAGGGCAGAGATGGACCTGTTGGGAATGGCAGAGCAATGAATCTCTCCCAGTGGTGATTTTGGAGAGAATCCTGATGAGGGCAGAGCAACTTGGAATGGGGTGAGATTTATGGTGAGGGCCTGGGTTGTTCTGTGCACAGCTCTGCTGGCAGCACTGAGCAGGGGTGGCTCTGTTCCTTCTTGGAAGCAGAAAAAGACACCTGGGCTGTGTCCAAAGGAGGGAGCTGAGCTGTGGCAGAGGGAGGGGCATCGTGCACAGGGTGTTGTTCCAGCAGGGATGTTCCTCTGCTCCCAGGGAACAGGGACAGGATGAGGGGAAACAGCCTCAAACTGCACCAGGGGAGGCTCAGGGTGGACAGCAGCAGGAATTTCCCCATGGAAAGGGTGCTCAGGCCTTGGCAGGGGCTGCCCAGGGAGGTTTGGAGTGCCCATCCCTGGAGGTGCCCAAGGATGGATATGACACTCAGTGCTCTGGGCTGGGGACACAGGTGGGGATGGGGCACAGGATCATCTTGAAGGTCTTTTCCAGCCTAAATCTCCTGGGAGGTCCTAAAAGCTTTCCTTTCTTTCAAACTTTTCTTGCCACCTAAAAATAAAGCCCAAAGCCTCAGTAATTTATGGCGAGCAATTCTGTTTGACTGCTGTCTGCAGTTTTTCAGGGTAAATGGCAGAACTTCCATAAGAACTTTTCACAAGATAAACACTCAGTAGAAAACATTCTGGCTATTCTGATAATATTTAGAGCTTTTTTTTTTTCCCCTTTGAGTTCTGTGTGGAGATTTCAATACCTTTAAAAACACTGTTACTTAGTATTGCTAACAGGGCCAGAATAACCATAATTATTCTCGTCACTGTGACAGCTGATATTTGAATATGTGCTATTTCAGTATCTTGAGAGTCTGAGCGCAGCCAGACTTTAAAAAAAAATTGCTTAACCTCTGTATTGATGGGCAGCACTGCTCTGGGGTGGGAGACAGGGCACCAGCAGAGGCAGTTTTGTATCCAGAGAGAAGCTGGTGTCCAACAAGCACAGCTCCTATCCTTATCTGCAAGTTTCGATGGCTGGGACACAAATGGGAAGCTCGTTATCTTTAAAACATTGACAAATTGCCACTCTGAGCCAATTACCAGGAAAGCAGATGTTGGGCACCGTGCTCTGGACGTGACCTCGCTCTCTGAAATGCTGCAGGTTGATTCTCCAGGCTCTTCATTAAATAGTGAGGGTTGTGGAGAGAAGGGAAAGTGGGATTTCACCTCTGGATTTGCAGCAGGGGATGAGGATCTTCCCGTGGGGGGGGGCACAGGAAGGAGGTTCCCCCTTTCCCTGCCCTCCTGGAGATCCCCCACATGCAGAGCCTGCTGCCTGTCCCCATCTGTCCCCCAGATCCCGGGGCAGCCGTGGCTCGGAGCTGATGCTTTAGGGATACCCCTCCACCTGGGCTTTAAAGCTGGCTGGCAGAAACTTGGATTTCTCTGACAGTTTTTAGCTGGTTTTTTCCACAGTGAGAACTGATTGAGAACAGTGTGAAGGGGCCAGAATAGATGAGGAGAAGGCAGTGGATGGCCCCAAAAGGGCAGAGCAGGTGGATGAATGAGAGGTTTTTGTGGAGGGAAGGATGACTCAGCCCAGCTTCGATCTGTTCTCCATCCCCAGTGCCTCCCTGGGCTGCAGGGGCAGCGCTGCTTCCTTCCCAGGGCTTAATTCAATTCTTTTTAGCTGTTTGCTCTTGTGTTCATTCAGAATTTATGGGAGTCTGCTGCTGCTAGTGGGTACTTTTTTCTGTGATCTATTTCCTGCCTTCTGCTTTATTTCAGGACATGCAAGTGTGAGTTTTAAGGGATTTTTAAAGAAAACTGGGTGGTTAATCTAATCGTAAAGGCTCTGTTTGGAAAGTCATTCCCTTCAAATTATTCACAAAGTGTTGCTTGAAAAGACTTTTATCTGATAATATCTTGTATCTGTTTCCACTGCTGCCTCTGGAAAAGAAGGAAACAAGCACTGAGGCTTGAATTCTCCAAGGCGTTGGAGAAAATCTGGAGGAACCAGCACATAATAAACTGATTTTACTGCTCAGACACAGGGAGAAAAGTACTGCAGAGAGCCACTGTCAGTCTCAGCTGGAAAAGGATTTTCCAAGGTAGCAAAGGTGGCTCAGGGCTCACTGAATGCAAAGTTTGCTGCCACTGCCTTATGGTTTTTCATCCCCTCTTTGATATTCTAATATAATAGGGAGGTTTACCCTTGAAATATTTATTTATTGCATGTTTTAGGCACACATGTCCATTCTTTGTGCCAGTGCAATAAAAAATAATTGCACTGCAGATAAACAGACCCAGGAGCTCTGAGGGAGTCTCCGAATACGGTGAACCTGTCAGGAAAGGGAATTTTTCCCTCCAGTATTTGCAGTCCAATTTGCACTGCAATTACTTCTCAAAGTTCTGTGAGGGGGAAAAACAACAACATCTGTGGTTTTGGGTTCGGATGCACATCTGGCACCTCTGGGTGCAGCTGGAGCATCCTCACCCTGCTCCCTGCACCCTCCCGGCTGTCCCAGCACGGGAAGTTCTCCCCAAGGCTGTGTCTCTGCTGGGTGCTCTCTTTGCTGGAGTATTCCAAACATTTGCACACCACAAACCAGCCCTGGGTGTGTCTGTCCATCCCAAGCCGATCCTACATTCAGGCACAGCCCAAAATCCCTGCTAAAGCAGGGCTAAAGCACGGCAGATGCATCCAGAGAGCGGCGGAGCAGAGCGACAGATGCTCGTTGTGCCGTTTGCAAACATTAATTACCATTAATGGACTGCTCAGGCAGCAAATTAGCCCAATCCTGTGGGAGAGGTGATGTTGTAAAGCCTCCCAAGCCCTGTGCTCTGTGGTGACATCCTGTGACAGCAGCCCTGTCCCTGTGCCGGGGCACGGAGGGCACCCCTGAGGGGCACGGCGTGGGCACTGCCCTCCCAGCGCTCCGGCACAGCATTCCATGCTCATCCCCTCGCCATGGCATCACAGACGAGGCACGAGGGATGGACTGGTGCCCGAAGGATGCCCAGGCCGTGGTTGGGAGCACAGGGTGTTTTCCCAGACTGGGAGGAAGCCGCCGTGCCCAGCGGTGCCCTGTGGAACACCCCCGGCTGCCCAGGGGCACGGGGAGATTGTTAGTGGGGAGAGTTCCTAAGCTTTGAACAGCTGTCAGTAATTAATGGTTACAGTCTGATTAAATGCCCCAAATTCCAGCTGGAGTCCTGGCCAGGCTGTAAATTCCCTGTGCCCGTCTCACCTGGATCTGGACGGCTCCCAGTGCTCAGGTGGAGGGACGGAGAGGCAGCGCAGGAAGGGGCTGAGCAAAGACAGCTGGAGCCTGTCCCTGTGGCTGCGAGAGGTGACAGAGCTCTGGAGTTGTCCCTGCCAGCCCAAAAACCACCCCAGGGTTTGCAGGATTCCAGTCTGAGAGCGTTAAGGAAAATCCCAGAGCAAATGGTCACGGCACAGGCTGAGGGATGCTCTGTCCTTTGTTAATTGTTGCAAACCCTCTAGAAATATTTCATTTATTTTGCCACTCTTGCTGCCAATAACCCTCCACACACCTCAGCCCCACGGGGGCCATGGAGGAGCCCTCTCTCTCCATTTGGCAGCACACATTTGTTTGTATTCCCTGCTAAATTTATCCAGCTCCAATTAACTGTTCTCTTTAGCATTTCCTCAGTGTAATTATTTCAACACCAGCAGGCCGTTGTTTTTCTAATATGAATTTAATTTTGTTAGATATAATCATTTCAGGACATTTTCAGGACCAACGATGCAGAACTTTGTTTGCTTTGGCACAATGAGAGCCCAAAGCTTATTTGCTCAGTGGGAAAAAGGAAAATAGAAAGAGCTGTTCTTTCCAAAAAAATGTTAAAATCTGGTTATATGGAGGCCAGAACCTGTTTTCACTGAAACATCAGCAACAGCAGTGCTGGATTAATTTCCCACAGGCACAAATAAATTGAAATCGTGGCTCCTTAGGTTCATCACTTGGTCAGGGCTCAGCTGGAGGTTCTGTCCCAGTCTGGATTCCCTGAGGGACAAGGACAAGGGCAGTGACTTCCCATGGACAGAGGGCTTGGCTTTGCACCCCAACTTTGGGAGACACTCAGTAGTACCCACAGTTTTCCCATCCTTTTGCCTTCTTTTTTTCGGTTTTCCCATCCTTTTGCCTTCTTTTTTTCGGTTTTCCCATCCTTTTGTCTTCTTTTCTCCTCGATTATGGAAGAGGGGGTGAACTATTACTCAGTGTGAGTGCTCGGTGACTGTTCTGTGTCTCATCCTGGCCCCGCTGATGATCAGGCAGATGCTGTGTACATCATTTTGCATATGCACATGACACCAAGCAGTTTGGAGTGGGGGCCACCCCCAGAGCCAGGCTGTGGATAAGGGTGGGGGTGGATT
This sequence comes from Aphelocoma coerulescens, assembly GCF_041296385.1. NCBI lineage: Eukaryota > Metazoa > Chordata > Aves > Passeriformes > Corvidae > Aphelocoma > Aphelocoma coerulescens. The sequence goes on along the minus strand of NC_091027.1, from coordinate 1,586,718 downwards.
TGTCTGTCTGAGGTAGCTCAAGAGCTCCTTGCAGGGTAGTGCCTACAGGCTCCCAGCTCCAAATTGCACTGCAAACCAGGGAGATCCTTGCATTTCTCCCCAAGGGCAAGGAATTCTCTCCTGCAGCTCAGGAGAGTACAACAGTAATTCTGTTCCCGTAGTGCCCAGGAGGCGAGGAGGGAGCAGTGGTGTGGTCAGAGCATCACCGGGCCTGAGGCAGGAGCTGAGCACTCCAGGGCAGCTCTTCCACAGCCGTGGGATTGAGGAGGGGTTTGGATAAATAAATAATTCCTTGCCAGGGCCCAGAGCTGGGTTGGGCTGCTGTCAGTCAGATCCAGGGTGTGGAACTGCAGTGGTTCCTAACTGGGACCGTGCAGGGCCTGAGGGAAGATGGAAAGAGAGTGCCAGGACACAGGGAATGGCTTCCCACAGCCAGAGGGCAGGGATAGATGGGATTTGGGAAGGAATTTTTCTCTATGAGGGTGGGCAGGCCCTGGCACAGGGTGCCCAGAGCAGCTGTGGCTGCCCCTGGATCCCTGGCAGTGCCCAAGGCCAGGCTGGACAGGGCTTGGAGCAGCCTGGGACAGTGGGAGGTGTCCCTGCCATGGCAGGGATGGAATGAAATGATCTTTAAGGTCCCTTCCAAAGTCCCTTCTCTGTGACTCTGTGATTCCTGCAGAGGCCAGAAGAGCCATAAGGCCAGAGAAATAATGGATTTCTTCTCTTCTGCCACCTGTAAAATGTTAGCACCTGATTCATTCCTGTGGCAAATGTCTGACAGGGAAAAGGAAAAGCATTATAATAACATTTGCTTTATTGGAAGAGCTGCAGCTCCAGGAAGGGATTCCTGTGCTTCCCCTTCAGTGGAGAATGTCATTGCAGAGGAGAGGAGAGGATGTTCAGCTGCTTTGCCATAGGTAACAGGGAAGTGAACATTTGCAAGGAACTCGACTGATAATCGAGAGAATTAATATTTAATTGGGCCTGGACATGGCATTAATCATGTGTGTGCATTGCATTTGATGTTCATCCATCACACTGTCACAGCAGCAATAACAGATACTCCTTATGAGCCCAGCAAAACAGCTCTGCCTTGAAATGAAGCAGAAACACAGAGCATGTCTTTATTCCAGCCTCTGACTGCAACTATTGATAATCTCACAGATATAATTACTTTTCTCCCAGTGAACAAATAGCTGCTTAAATGCTCAGGCCACCACATACATCAAATCAGAAACCGGTGTGACTTCCGAGCCTTCTGTTGGCACTCACAGCTCGCTGTTACCTGGCTCCTTGGGTGGAAATCCTGCTGGGCTCTGGAGAAGTGGGTGCTGTGCTCCTCTGCCTCCCTCCCCATCACACAGCTGTCACCCACACCCTGCTCAGGGCACCCTGTCACCCCAAACAGTGACAGGAGGAGCCCAGCCTGACTCGCTGAGCGCACCAGCGAAAATGAAATAAAATAAAATCTTTTGACGTGAAAGTGGAGGAAAATTGCTGCTGAATCACTGGGAGGGAAGAAATATGAGAGCTTAAGGTGTCATTTTTACAGGCATAATTTTTACTCTAATGGCCTTTAATAGCAGGAACAATTCAGTGCAATTCTTTCAGCTGCAGCGGGGAGAGGAGCAGAGAAATGTGATCGCTCCAACTGCTGGCAAGAATTGTTTTCCTGCTGCAGTTAATTAGCAGTGTACAGTGGTTTTCCTTTCCTGTTTGCTTATCCAACTTGTCAAAGGGCAGCTGCTGTCTTGGCTGGGTTTATCCTTTTATTTATTGGATTTCTTCTGCCCTTTCTGCAAATGAATGGAGTCTCTCTGACTTGGCTCCATGCCTTTGATGTCCAGCACTTTGCAGTGGGTGACTCTGAGATAAGAAACAATTAAATAGTGCAGGTATGGATCCTTTGTCTTGAGAGTCAGAGGAGCAGCTCTGATGCCGAGGGAAGCTCCCTCTGTCCCAATAAACATCCCAAAAAATCCTGTTGGAATTCAGCATCACTTCATTTCCTGGGACAGGGATCAGCCCCAGGGGAGCTGGAGCTCCACGAGAGGAACATTTCACCCACAGGCCTAAAAGAGCAGCTCCTGGCAAACCCCATTTCTTTGGGAGGGCAGCTTTCCAGAGGAACAGGCTGATTTCTCATCAGGAAACCAGAGGAGAATGGAGGAATTATCAAATTGCAGGAGCTGAATGCCTGTTTCAGCATTTTTCCCCTGTGACATTTTGAATCTTGTTTCTAAGAGACTTTTAAGAAATGTTTTCTTTTGACACTTTGATATTATTTCAAGCCTCTGTGTGGAATATATCATCTGATTTTATCAAAATAAAGCAATTCAGTTGACTCCACATGACTTTAAAAAAAAAAGGCCTTAGGAAAAAATGGAAGCTCTTGTATTTTTGTGCCTGGTTAGGACAAAGCTCCTGGTTCCCACTCAAATCTTGATGAAATAAATGCACATCTCGAAGAGCAGCTCCTGAATACACACACGTGTACTTGCTGATTTAATTTCTCTAATTCATGGTTCTGCTGACCTCATAATTTTTTTTACAGAGTGTGCTGAAATCCAAAAATCTAAAGAGCAAAAAAAATTTTATTGGGAACCTGAGACTGATTGTCAGGTCAGGACCACTGAAAGTCTGCAATTGGATATTTGCTGATCTGGTCTTCTTAGGAATAAATAATAATTTCAGAGCCAGAGATTCCCAGTTTTAGGTTTGCTACCCCTTCCTGATGCAGAGATCCACAGGCAGCGGGTGGCACAGGGATCAAACAAACAGAAAATTTGATTTCTTATCTCTTTGAGAAGACGTTTTTAGGCCATAACTATTTTAGTAGCCAGGGACCTGTTATACTTGGGATATTTGGAATGGATCAGGAGGAGGAAGGAGAGTTCAGGGCACATCCCCCTGATGGTGCAAAGACACCTTTGCCCTGTCCTTGGGAAGGTTAAAGCCCAGCTGGAAAAGAGGTGGATTCCTGGGAAGTAGAAAGGGAGCTTGGTTATGGAAAAGCACCCTTCATTTCCCTGGCATTTTCACAGCTTTGGGAGGCTTTGCTAATTTGTGGTTACAGCTTCTGCAGCCTTGCCACAATAAATGTCCAGTGCAGGTCGGAAATTTGGTTAAGCTGACAGGAAGGAAGGGACAGGGATGTCCTTGGTGGGTGGGGACACCCGTGGTGCAGAGGGAGAGGAGGGCTGGATATGGAATCTCTCCCTTGCCCTGCGACCTCAGACAACCCACAGACTGATCTGTGCCTCATTCTCCCTGGCTGGAAAGCACAAAACTCTGGCTTTTCCTTGCGAGCCACCATGAAGCTGTGGGAACATCCCAAGCTCCTGTGTGAGAGGCCCAAGGCAAGCAGGCTACAGACTTTTTTTCCCCTTTATCTTGAAAGGGGTGAAACAAGCTGGAGGAAAAGCTTTACAATTTAATTTTTAGAAGGCTTGGAAGTGTCCCCTGCCAGTTTCTCCCCTGTTTTTGCCCTGCAGGTACTATGCCATCTGCTGCCAGCCCCTGGTGTACAGGAACAAGATGACCCCGCTGCGCATCGCGGTGATGCTGGGAGGGTGCTGGGTAATCCCAACCTTCATTTCTTTCCTCCCTATCATGCAAGGCTGGAATAGCATTGGCATCATTGATCTGGTGAGTAGCCAAGGAGCGACACCAATCCAATCTATTGGGTGCTGGATGTTCTTTAAAAAGTGATTTTCAGGGAAAGGGAAAAAGAAGGAGAAACTTTCTGTTCCTAGTGCAGAGGGGCTGCTGAATTTCTGGAGGGGATTTTTAAGGGGGGTTGAAGTGACTCTGTCCTGGAAGGACTGACACTGGGACAGTGGTGGCCCTGGGAGAGGATTTTACCCACGTTCACTCTCAGTTCAGTGAGGAGTCCTTGGAAAAAAGGCCAAGTCCCAGCTGGCCCCTGGCAAACACCTCAGGAGTCCTTGGTCCCCTTGGCCTTTGCAGCTCTCACTTAAATAAGAGACAGGATTGTTCCTGTTAGAATAAACAAGAGCTTGTAGTGCCAGGACAAGGGGGATGGCTGCACACTGCCAGCGGGCAGGGTTAGATGGGATATTGGGAAAAAATCCTTCCCTGTGAGGGTGGGGAGGCCCTGGCACAGGGTGCCCAAGGAGGTTGTGGATGTGTCCAAGCGTCCAAGGATGGTTGGATGGGGCTTGGAGCAGCCTGGTCTAGTGGAAAGTGTCCCTGCCCACGACAGGCGGTGACACAAGATGATCTTTAAGGTCCCTCCCAACCCAACCCATGCTCTGATTCCCACGTCTCCCCTCCTTCCTTGCCTCATCCTCCTCTCCGCACCCCAGATCCAGCAAAGGCAGTTCAACAAGGCCTCCAACTCCACCTACTGCATCTTCATGGTGAACAAGCCCTACGCCATCACCTGCTCCGTGGTGGCCTTCTACATCCCCTTCCTGCTGATGGTGCTGGCCTACCACCGCATCTACGTGACGGCGCGGGCGCACGCGCGGCAGATCCGGCTGCTGCAGCGCGCGGGGAACCCGGCCGAGCCCCGGCAGCAGCCCCAGGAGCCACGGCAGCAGCCCCAGGAGCCACGGCAGCACCCCCCTGACCAGCACAGCACCCACCGCATGAAAACCGAGACCAAAGCTGCCAAGACCCTGTGCATCATCATGGGCTGCTTCTGCCTCTGCTGGGCCCCGTTCTTCGTCACCAACATCGTGGATCCCTTCATAAACTACACGGTGCCCGGCAAGCTGTGGACGGCCTTCCTGTGGCTGGGCTACATCAACTCGGGCTTGAACCCTTTCCTCTACGCCTTCCTCAACAAGGCCTTCAGACGTGCCTTCCTCATCATCCTGTGCTGCGGTGATGAGCGCTACCGAAGGCCTTCCATCCTGGGCCAGACCGTGCCCTGCTCCACCACCACCATCAACGGCTCCACGCACGTGCTGAGGTGAGTGCTGCACCAGCAGGAGGAATTTGTGCGGGATTGAGTTCGTTTTGCGACATCTCCGTGGGTTAAATGCGTAGAAAGCGATGGGGCGAAAGAAATCCTGAGGGTGCTCGGACAGCCTGGGCTTGGAGGGAGCAGGAACGTGCTGGAATGTGCAGTTTCTCCAGAGGGGTGCTCAGCAAAAGCTGGGAGAATGCAGAAATTGTGTGTGAATTTTGGTGTTGTTTGGTCTGAGGGGAACAACAGAGGGATTTGGGGGGCTCAGGGGGATGGGACACTGAGCCAGAGGTGAGAGGCACAGCAGGAGGAAGGGAGGGAAGTACAGGTAATTCCCAAAATACCAGAACAAGCTGCAGGCTCTGGACAGAACCAGAGGTTCTGTGCAGCTGTCCAGAGATTTTGTCTGGGTCTGGTGGTTTTGGTAGGTGCGTGCCTGAGTCTCCACACACAGACAAGGACTTGGTGGCTGTGTCAGTGTTCGGAGCTGAATCCACCCAGACACTAAACCAGACCCAAAGCACTTCCCAGCTGGCTCTGATCTTGTCCCGGTCTCCCTTCTGCAGTGATCTCTGAAGCTTTGGAAAGAGTCCTGAGCCATGGAATGGATGGGAGGTGAGGCAGGGCTTGAGTCAGACCCCTCAGGCTTTCTAAGCCATGAAGGGCATCACACCATATTTATTTTCTGCTGATTAAAATCTGTTTGGTGGCCATGGTGCCCCGTCCCAGAGCCCTGGGCATGTGATGGATGTGTGGCACCGTGCCAGGCTCAGCCTGTTTCTCTCAGGGACATCCAGATGCTCCTGTGCTGAGGTGGGAGGAGGGACAGAGCAGCCCTTGTCCACTTCTGTTTTTTATAAATCTTGTTTTGCTCTGTTCAGATTATCTCCTGCCTTTCCAATCTCCCCAGTTCCCACTTCCCACTGCTGCATCCTCTCCTCTCCAGGTGCTGGGGGGATGCAGCTCTGCACACCAGCCCTTCACAGAGCAATTACTGTGTGTTTTCCCCAGCTTTGGGACTGATAAGAAGGGTGACTTCTGTCCCTGGTGCAGAATCTGCACTGATGGTGGTGACAGAGGGGTTGGCATTAAAGCAAACCCAACCAATTTTAGTTTGTGCATAGTTAATGTCAGGTGAGGAATTTTTATTTCTTCAGTGCTTTGCTCTTAAATACCAAAAAGTTTGGTTCCAGCCTGGATGGAAGAGAAAGTTAGTTAGGCAGGTTCTCCCAAGGCATAGATAGAGTTTTTTCTGCCTTTGACATACAAGGGGCTGTGTCCAGCAGTGAAATACTGAAACCTTCCTGTCAGGCTGGCTGCTCCCGACCCCACTGAGGAGCTCCACAGGGGCTGCACCTGGATCAGACCCTCCTTTTCCAACCTCAAAGTTGCTTCTTCCTGACCAAGAGCTTCTGCAAACGGGGACGTTGTGCCTGTGGGATTTTACAGCTGCTCCCTGGCAGGGACAGCAGTGGCAGGAGGGACAGACCTTGTGCTGAATGTGGGGCACTCAGCCTGACAAAAATTAGCACAATAATGAACGGTAAATAGGTGGAGATTTCTGGGTGTTCAGGGTTCTGTGCAACACCAGAAAAAAAAAAAGCCAAAATCATCTGAAAAATTCCGTATTCCCCTTGAAACAGATTGTTTGCATTTCTTCTGCCATAAGCAGATATTTATTCAACACAAACCAACAAACTCCTGCCTCCATGAATCACTGAACTCCTGTACAGCACAAGTGGATGGGGAGCCAGGTCAGCATTGCTGGAATTCCTGGATAAAACAAGTTGTGAAATTTTGCCACAGCAAAGGAGACGACTTTGGGTGAAATATATTTGAGCAATGATTAGAGCAGACAAACCCTGGAGCATTTGGGTCAGGGAGGTCACTCTGATGTGTTCCCATTTCCTCTCAGAAGTGCTCAGAGCACTGCTTTGGTCCCTTCAGGGAAAGCTCTAGTGAGAGGTTTATTTACCACTCATTTTCCAGCACAGAGAGGTCTCCTCCAAATGTCAGTTGGATTTCTCCAGAGGAAAACACATCTTGATTTTTCTCTTGAAAGAGCCAAGAGAAACAAAGTGGGAAGAACCAGAAACAAGCACCTTGGGGCTGGCACTGCAGCGAGCCCCAGTGTCCCCTGCTGCCACTGGAGCTGGAGTGCAGCTACTCAGGGCTCCAGTTTGCAGAGGTTTAACAACTCCTGGATCTGTTGGAATAAAAATAAATCCCTGCTGATTGTAGGGAAGAGGTCAGAGCTGTGGAGCAAAAGGATGAGTGATCACAGAATCATGGAACCACAGAATGGTTTGTGATGGCTTTTTTGGAATGGTTTGTGGTGGGTGGCTCTCAGCCAGGATTCCCCCACCATAGGGTGGTCCCGGGGGTGGAGCAGTGATCCCATCCCACCTGTGAGGGTGGGATTTCATGGGCTGCAGCTGTGGCTTAGCTCAGGAAACACAGAGGTTGTTCCTCAGAGCTGCTCCTGGTGGATCTGGCAGGTTTCTCTCACAGATCTGGGCTTACAGGTAAAACATCTCCTCCTGTTCCTCTTGTCCCTTATCCTTCCCTGGGCACTGAGACAGATGCAGAGACCACAGAGCTTTCCGTGGCAGAGCAACACCCTCAGTACTGGGGGTTGGGAAAGGGTTAAAATTGTGACTGCCTGGGAATTTCAATGATCCTGCAAGATGAATCAGAGCTCTGTCAGGTTCTGTCTTCTCCACTACAAGTTTGTTAACGCCAGGTGGATCATTTGGTCTTGCTCTGCCCTTCCCTTCCCTCCCCAGCCCTCCCTCCTTCTGCATTTTTCACAGGGCATTTTTGGAGGCATTTTGGAGACAACTGTGGAGTTTCTGTGCTGGTGGCACCTGCAGAGCTTTGGGGTCTGTGTTGTCCCTTCTCCAGCAGTTCCTTTATTCATGGCACCCTCAGGGAAGAACTTCCCCCCTTGCCAAGGTGCTGATAAAGCACATTCCCATTAATTTATTTTTTTTTTTTTCTTTTTTTGGAAATTCCTGAGCAAAAGCTTGAGAAACACAGCAAATGATGAGCATTTAAAAATGGTGATTTCAGTGATACTTCACTCGTTTTGCCCCAGCCCCAGAGCAGGGCAGCCAGAGGTTGCTCAAGATGTGTTTTCCACTCCAGAGGTTTCAGTTCAGGGATCAGTTCCCTGTGCCAGCAGAAGTGGCTCCAGACCACAGCCTGAGCTCAGGGATCCGATTGCTGCCTGTAAATGCTAATGTTGTTAAATAGTCAAGAGGTAATTTGGTTTTCACCTAAATTTCATTAGCTGCCAACCTGGGAAGGGATTCTCTAAAAATACAGGAGATGATTAGACTCAGTAATAACTAAAAAAAGAGTTTTGTCATTTCTCGAAGGAGCTTTCTTAATTTTTTCATGCAGCTTTGCCAATATTTACAACCAAACTTATGTTCCAACTTCCCTGGCGTGGTTTCACAGCTTGGCAGCAGTGCCAGCCTGCACAGTGCCAGCCTTTGGTGTGACACCCCCTGTGACTGGGGGCTGTGAGGGGTCCTGAGCAGGGCACAGGGAGCTGAGACCATCGGGGTCCCTCAAACAGCAGCTCTGGGCTGAGTCAGGGAGCGTGGGGGAGATTTGGGGATCTGCTGCGGGATCCAGGAGCAGAGAACCCCTCGGGTCCAGGAATGTGGATGTCCCCCCGTGTCAGAGGAACCCTCCTTCCCCAAAACCCTGCTCCCCAAAGAGCAGGTCACTGCTGAAGCCTTGTCCCAGCTCCAAAAACACCTCACCAGAGGGAACCAAGAGCTTCTGACAGGAGAAAAGCTTCCTGTAACTGTGCTGAGTGAAATCAAGATATTTATCTTATTTCTTACAAAGGGGAGAGGGGATTAGAGTTTTGAAATAGCACAGTTTCCTTCAATTTTCAAAAGATCATCTCTTGCAATATGCCTGGATGTTGGAAAAAGAGATTAGAGTGAAGCTAAACCCCGTTTTGTTATTTGGTCTAATACAAGATTCAAGATTAGAAGTCCTGCCTCAGTTTGTGTCTGGTGGGGGAGCCGAGGCTCTGAAGGGCACCTTGAGCTTTGAAACGACTGAAGTGTAATTGATCTTTGCTTTTAATTGTGCTTTGGGTAATGACGGCCATTGTGCTGTGGTGGGGCAGGATCTTCCTGATTCCAGCTGGAATTAGGGATCCATGGCCCAGAGCAGAGCCCTGCTGGCCACAGCACCGCATTCCCTGCAGCTGGAACGCCTGGCAGCTCCTCCTGGCACATGGCAAAGCCCAGACCTGGTGGAAACTTCCCACTTAAATAACGGAGTGTGACCTAAACAACTGCATTTAGAGAAAACACAGACATCCCTCACAATGCATCACACCTTGGATCCAATTCGCAGTCCTTTGCCGGTCTCTCCCCTCATTCCAGAGGTCCAAAACAGGATTTTAAACTAATTTTGGTACCTGAATAAACTCTGTTATGGATAGAAATTTGCTCTCCACCTACTCACCTTCTGTTTCAACTGACCTTTGAATGTGTTGGGCTGGTTCTCTCCCCTCCAGAGATTAATTTGGTTTATCAGCAAAGTGTTTTCAGGCAATGCAAATCAGCATTTGCAAAGAGCTCCTCGTGCCTTGGGGTTAGAAATTCTATAGAAACCTCAGCAGTTATTGTCATGTTCTGTTTTTCCTCGGGGCAGCAGAATCTCCAACTCAGAGCTAGTTGTGGAAGGGCATTTTCATTTTAGGTTCGCTTCTTTGTTCTTCTTCTTTTCAATAATTCTCTCCCTTTCTGATTGCTGGAGGAGAATTTATTTCTGCACTGTGTGCACCACTCATAATGCAGAAAAGCTTCCCTGTTGCTGTGTTAAAATTGCTTTTTGAGGCTTTTGGAGTGTCTGTGGGAGAGAAAGCCTTGTTATTCCCAAGATATTTTGGCCAGAAATTCGGAATTTCCAGGAAGGTGTTGAGGACTTTCAGCACACCTGCTGTGATTTGATTGTTTTTTACCAATTTGCCACTTTTGGGATCTTTCCTGTTGCCTGCAGTGCTCACCCACCTGTGATCCCAGCCCTTGGGCAGCTCTGAGCATCTTTCCACCTTCAACTTTCCATTTCAAAGCAGAAAAAATGGCCACTTTGAGGGTTTGGCTTGATTTATTCGGCATAGCAAAGGTGATCCTTGCCACCATCTGCTGCTCAGTGACCTGGCCTGGGAATTGATCCAGAGCCAGGCTTGGTTTGGGTTTGCCACCAGTAAAGCTGCACTGCTGCTTTGGAAATGTGGGAATTACATCCTGCCCTGCAAATACTCCATCCCCATTAAATCCAGCTGATTAGGGCTGTTCCTGCATGAGCTGATGATTTCCAGTCCTCACTTCTGCACTCATCTTCCTGCTCTGTGCCCATGGCAGACCGTTCCAGCCATCACAGAAAGCAGCATTTGAAAACCCTGGTAACCAGATTTAGGAGGCAGTTTGGGAACTCCCCAGGGACTCCTGCCATGGGCTTCTGCTGGGCTGCCTTTAAGCTGGATTCCAGAAGGCACAGACACATTCCAGGCACAGGTCTGAAATGAGTTTTGCACAGCAGCCCTTGGGATAGGCTTGGCTGTACAAGTTCTCCTTGCTCCAGCAGTGCTGGGCTGGGACTGGGAGCATTGCTGAGGTTCATCCTGAATTCCTCCCTCCCTCTGGTGCTGTTTCCCCTCGCAGAAGCCAGAATTCCCATCTTGCTTCATTCAGCCTTCCTTGGCAGTGGTTTCAAAGTCAGTCATGTCCCTGGAGTGCGGATTGTGTCTGCCACTGCCAGGCTTTCAGAGATGCTCCTGAAGGTTTAGCAGAAGGGTTGTTAATGAGGCTGTTAATTTGTGTCACTCCACTGATCCATCAAAACACTTCAGGAACTGCAGAGCACGTGGCACTAAAGAGCTTTTTGCTTTATCTCTGAAGTGTTTGTGTTATCATGGAATCGCTGAGGCTGGAAAAGCCCTCCAGGATTGAGTCCAAGCTGTGCCAAATCCCCACCTTGTCCCCAGCCCAGAGCACTGAGTGCCACCTCCAGGAATTCCTTGGGGACCCCAAACCTCCCTGGGCAGCTCCTTCCCATTTTTTTTTATACTTTACCTTGCTATTAAGCCCAAACGATGTGACATCCACACAGGAGCATTTTCCTGCTCTGAAGTCCTTTTCTCTCTCAAAACAAAGTCTCACAATTCCTTTAACCTCCGAGTCTTCCAAGCTCTGAGTCCTGGCAATGCTTTTTGTGCCACTGAAGTGAGGCCAGCTCTGGAAAGACACATAAACAACAGTTTAAGTGCAACGCATTTGGAGATTTATTTAAGAATTGAAGGGAACAACATGAATTTGTCACTTTGCAAAGCCACACGAAACAGAGCAGAGCCAAACAGGCAAACTCGAGTACAAAAGAAAAGAAGAATCAAGAAACTGCTCATGTCTCATATGAATGTTACAAATGAGTGACTTTCTCCCTGATGGATCTGTCAGTGCACAGGAGCAGTCCCAGCTTCCCCTGATATATTAAAGGCACATGAATGCACTCAGGGAGATTCATGCCCTGTGCTGCTTTTGTGACAGGCTTTTACAGCACCATGGTTGGTATTTATTAGCACTGAAAGCACTTCATAACACTTGGATCCAACGCTTGAGACAAGAACTGCACAAAGCAACTGCTCCACCGGCAGGAAAGCAATTAGGAGTGACACTTCCACAAGTGCTGCCAAGGGATCTTCAAGGAGCTGCGTTCCACGGAGCCAGCACAGCTCTGGAGCTGGCAGTGGGGAAGGTGGGAATGCTTTATCCAGCAGGAGTGTCCCAGGAGCACCTCCTGCAGCCCCTGGGCATCCCTGGAGCTCCATCCTTGGGCACAGCCCCCTTCAGCCTCAGTGGGAGTGAGGAAAACCAAGCAGTGATCGCTCTTCTGGGCCAGGGAATGGCTGGAGCTGAGTCAGGGGAATTTGGGATTGATCTCAGGGAAAGGTTCTTTCCTCAGAGCACTGCCCAGGCTCCCCAGGGAATGGGCACGGCCCCGAGGCTGCCGGAGCTCCAGGAGCGTTTGGACAGCGCTGCCAGGGATGCCCAGGGTGGGATTGTTGGGTCAGGAGCTGGACTGGATGATCCCTTCCAGCTCAGGATATTCCGTGGTTCAGTTCTGTGAGAGAACTCTGTAAAACACCAGCTCCCGGAACTCAGGGCAAGGAATGATGCCCCTCAGTGACAAACCATCCTCCTTCTGTTTTTGAAAGGATCTTTGTCCTTGACACATTTTAAAACAAGCCCATAAAATCCTTTCAAATAAGCTGCAAGCTAAATTAATTCCCTTAAAACCCTCTTTCCCCTCTGCTTGGCTTCACGTGTGTTTGCCTGGGGAGATTTGGCTTTAAAATTGTGTCTGCTCACCTTGGGGTTCTTCTTGTCCCACAGTGAATGGTTGGGCAGCTCAGGCTGCTGGGCTCTCCTGCAGTTCCCTGCCCCTCTCTCCTCCCTCGTGGGCACTGCTGTTGGCAGCACAGGGCACACACGGGTGTTCCAAGCTCCTATTTCAGGCTCAGCTCCCTTCAGGGACAGTTGTGCATTATCCTCTCCTCACATAAGGAAAGCTGTTTAAACTTTCAGGGATTGGAGACACCTGAATTTTGATTTATTCCAGCCTGGGATTGCTGCTACATGGGAAATTTTCATTGCCACGTGCACTGTGCCAGGCTCTCGTTGGCTCAGGAGAAAAGTGCAGGATGAGGGAGGGGTTCCAGCTGGTCAGTGCTTTAGGACCCCCTGGCAATTCCCTGTTGCACTTCAGGGGGTTGGTGAGAGACCAGCAGCACCTCGTTCCCAGCCCACAGAGGGGGATTTTAAAGCTCATCCTTGCAGCCAGGCATAGTTCCAGCTTTAGTAAAGATTAAGTGGTAACTGCTGTCCTCCTGCACCGCAGACTAAGTCAGCTCAGCTATTGCTCTCCCATCTGTACTTAAAAACCCAACCCAACACTTCCAGCACATGGGAGCTGTCAAAAGACTCCAGGATCACCAGCCAGGGAACTCCAGCAGCTCTGCTTTGCCTCCAGAAATCAGATTTTTTAGCAGTGAGCATGGCAGTTACCATGGGGACGTATTAAGTGGCCAAGTTACAGCTCCCTGGACTTTGGTTTAGGAGCCAGACGTGGCTTCCTCCAAAGAGAATCCTCAGTCAGACCAAAGGGATGGTTGGAACTCATATGGAATGAGCAGGAGGAAGGCAATACCCAGCTCCCAAATCCCTTCCTAGAGCAATACTGCAGAGGTTTTGGAAAACAGGCTCAGCAGAGAATTCCTGCCTAAAACCCTATGGGTGAGACAGGAAAAGGATTTTCTTGGAAAGCAGAATGGTTCCCCAAATGGTTTATGGAAAGGAGGACTCCACCGGATGGCTCATGTGGTTCTAACTCCAAAACCAGGCTCTTTTTAGTGGGAGGTTTGGAGCTGTAGCTCTGACTGATGCCACTGACTGCTCAGTGTTTGCTGTGGGGCTGTTTCCCGATTAACCATCGCTGTGTTTTCTCCTTTTTCCCCCTTAACTCCCTCACTGTGTCTGTCTTTGCTCCTTCCTGCACTAAAAGTGGCTGTTCCTCTGTCTCCAAGCTCCTCCTGCTCCTCTGCAGCAGACCAGCTCCTGTCTAGCCATGACCATGCTCTGTAAGTCCCTTCTTTTATTACTGCAGCTCTGTCTGGTCACTGTTCATTGCCACAGAATTGAAACCCTCCTTTATTTATGGCTTAACACTTGTGGGGTGGAGGCAGCAGCCCCAGGGGACTGGGGATGTCTCACAGGATGTTGGGAGCGGGCTCCTGGCTGCAGGATGATGTGGATAACAGGGATTTTCCCCTTTGGGATGGTTGTTCTCACTCCAAGGACCAGGGTGCAGCACTGCAGGGTCTCCTCAGTGGGCACCACACATAGAAAAGCAGGATACAGAGAGGAGGTTTAGATACCAGGGAAAATTGCTCCCTGTGAGGGTGGGGAGGCCCTGGCACAGGGTGCCCAGAGAAGCTGTGGCTGCCCCTGGATCCCTGGAAGTGTCCAAGACCAGACTGGACCTGTCTTAAGTCCATTAAACCTGACAGCTCTGAGGCTTCCCCTTCCCTCAGAGGTTCCAACGGGGTTCCTGCCACCACGGGAATGCTCCAGGGCCAGGCACTTCCAGAAGTGCAGCGCCAGAAAAATGGAATTAGTGTGGAATTGCCTTCCTGCTCAAGATGTTTCAGGAAAGAGGGCAGGGAAAAGGGGCAGGGCTCATCCCAGGGCTGAGAAAATCCTGGTGGTCCCAGCCTCCCTGTCTGGGAACTGGGATGACAAGTCACAAGGACTGATAGGACACAGGGAGCACATCTCTGCCTTCAGTGCCACACTCCCAGAACAGCTCCAGCATCCCCCTGTACCCAGCCCTTCTCCTGCAGCCCCAAACCCTGGCCAGACTGCCCAGCTCCCACAAAAGCTGCAATTATCCCGACAGATTTGTGGCAGGTAGGGGCTTCCCTCTCCTTTTTCCCTCCAGTGCTTTTGTTTATTCCTCATTAGGACACAGATTTCAGGGAGGCAGCAGATTGCAGCAGTTGCTTTACCCAGCAGAGTCCGAGGCAGTTTCTGTTCCCTCCACCTGGAAGCTTCCATAGCCGGGTTCCCCGGGCGTGCTGGGCACACGGGGAGGCAGAGCTGTGCTCAGGGTGCAGCCTGCTCCCTGGAGCTGCCCTGCAGACACCCAGCCTCTGAGGGAGAGCTGGCACCATCCCTCCCAGGACACAGAGGAAATGGAGACTCATGGGATGGGTTGGGTTGGAAGGGACCCTTAAAGCCCATCTATTGCACCCCCTGCCAGGGGCACCTTCCACTATCCCAGGCTGCTCCAAGCCCTGTCCAACCTGAAAGGCTTCAGGATTCTTCACATTTAGGGATCTAAGGCTTCACTGAGCACTCAAAGGTCTAAATTTCAGCTGTACCTGGCTGTTGTTCCCTCAGTCCTTTGGGTCAGGTGTCTGTGAAATGTCCTCATGTGAGTGTGTTTGTCTGCTCTCATCGCTGTGGAAGCACCCCTGTGTCCATCCCTTTGTTGTGATCCATCCTGGCCACAATTGTCCCAAAAAGCTCCACTGGAGAGAGGCTGCCAATGTGATCTGCTGGGTGTGCTGCTCTCTCTGCTCTCCAGTGAAGGTGTTGCCTCTGCTTGGAACAACCCAAGCTGCGCTGCTGCCAAACTCCACAGGGTTTGTGACCCTTGGACATGACACCTCTCCCCTCGTCCTGCTGGGCACAGAGAGGAAAATCTTGATATTCCATCATATCTATGCAAAAGAGTCACAAAACCTTACCCAGCTGGTCTGGTAGGATTTTACACCTCCCTGGTCAAAGGGACAAATACCTCCCTCTAGGTCAGGGCAGCAGCAGAAGTTGCTCAGATTCAAAAAGCAACAAGGAGCAAGAACAAAAAAAAAAAAAGCAAAATGCACTGGAAAAACCTGCCCTGGGCACTCCTTCCATGCTCTGGGCCAATTTTCCCTGGTCTAGAGACAGAAGTGGGGTGATAAAACTGCTTCTTGTTCTTCTGCTTCTTTCTTTGTCCTTGTTTATGTCCCCCAGCTGATTTTGTCACAGTTGTTATTGATGAGAAAAGTTATTGGAGATGGTGCTGGGGTTTTTTTGAGGCTTAGAAGCACTGAGAGAGAAGTTGTCAGTGCCTGTTGTGGGAGCACAGCTGATTGAAACACCTCTGGCATCAGAGAAAGTGATTTCAGCTTGTAATTCAAACCTTTCCCCACAATCGTCCTTGGAGGCTGCAGGATGTCCCTGGAAGGAGAAGGAAAAGCTCCTTTTTGTCTTTTTTCCTCCTTTAACAACTCGTTGGTGTGATAAGGATGATCCCTGGTGGGAGTTATGGCTGTAGTGGTACAACAGATGTCCTGGAAAGAGGTTTCAGCAGCAGAAACCAGAGGCTGCCCAATTTTCCAAAGCATAAATCCTTCAGGTTTGAGGAATGCTGTCAAAGAACCAATGGAAATACCCAGCCTGGAACAGGCTTCCAGCTGGAAAGGGCAGTAAGGATGACCAGGGCTTCATTGCCAGCGTGACTCCAGGATTCACTGGGAAGTGGATTTGGGGCAGTTTGCTCAGCTGGTGCGTGCCCTGTGAATTCCACCTGCTTTTCTCCAGGAGAAATGAACTCCAGGGCTGTGCAGCATTTCTGGCTTGAATCCAAAGGAAAGGAGAGAGAACCTGCTGTGGGAGCAATCAGGAGAGAGAGGCTTTCCCTTTTTTTCCAGCTAAACCCCAGGGTCAAAGAGGAAACAGAGAGCGCAGTGTGTGTGCTCTGTATTCCAAGGGCACATTCCGGCTGCAGGAGACTGGAGCCAGCACCTCTGAAGGCTTCTCCAGACACCCTCACTGGGACCTTTTCCTTAAGATTTCAGGGCTTTCTGAGCCGAAGCTGCTCCTCCATCCTCATTCCTTCCACCGCTGGAGCACCAGGAGGAGCAGGGAGGGGACGGAGCCGCCGCCGTGGTGCCGATGGCAGCGCCATTTCCAGAGCTATAAACAGTGTCATTGTCATAGCTCTTGGAATGGTACTGCCATAAGTACTGGACTGCCAGCAGCGGGGCTTGGGAGGGCCCTGACCCACCTGGAACTTCCCTCCATTGGGATGAAGCTGATTCCTGAAGGATGGATCAACGCTGGCCCTCAGTACTTGAGTCTCCAACAATCACCACGCTCTCCTGGCCCACAGATCCCTGCAGAGATTGCTGATGCATCCAGACCTCCCTGCTTGGGCCAAGAAGAAGCAGAAAGTTCATGGAGATGTTGGGAGCAAACCAGTCAGGCTCTGCTTGTCTGTCTTTGGGAAGAATTGTACTTTTACAGTGACTTTGATTGGTTGTGTTTGGGTGGGGAGAATGTGCTCCCCTTAAACAGCCCATCTTCGGGGTGGTGGAGCTCCCTGTGCTGCCCTGCAGGTGTGTTCCTGAAGGAATCACAGCTAGAGGGAACATCCTGGTGACAAAATCATCACAAGCCAAGCTGTCAAGCAGAGCAGGAGCATCAGGAGCTCTGGGAGCTCCAGGGTCACAGGACAGTCTCCGCCTTTGCTCCCCTTTGTCCTTGCTCCAAGAGTTTTCCTGCAAGGTTCCATATTTCGCCATCCCAGCTTCTTTTCGGCAGAGGAGAGGAGGAGGCCCAGCAGCTCCAGGCTTTGCTGGGCAATGAAATCAGTGTGGATGTGCTGAGGTACCAGGCAGGTGTTGGGGAAGGGAATGCCCTGTTCCCATGAAGCCCTGGCAAACAGGGAGATGCTTTTCCTGCTGGAATTCCCATTCCAGGGGTAGCTGATCCCTTTTGGGGGCTGGCTCAGGCCATGGGGATGCAGAGAGGGGCCAGGGCACAGGGGATGAAGCTTTTGGAACAAGAACAAGCTGTAAACTCTCGACAAATCCCAGAGCTCTGTCTCCCATGGGTCTGATTCCTGCTCCAGAAGATCCCTCAGGGATCTGAGAGTCCCAGCAAAAGGAAATGTGTTTGTGGCTCAAGGCGTGCAATATCAGGGATGGATTCTGGTCACTGAAGAGTCCAGGCATTTGTGACAAACCCAGTTTGCTTGGCCACCCCTCTGGAGACATTCTAAGAATTAATTAATTCTTTCAGCTTCTGGATTAAACTCTGGTGCAAAACATCCCATTGAACAGAGAGCATTACATGGTGTGTTAGTGTAATTAAATAAAGAGAGAACTGAGCTCCAGAGATGCCCACAACAGTTAATTAAGATTAATTAAGCAACATGATTTACAGCTGGAGAGGATGAAAGGGAGCAATTCACAACTGGCTCAGCAAAGGGGTGTGAGATGCTGGCTTCATGAAGGAACATAAATTGTTTTTCCGAAGCAGCTTCCCCAGCCAGGTTTATTTAAAGGGGCTGGGGTTAGCCCCTGGAACAGCCCCATTCTCGTGGCCAAACACAGGGATCCCTGTGGAACTGGGAGGAGTGAAGGCTTGGATTTCTGCAGGCTCGGTAGGTTAGGGTTAGAGCTCTGCCAAAATAAACCCAAGAATTCTTTCACTTCCTCTCTGAGGCAGCAGCCAGAGCAGGGTGATCTTCATTTTTTAGAATTATGGAATTAGAGAATGGCCTGGGTTGAAGGGACCTTAAACCTCATCCAGTTTCAACCCTAAACCACCTTCCACTATCCCAGGCTGCTCCAAACCCCAGCCAGCCTGGCCTTGGACACTTCCAGGGATCCAGGGGCAGCCACAGCTTCTCTGGGAATTCCATTCCAAGGCCTCCCCACCCTCACAGCCAGGAATTCCTTCCCAATATCCAGTCTAAACCCACTCTCAGTTTGAAGCCATTTGCTAAATTTTTGGCCAAAGCACATCACTGGTTGCCTCAACGTAACACAAGGAAGTGTGGTGCAAAATTGGGTTTATTTTGTGACACTGGTGGCTGTTGTAGGAGAGCCCAAACTGAACTCAGCTACAGTGGAAACCTGATGGCTGAAAAGCAATTTTCTGTTCTGTTTGCCACCTGTAGCACTGCTGTGCTTTTCCTCAAGGAGGAACAAACATAAATCTGAGCAGCTTTTATTTACCAAAGCAGGGGCTGGGGCAGAGATTTATGGGCTGTGGTGTCTCCTCTGCAGCAGCAAATGGACAGGCCCAGGGGCAGCCAAGGGAGGGCACAACCTTCAGAAGTTTGAACTTATTTGTTTGCTCTGCACTTCAAATTTGATAACAATATATAAAGAAATGGACAGGTAGGGCCTCAGAGGTGGCCCTGAAAGACACTCAGATCTGCAGAAGGACCAGAAGAAAGCACAAAATAACAGAAATAACCTGCTGTTAACAGCAGGGCTGTGGAAATAAAGGGTTTACACACACAGGGGTTTTGATGGCCTTGGTTACCTCCTCCTGTGATCAAAATCAATTCATTGATCAGTGGAACTCTTCACGTCATGTCCCAATCCACAGGGAATTTCTCTAAGGAATGAGCTCAAAAGGAGTTGCTGAGAGCTGGTTTTACTGTGAGTAAAAACACCCCAAGTCCATCAGAGAATAAATAAATATCTGCTTGATTATGATCCCTTGTTTTTGGGCTCCCCTCCTCCTCCCCACAAATAGGAGCTGTGCAAATATTCAGATTTCTGCCTCTCCTGCCCCTTGGACATGATTTATTCAAATGTTGAGCTCGACATTTTTCTTTTGGGCACCTTCAGGATATTTGAGGCTCTGCTCGTTAGGATGCTCAGAGAAAAAAGGGTTTCCTTCAGGTCTTTGTTCACAGAGGAGTTCAGAGCATCCCTGAAATCCCAGAGGGAGCAGCACGTGGCATCCCTGGACAGATCCTCAGGGGCAGATGCCCAGGAGCTCCTCCTGGAGAGGCTGAGGCGGGATAACAGCACCAGCACAGGATGTCTGGGGACACAGTGACACAAAGTGGGGACTGAGCAGCCTCTGAATCACAGCAAAATGAAGCAGCAGCTCCTGTCCCCCTCCTGAAGAGGATCTGACCCTGCTGGGAGAGAGCTCTTGGCAGGGAAGGGGATGAACAAGGGGAGCATCATCCTTCCTGAGGAACAGGGGAAGGAACACCGCCACAGGCAATATGTGCTCCTTGGCTTGGCATCTTTGAACAGCTAAAAATGAGGAGAAAGTCCAGGAAAGTGAGGCAGGGAATTAATTTTGCTGGTGGGTGAATAGAGGGAGCACGGGGGGGTCTGAAATCCCAGCCTGCATTGATCAAACCAAGGCTTTTGAGGGAGAATCTGGAGATTTTGTTCAAATGGAGCACCCACTGCCAATGTCCCCATCTGTGGTGTGACATTTAATCCTGATAAAAGGCTCACAGAAGATGAGGAGTGGGGAGCACAGCTCACAATTAATTAATATTGTTCACAATAGCACGGATGGAGCTTTACAAATTCACACCCAGTGGGTTGGAGGAGAGAAAGTCCAGAGCCAGGAATGTGCTACTTCAATCACATCATAGAAATATTAATTGGAAAATCTGGATAAAGAAGGAAAAGGGAGAAGAAACTCACACTGAACACAACGTGGTGGAACCTGGTGTTTGCTGTCTGAGCTTTCCTTCCCACGATGGAGAGCTGAGGAAAGGCACCAGATAAACTTTAAGTTAGTAAGACTTACTACAACTTAACTACAACAGGTCCTAGTTGAGATGTTAAAGGTACCACAGGGATATTTATTATTATTTTTTTAAATTTTTTTGTTATTAAATATAACAGTTTTTAAAGTAACTGTTATTTAACTGCTATTTTGTTATTTGATTTTTATGTCATTACTCCATTACAAGAAAATACAATTCCCAGCCCTTAAATTAGGTACCTCAAGGTCAGCCCAGCTTCCACACCACCTTGGGGCTGTACAGAAATTCCCAGGACACAAACCCGCAGGTTTTGCACGGACAAGAGGCAGGAAAGGCTGGATGAGCCATTCCCTGGGGAGCAGAACTCTTCCCTCAGCCTGGAGGGTGGGAGGGGACACATGGGAGCCCCAGCTGCTGTGAGGGGGTTGGTGGCATTTGCTCCTCAGAAAGGGACCCAAAGGAGTGACAGAGCAGCGAGCACGTGCCAGACTTTTGTTCTCTACACGTGGTGCTTGGGAGGAAATCTGGTTTTTGACACCAAACCAAAAAGCTCTGCTGTTCACACACAAAGCAGGGAAGGATGGGGAGGTTTCTGCCAGGTTTCCACGAGCTGTAATTCCATTTTCCACAGGATATTTCAGTGCAGAGAAGCCACCCATTCCTGGGTTGAGAGGGTTATTCTGTATTGGAAGGGAGGTTTGGATCCCATCCCTGGAGGTGTCCAAGAAATTCCTGGAGGTGGCACTCAGTGCTCTGGGCTGGGGACAAGGTGGGCATGGGGCACAGGCTGGACTCGATGGGCTGGGAGGGATTTTGCAACCTGGAATTCTGGGATTCTCCCACTGTGGCACGTGTTTGAAACCTGACAAACTCCACTGGACAAAGAAACAGCTCCGAGCTTTGCCACTGTTTCACCTCACAGCTTGAACAAATGTGGGTTTGTCCCCCAGCAGATGAAAGATTTAATTATGCCAGTGGTGAGACCTCCATTAAAAAAAAATTAAAAACCATCATTATCTTCCATTTGAATATTATTAATTGATCCTGCTTGTGTTTCATTAATTGAGACACTTAAACCCAGCAGCCCATCCTGAGCCATCCCATCTGGGGGTGGCTGTGAGCTGCTCTCAATGGGCTGCTCTGTGTTTCTGACGTGTCTGAGCGCTTCCAAGTGCTCTCCTCATTATCAGATTTGGGCCTCTCATGACTGTTGCATTAATTACAGTGCAAAAACGAACTGGAGGCCAAAATCTGGAGCTAATTAGAGCCTCTAATGGAGTGCCAAGCTGAACATTAACGGGAGAGAAATGGAAATAGGGAGTTAATGGGAGGAAAAGGGGAAAGGGCTCCCCTTCCCCACATCCCCAGTGGCCGCTCTCCTTTGCTTACTTGTTTACCCTGGTTTATAATTAGCAAATGGGTTTCACTCACTGCAAACAAGGAGCTCCTCGTTGATTTTAAAATCTGCTTCATTTCTGTCCTTTTGGTGCCCAAATTGTGGCTTCTGTTGTGGAAACATCGACTTCTACAACGTTAAAATGTCACAGATCTGTAGTGGAAGAATTCAGCAGCTCTGCACCATCCCCACCCCCTTGGTTGCTGTGTGGATCCGTTGTCTTCCCTCACCAACTCGTGTTCATAATACCCAAATTCCAAGGTTTTTAGCTAAAGTTGAGTGGGACATCCTGCAGTGGAAAATAGGGAAAATTATAAACATTATCCAGGGGAGCAGCGGAAGGCAGGAGAGTGGGAAAAGGGGAAAATGGTCCAATTCAGCAATGGAGGTGAGGGGGATTGGGAAGAGAAATTCATTAACAGAGCCTGGCAATAAAAAAGGTTAAAAAGGAGGGTGGAAATGAGCACCTGCAGTCCCAGGGAAACAAAATCTGGGTCCAATCCAGCAGGAGAAAACCAAAAGGAAACAAGATGCTGAAGGGTTTGGACATCTCACCTCAAGATCCTATTTCAGGCTGTTATTTGGCTGCACTTCTAAACATCCTCCCTGAAAAAGATCCACAGCTCCTGCAAACACAAAAATAAAGGGACTGGAGGGGGTTTAGTCCTGGTTTGCCAGAAAAAAAGGAGGGATGATGGAACAATGGGAAAAAAAGGAGAGACACAAACATATTGGGAGATGCTTTCTTTGTTTCCTGTGACTTGTCAGAGACAAACAAAAAAAAATCTCCTTTTTTCTCTTTTTTTTATGTTTCTCTCATTCAAGGGCTTTGCTTACTCAAGAAGTGCTAATTTTAAATCTGTATTTCTACAGAAATCCTACAAAATGCACTGGAGGCTGGGAGAAGTGGGCTGGAGACAGATGTTTTATAAAACCTCTGCTTGAAATTTAGTAAAGAATGATGAGGGCTTAGTTCAGCTCCCAGGGCCGGACCAGCATTATTTGATTTAAAGATAATGAAGAGATTCAGCTTAACTGCTCAGGAGTGGGAAAATAAACACTTGTCATGAGACAGAGAGAGATTTGTGCTTAGATTTGACTACAAAGGACTTTAAAATCAACATTGCTGTCAGAGCCGTGTAAATAATTCAGCAATCCAAACGTTTTCCCAAGATCTGGGTTTCCACTACTGGGCTGTAATGGGATAATTCAATTTATTCTCACCCTGCCCTAAGGGTTTTCTGCTGATGGCCGAGTGCAGAACTTCACTGCAGTGGTGGGAACAGGACAAATTCAGCCCAGAACTTACAGAGTCACTGGGAAGCTTCTAATTTTGTGGAGTCTGTGAATCTGGGAATGCTGAGAGAGGGACAACCCCGCTCTCATTTGTGGAAGTTTCCTATGCAGCTGCATTAAAAGCAAATGTTTTGTGAAATTCCATTTAATTTGGCCTCTGTGCATTCATTTTTTGTTCAGCAGAAGATGGAAATGGAACAATGCATTTTGCTCCCAGTTCATTCTGACATTTGGTGTGGTTCAGATTGAAGGATTTTGCTCTTTCAAAGCCTTCCCACTCTTCCAAAGAGGAAAAACATCACAGATTAAAATAGGGAATTCCACGGATTCTCGGATTTTATGTCACACTCTTCTCAATTCTCTGTTTCCCAGCATCCCCCAGTTTTCCAAGAATGTCAAAAGTACCTTTCCAGGGAGACAACACGAGGGCACCTTCCTCAGATTTTATTCCTGGCCCACTGGAATTTCATCTGTGGGGATCTTTCCTGGTGCTTCCAACCTGGGGAATTGCTGGTGCCACCCAGACCCATCCTGCACTTCCAGGGATTCGTTCCTGGGGGTTTGTGGCTGCCATAAAACACAGAATTAAAAAAGGGACTCTTTTCCACCTGTTCCTGACACAGGGATGGAGCAGAGCAGATCCATCTTGGGCTGGGATAAGTCACAAAAATCATCTTAAGCTGCTCTCTCTTCCCCTCACTCTCGGAGTGGTTTGTGAATTCTGTTGTTTTCTAATTCAGAATTTGTAATTCCGGAACCGAGCAGATGGTGCAAGGCTGATTTCAGTGAAGTGTTCATTAAAATCACCTCTGCCAAGTGATTGTTCACCACCATCCCCCTCGGAGATCAGAGGGATTTGTTCTTGCTCTTGGAAGTCCATCTGAAAGCAGCAGAGCCTTGAGGAATGGGCACAACACTGAGGGTGAAGTTCCAGCTGGGGTGCTGCAAATATTCCAGAGGGAAATGGCTTTGGGAGAGAAAGGAAAACACAGGGAAAGATGAACAGGGGAGCAACACCACTGTCAAACCCTAGAGAAGGTGAAATCCTTCATTCAATTTGGGGGCTCGGTTCCATTTCAAATGTGTCTCCAGCCAACTTTTACCTCAAAACCTCTCCTACATTCCCCTGTTTTAGCTGGTTGAGGATAAAAATGGTATAAAAAGTCACTATGGAAAATGGGATTCTGCTCAAGCCAAGCACAAATCTTCCCAGTTCATCCCATTTTACATAATTCTGTCTTGTTTTCCTCTGGTCCCAGCAAATCTGTCCTGGGTGCTCCTGCAAATAACAAAAGATTTGTGATGCAATGGGAGCCGTCATCACCTACTTGCCTTTTCCCTGGAAATCTCTTCCAGGTGGGATGGTGGCCCGTTCCTGGGGGGAGTTTCTGGTTGCACATGAAGGAAGAAACGTGTTTTGAAGTGTTTCATTTCGAGCTGGGCTGCAGCAACTGGAACAGGAGCAAACGAAGACCCAGGCAGTGAGTGTTCACTGCCCCAATACCGCAGTGGGGAGATCAGGCCCCTGCTAAAAGCAGCAAAAGGCTTGGAACACCCCTTGGAGCCTGCTCTTTCCTGCTTTTCTCTTCTTTTTTATCTCACGAG
This sequence comes from Aphelocoma coerulescens, assembly GCF_041296385.1. NCBI lineage: Eukaryota > Metazoa > Chordata > Aves > Passeriformes > Corvidae > Aphelocoma > Aphelocoma coerulescens. The sequence goes on along the minus strand of NC_091027.1, from coordinate 1,562,371 downwards.
GAGTTGCAGACTTGCTCCACATCAGAAATGGGGAAAATATCTGAAGCTGAAAAAGTTTGGAGAATGAGAGAAGCAAACAAAGTGAACAGCTCAGAGCAGCAGCATCTCAGTGAACTCAATACCTGCATTTTCTCTTCTGTTCCTGCATTCTCAGGGGGGTCTTTAGAAACTCTGTCAGTGACAATTTTGCATTTATAGTACAAAAATTACAAAGAGATTTGTAAATATGACAAAAGGCGGTGCTTAGCAGCTTTTTGTGCAGCTCATGTCTCAGCTTCCTGAGCCATTTGTGCACCCAGAGAGACCTGAGGTACCCTGGCAGTGCCAGATACACCAAAAATACCCCCACCCCTCCCTATTTCTGCAGAAAAACTTCTTCTCTGCCTATTGTCGTTCCTTTTTCGAGCAGAAGGGGATGGATTTCATGGCAAAAGTGCTGGGGAGCCCAGAGTAGCAGTTCTCGTCCCTCCCTGCACAAAGCCCAGCTGCAGAAGTTCCCCTGAGTGTCCAGAGAATGTCAGGACAGCAGGAACCAGCTCCTGCCGGTCCCAGAATGGAAGCAATAATTAATGAAACCAGCTGTAAACTGGGAAAGGATTATGGAACAGAGAGCAAAGGCAGCTGCACACCTCGGGTGGGTTTGGGAAGGTGGAAAATGCAGGAGGTGCAGCCACACAAATCCTCCACCCAGCAGGATTCAGCTGTGGCTGGGCCAGGCTGGCTTTGCTTTCCCTTCATTGCTTTGTTATTTATGATCAACATGATCCAAACCCTCACAATTCCTGTCCCTGAGAGGTCAGGGCTGATCCCAAGGTTTGCTCATCAGGAGAGGACTGAGCAGGACCTTGGGCTCTGGGAAGTGGTGGCTGGTTTTCATCCCAGGTGGGGAAAACCAAAGCCCAGCCATTTGTGGGCTTTGCTCTCCTAATGAATTGCCCAGGTTGGTGTCGGGGACGGCTCTGCAGGGAGTGGAAGTGGGAGCATTGCAGCCACTGCGTCCCCTTGGAGTCTTCTCCCTGGGATTTGCCAAATTCCCAGAAGAATCTGGAGCTCCTTGTTCTGCTCGTGAGCCTGTGGAGGGCAAACCCCCAGAGCTCCCCTCCTGTGCTGAGAGCTGAGCCAAGCTGTAGTTGCAGAGTCCCTTGGGCTGCCAGGAACAGCGGGACGTGCCCAGCAGTCGGCCCCAAATTGGCCATCCCACAACTAAAGGGCCACGGGGAGGGTTTGCAGCAGGTCCCGGGGGGGCAGTGCCTTCCCATTATTGGGGTTTATTGTGGGGGGTGGTTGGGATCTGGGAGGCTCCAGGGGAAGTGACAGCAACGCTGTGCCCACTGCGGGAGGATGCAGAGGGCAGGGCCAGCCCGGGACTCTCTGTGAGCACAAATCCCATGGGAGGAGCTCATCAGAGGCAGGAAAACGGAGCAATTAATTTGCTCTAGATAATTTACTTAATGCATTTAACCCTTTCCGTGTTTTATTTTCCTGCACACATAGCCTGGCTGCCTCAGATGTGTTCATTTCTCAGACCTACCTGGCTCCTTTCTCTTGAAGCCTTCAGCCCACACAGGGAGGGTTCCAGGGCTGTTTCCTCCTTGCTTTGTAGGATAAATCCTTGGCAAGTGCCCGGGGTGGGAGCTGAGGCACACCAGGTGTGATCCTGCAGGGAAAGCAGCTGAGCCTTTGCCCTGATGCTTGCTCCCCACAGGTGCCCGCACCTGGAAAATGAAGTGTATTTTCAGGCAGAGATCCGTGAAGGCACAAAGGGGTGAGAACAAAAGCAGGGCTGTAAAATCCCAGCTTTTCTCCAGCACTAAATCGGTCCCCTGCAGCCGGCAGGCAGCTCTGAACTTACATTTGTGAAGGGAGAAGCTGCAGGGTATGGAAAAACCCCGTGGAACACAAAAGCCTGGGAGCAGAGGACTCCCTTAACAGATTCCTGGAGGTGTTGGGAATATTTTTAGGAATGATGTGCCGGTACCTGAGCGAGCCAGGAGCTGTCACTCCCTGTGCCAGGAATGCTCTTTCCTCCTGTCCTACCAGTCCTCTTTCCCCACAGGGTAAACAGCTGGAAGTGTTGAGCTCACTGCCAGAGGCTTCAGACAGACACTTTGTGCCACAGACATCCCGGGACACCCTAATGACTCCTCTTTAGCTTAATGAACCTCTCACAGTCGGCACCGCCTGCTCTTGCTGCTCTTGCTCCGCTCCGGGACGGCTGCAGAACACGGAGGAAGGTTTGGATCCTTGGATATTCCAGTCCCTGTCCATCGTCCTGAGCTGCTCCGGAGCTGCTCCAAGTGTCTGCCCCTGGATGGAGCAGGGCTTCTCCTCTCTGTGTCCCATCCGTGGCAGAGCCTTTGGCATTCCCGAGGTCTCCCGGGTGGATTGTGTCCCACAGTGTCCCTGTCTGACTTGGTCCATCGAATTCCAGCTCTGTTTTCACTTCGTGGCCATCTCGTTGGAGTCTGTTCAGTGTGAGGTGCAAAATGTCTTTCCTTGTTTTCTGACATCCAGTCTGTAACTCGTTGGGAGCACGTGGTTAAAATTCCTGGTCCTTGTTTAAAGTGCTGGAGTTCCGAGGGATGTTTGAGGGAAATATCTGCACATTCAGGGACCTGGCCCTGCTGGGACCAGCATCCAGCCTGGGAAATTCCTGCAGGAGCATCCGCCAGGCCAAGCACACTCAGGCAGTGCAGTTCACCTCAGACACCTGAAACCCAGCCGGTTCTTGGTTTTCAGGGATTTCATTCCCTGTTGCAGAGCAAAGCAGGGATTCACACTTCTTAATGTGGGATGTGGATTATCTGGAAGAATCACTCTCTTAAATGTACTTTGGGGTTTGCAAGATGCTCTTTTCCCTAAGTTTGGTGTTTGACCTGGCACTGACAAACCTTTGTGTTCCCCCTCCCAGGTACACGGTTTTACACAATGGGCACCACCAGGAACAAGAGAAGCTTCCCATCCACACCGACCCTGAATCCCAAGAGTCCTGTTTCTAGTCCTGGGCCCAGAAGAGGAACAGTCCAGCTGGAAGAACAAAGGCCTTGTAGGATATCCCAAGGATTCATGGGCAGCAGGACTGGAAAAACCCTCCATCTGCGTTGTCATGGTGCCTCCTGCAGTGAATTCCCAGGAATGTCCAGCCATGGAGCTGGGTGGGAGCGTGGGCAGGGGCAGGGCTGCTGTCCCTGTCCCTGCAGGAGCAGCTGGAGCTCGGCTGTGCCAGAGCCCTGCTCCAGGAATGGAGAATTCCTGGCAAAGTCAGGACACAGAACAGCTCCAAACCACCCCGTGCCGGGACTCCTGCTGCTCCTTCCCAGCTGCTCCGTCCCAGCTGCCCTCTGCTCAGCTCATCCCCCTGTCCTGGAGGTCACCAGGTGTGGCTGAAGCCCAGCAGGATGGGACTGAGCTGCTCCATCCCTGCCAGGTCCTGCCCGGAGCCCGGACACTGTCAGGGGAGGAGCAGCTCCAGGTTTTCTCCAGGAAAACGAGAGGAAATGTTTGCTGCCCTTTGGTTCCACCCCTGGGGGGAGGCCAGCACCAGCTGCTGCTTCCCCCGGCCCTGCAGAGCTCTGGGAATGTTTTGGTTGTGTTTCCTGGCCAAGGAGGATTCCAGGGGTGTGGAGTGGGACCTGCAGGGACATCCCAGCTCGGAGCCACGGCCGTGCTCTGCCATTCCCAATGGATGGCACGTGGCCCTGGAGCCCAGTGCTGTCCCCATCCCTCCCCTGAGCAAACTTTGGGCATTCTGAGCCAGCAGGAAGCTTGGCCAGAGCCAGAGCCAGTCTGCAATGGATCACTAAGTGCCATCTTGGAAAACAAACCATCTAAACCCTTTTCTAGCTCCGTTTGGAAGAGAGACTTCTACTTACCTTCGCCACCTTTATTTTTCTATTTGTTGCTGGTCTCTTCCAGTTGAGGCAGGAAGTTCTCCAGACTTCCCAGTGTCACCCTTTGCAGAGATCTCTGTCCTCAGCTGCTGCCTGCATGTCGATGTTGCCACGTTCCTCGTGAGCTGCTTCCCCCTTTGCATGGGAAGGGTGGGCAAGGCTCTCAACTCCACGAATTTGGGAAAAGGATTTTCATGCAGGATCAAGACCACGAGCCTCGACCCTTCTTAGGTGAAGATCTACCCCAGCAATGCCACCCTGAGCCTAGAAAATAAAACTGTGCTTTGGTACAGCGTGTAACCATGTACAGATATTTTTAATGTACAAAGAAAAGCTGACATTATTTATTATTTTTTATCAGGAACATGTGTTTTTTTCATTAAAAGCTTCTAGATCAAGGAGCTTAACATCCTCTGTATTATTATTTAGTAATATTTCTGTTGCTATGTGACAGGTATTTACTGTAAACAGACAAATCCTGCTTGGAACAAACAAAAATGTTGCTCGGTAGGAGAAATGTTGTGCATGAGAAGAAGAAGTGGCTTCCTGGCCATGGTGTCTGACTTCTTTAAATCCTTCTTCTGCAGCAAAGTCACTGATAGAGCTTCACATCCTTCTACTTTAGGATTCCAAAGGGCACTGGGCAGAAACAGCCCTGATTGGAAGACCAAGGCAGAAAATTGCTGGCAGTTGGAAAGACACAAATTATTGGTGTTGGTGGTGGAAGGTGCTCCTGGTTCATCATCGGGACCTGTTTGGCAATGACCTGTTTTTACAGGGCTTTGTTTCCTAAAAATATTCATTTAACTTCACTCTTTTACTCACCAGAACAATGAGTGAAAAAAAGCCATTATTGAAAGTTTGGAAAAAAAAATCCATCCAGGGCTGCTTCAGTCCTGTGATCCTCCTCCTGTGTGGAAGTGCCCACCAGGGTTTTGTTGGGGTTTGGGCACACGAGGCTGCAGAACAGCTTGGCTTTGTTTCACCTCAAGTGTCAAATTTCGTAAAGAAATCCTAAAAAAAAGCTTTTCTCTGTCCCCATTAAACAGCACTGAAATCTTGGTGTGACATTTCCTGGCGTGAGATGGAACCAGCAGCACGGGGAAGCCACAGGGAGGGGTCTTTGGTTCTGCCGTTGTCCTTCAGGCATTGTTTTCTCCTTTATTCTTATGTGCATTAGGAAAAGATCTCTTCTGAATTTAAAAGGAACTCCCGATTTCCCCAGGGGCAGCGTTCCCAAGGCTCTGTCAGTGGGAGCAGTGGCTCACCAGCCAAAATGGTCAACAGCTCTCGCTGGGAAAGGGCTCCCCTTCCAACTGGATGGAATTGCAAACACGAAATGTCCACGTTTTGTGTCCCCTCTAACTCCTCCTTGGGCTCAGCAAACCTGTCAGGAACCACCTGGCAGCTCCTGCTGGCTAAACCAAGAATCCAGCAAAGCTGCTGTGAGCCCAGCAATGCCACCGTGCCATCAACAGTGGCAGGATTGCCCTGGAAAAGAAGAAGGTGTCTCATGGAAAGGCCCCACTCTGGATTTCCTTGGCTGCTCCTGTGGCCTCCCAGTTCAGCTTCCCCATTGCCCATCTTGGCTGGTGGTGCCAGTCCTTGCCTGTGCTCAGTGATGTGTGGTGCAGTGGCTGTTCCTAAAATAAAAGCTCCTCTCTGGACATGGCACTGAACTCAGCTCGGGCTCATTTCTGGCGCTGTTTGCACTCAAATCCCAGGGTGGCACCAGGTTCCACTTCTCAGCTGCCCCACAGGATGCTCCAGGAGCTGTAACAGGGAGGGGGAAGCTGCCCCTCTTTGCTTTTCCTACAACTCCCTGGCAGGAGGGGGCAGCCGGGGGGGTCGGGCTCTGCTCCCAGGGAACAGGGACAGGAGGAGAGGGAACGGCCTCAGGCTGGGCCAGGGGAGGCTCAGGGTGGACAGCAGCAGGAATTTCCCCATGGAAAGGGTGCTCAGGCCTTGGCAGGGGCTGCCCAGGGACTTGTGCAGAGCCACAAGGTCCCCCCTGAGCCTCCTTTGCTCCAGGCTGAGCCCCTTTCCCAGCTCCCCCAGGAATTCCCCAGCCCCTTCCCCAGCCCCATTCCCTTCCCTGGACACGCTCCAGCCCCTCCAGGTCCCTCCTGCACTGAGGACCCAGAACTGGACACAGCCCTCGAGGTCCCTCAGCAGTGCCAGCACAGGGGACAGTCCCTGCCCTGGTCCTGACTGTCCCCCTGCCCGTGCTCACAGAAATTCTGCCCTGTTCAGCTTCATTCGTTCCCATCATGATTGGTTTGCAGTCCAGGAGCCCCCACCTTGTCCTGGCCCCTTACCTGAAGGATTCCCAGGCTGGAGGGTCCCTGTGGAGCTGCTCATGGGATCAGAGCCATCCAAACAGATTCATGTGATGCTCCTCTTGGGGTGTCTGTTCCACCAAAGGACACTTCAGGGAGGACGGACACTGGGAATGTGTCACTGAAAACCTGCACATGAGCCAGAGCTGAGAGGTAAATGATGCTCACCTTGCCTGTGATTCAGTACACCTCAAAATGGCTTTGATTTTACCTCATCTGCTCCTTCTGTCCCCTACTGGAATCAGAGCTCTGTGAATAATCAGCAATAGTCTGTTAGCTGCTTTTGCATCTCCAAATACCTCTCAATTCAGGGATTACTAACACATATCTTTGGCCTGGAGCTGATCTCAGCCCAGTATCGTGGTTTTCAAGATGGAATTCACTCCCACCTGGCTCTGCTCAGCAAGAGGAGGCATTTATTTGTGTCAGCCTGACTTAACAACGTGCACAGAACCAGCTAATGGGGTCCAGATCGTGTCCACCTCATTCCCAGCACGGATGAAAAGCAGGGAGCAGCTCCAGCCACGCGCTGCTTTGGGAGCAGGCAGCCCACACACGGCAGACTCTGACTCATTCCCACCCAACTTCGGGAGTGCTGAAGCCAAGGAGAGCATTTTCATTCTGGACCTGGCACCTGGAAACCCTTCCCCACTTTAGGATCCCATTTTCCCCCACACTGGAGTTCCTGAGCCATCTCTGAGCACTCCCAGGCCAAAAGGCAGGAAAGCTGCTGGTTTCTTCTGCTATGAACTCAATAAAAAGATGCAAAAGCTTTTAGTTCTTTCAGGTTTTGTAGAACTCCTCCTGAATAAAGCCCCAGTTGATCTCCTGTCAGCACCCAGTGGCTGTTGAGGGGCTGAAGGGAGCTCTCCAGTTGATGGGCCCTGGTTTTGGCTGTCCTGTTGTCACATGCAGTGCACACAGGGCCAGGGTGTCCCTGTCACCCCCTGACAAGGGGTTGAGTTGGAATTGCTAACTGGGAACTAAAAATGGAAATCCTGGGCAAGGGGGAGGCTGCAGCTGCTCCTCACACCCTGAACAGCTTGGAGAGAGAGCAGGGGCAACATTCCTACCTCCATCAACTCCTCACAGCTTTTCCTCAAATAAAAACACTTCCAAAATCCTCTTCTCTTTGAAACCCCAGCACTGATTTTGCCTTCCTCCTGAATCAGAGGGAAAAGCAACCCCCAGCACGGTGAACACGAGGCTTTGTGCCCCCTCTGCTGTGCCCACACACACTCTGGCCTTTCTCTGTTTACCATCTGTACTATTTAGATGACATTTCCCAGGCACCTGAGCATCTCCCAGCTGGGAGCTCTGCATCCTCTTCCAGGAGGAGCTGTGGGAAAAGCACTGCCAAAGGCAGCTCAGACTCACTTCCCAAACCCCACCTGCCTTTCCCAGCTGAAGGGACCTGGAAGTGCTCATTTCTCCTCAGAGGCTGTGAGAGGAGACCCCTCTGACTGTGCACCTGCACTGGAGCGACAGAACCCAGCCAAGGTTTAACTCACCCACTGTTGCTGAGTCAGAGTGGACCCAGGGAAGAAATTCCTGTTGGATGTTTCCCCAAAGCCACAGCCAGGAGGGGAGCAGGGCACAGAGGTGATGCAGGCACAGAGCTGCCTTTATCATTTCCTTACCTTGTAGGTTAAATGTTCACCACGCTGCCTTGGAGCTCCAGCAAAGCTTCCTTTGCTATCCAGCTGCAAACATCCCTGGTTTTGGGGGCTGGGAATGGATCCCAGTTTGTACCCACAGCAGCAGAGCAGAGCTGAAAGGCCCAGCTGGAATTCCCTGTGTTGCAGGAAGGTGGGAAGAGCAGGATCACTGTCCCCTCACCTGCAGGGACAGCAGCTGCTCCTCCTGCTGCACACCAGGGACAGGGGGGAGGAGAAGCCTGGCACAGAAACATCTGGGATGCTCCAAGGAAAGTTCAACGGGGCAGAGCCAGGGAAGCCTTCCCTTGGCGTGGAGATTGAATAGAAGTGCCCAGAACAGCCACAAAATGGAGACAGGGGGAAGCTCAGAGGCAAAAGATCAAATCCCTGGCAGATCCCAGCTCCTCCCTCCCCCAGAGCCCTCAGGGATGGACACAGTGGACTCAGGTAAAACGGGTGCCACATTTCAGAGGTCAAAACTACTGCAAGGTTCAACTGCTTCCAGAAATATTGAATATAAACAAACACTTTATTTGTGTAAATACTTCTGCAAAGGCTGGAGTTAGGAGATACCAGCCAGAGATCTGGCACAGTACTCCAGAAACTCAGGAACATTTTCTGGACTAAAATGGTAAATCTGACAGAATCAATGACTCAGAGGACTTGAAACACTTCTAGGAAGGGTCACAATTGTTTTGGCTGAATATCACTGAATACATTATCTATTGTTAATTAAATATAAGGGTTATAATAAACCATTGACTGTGATCCTGCATTAAAGCAAATTTAAGAACATTCACATTCTCTGGTGTTCCGTGCTGCACCTCCAGTCAGCACAGAGCAGGTGAAGAAATGCTGCTACCCCAAATCTCTTGCTGCTCCCATGAGGCACCATTCTCCTCCTCTTACCCCATGTATTTCAAGTTCCACATTATCCCAAGAATTCCCACAGAGAGGCAGAGAAAACCAACACTGGCTTTGCTGTTCGAGCAGTTTGACCTCAATTTTACAGAGCTAAAAGTCACAGAAATCCCCATTAGCCACATTTACCCCAGATTCAGAGAATCACCAGCAGGATGATGAGCAAAATTGGATAAAATGCTCTAAACTGCACAGCTTTTACCTCAGGAAATGTAATTTTTTTTAGGCTGGGAACACCAATTTTAAACAAGCATGGGTGAGAGACCAGGCCAGAGCTGGGAATTCAAGCAGCCACTTCCAGAGCTGGGAATTGGCCTCTCCAAGCCCTGGGCACCCTGTGAGTGCATTTTTACACCTGCACTGACAGCAAATCCCCCCCAGACCCCTGTGGGCACCGTGAGCACCTTTCAATACACAACACACACACATTTTGGGGCAAATAGCAGCAGTTTTTACTGACCACATGGCAAATGTGCATTCAGGAGTGAGCACAACCCAGCCCCAAAGCTCCCTGGCTGTGTCACATGGACCCTGTGCAGCTCCACATCCCCTTTTCTACCTGCCTGAAGGGAAAGCTCAGCTTCCAGCCAGCCAGAATGGGCAGATTTATGTTCAACAGGGTGGAACCAACAATCAGCAACTTGATTTCCATAGTACAGAGTTAAATACACCACAAAAATGAAATCTAACAGTACAAAATGCTTGAGAACATTCTGTTTCCAAGGTGCTAAACATGGGGGGTTCCTTCCCCCCCAAAAATGGGTTGGATACCTCTAGAAACTACCACAGATCACCAAATTCTCTACATTTTTTTTTTCCCTGCTTCTGGCCTTCTTTGCAACAGCTGGAGAATATTCTGACCCTTCCAAAAATGCACACAAGACACCAAGATTGTGCTCAACAGGTTTACTCAGACTGGACTCTTAAATGCTCAAGAAAAAGGCACAGATTAAAAGAGACTCTGATGACTCTTTTGAACACAGCAAATGGAATTGTTGTTTGTGAGGAAAAAAAATACTGCTATGAATTGCATGGGCTGAAAAGTTCAAATCTTCTTCCCCGTTCCTAATTATTGGCCTTCATTAAAATGGAACTTAAATTAAATTGTATAAACATATGAAATAAAGTCTCAGTATTAGGAAGGTGTTTTTTTTGTTTGTTTGTTTCCTCTATGTACAACTCTTAGTATACAATTTGTACTTTCCACTTTACATTTAACTACATCCTCCTGGCCAGAGGGAGAGCCGAGGGCGCCTTGGTGGGAAATGCTTTGCATTTGGAAAAAATCCTGCTTTTTCTTGGCCAGCAGTGCCAGGGGGAGGGAAGGCAGGCTGGGGGCACCCCTCAGATGTAATCATCCTCCACGGGCTCCCCATTGACATCACAGTAGTGGATGAAGATGGCCACGACCCTCTGGAACACCCCTTTCCTGACCTGGCGCAGCTCCGAGATCTCCTCGCCGATGGTCTCCATGCAGATGTCAGCCGAGAGCTGCCCCTTCCTCCTCGGGGCGTAGATGGTGGCTGGGGAAAGACAGCAAGGAAAAGGAGATGTTTCTCCCAAAAATATTCACCAGCCAGGCTGGTTTTACGTTCAGGCTTGGCAAAAGAGGCAAAGGGAAGAGTCTTCCCCTGACCGGGAACGTTCTCTCCTGCATTCCACGTATTTGAAAGTTTTCCATGGCTCCAATCCTCATGTCCAAATGTCTGGGAGTGAAATGAATCCCAGGGCATCACAAACCCTCTGCCTGAGGCCTCTCTGACATAATTCCAGGTCATCCATTACTTAAATGTTCTATAAACAACAGCAATTAGAGGGATAAAGCAGCAGTGCTCCCCTTATTTTTCATGGCTTTAACACCAGGACTCTTTTAACATCCTGACTCTTTAATCAAACACTTATCAATTTTTGGTAATTCAGGCCTCATACTGAACTACAAGCATTAAGTCAGGCTAATATAAAATTAAATTACATCAGTCTAAAATAAACTTTTAAAAAGAAATTAAAAAATAAACCCATAAATAAAAATCTCTTCCTCATCCTCTTGATATTCCTGAACTGGAGCTGGATAAGAATATCCAAACCAAGATCAACTAAAAATACCTCTAACGAAGATTGCAGGATGTTCCTAATTAAGTAATGGAAGAACATATTTTTCTCTGCTACCCAGCAAGGTTTTTAATTGAGCCCCAGGCACTGCCTACCATCGTACTTTAGCAGACAAGCTCCTAAATAGAAAGAGCCACATCTACAATGAATTCTAACCCACATCATCTCCATTCCAGAGTTTTCAAGTAGTTTTTAACTCTTTTATGTCAAATTTCTGTGAGTTTTCTCACTTCCCTCCAGCTTACCTTAACAACAGATCTACCAAAACCAGCCTAAGGACCGGAAAACTGAAAAAGAAAGGGATGCACTGGCAAATAACCAAGTTGTGTGAGGAATCCAAGCAGGTTACTCACTCCTCTCATCATCCTCAAAGTCGTATCTGGCGTAGCTGTTGGGCTCTGCTGTCCTCAGGGACCTCAGCCAGGGGAAGTCAGTGATCATGGAATAAGGAGCACCATCCACAATGCCTGGGAGAGGGACAGGATGAGGATCCAGAGAGGAAAACATCACCCCCGCAGCACCAGCGCTCCTAAATCCACAAAGCATCTCCTCACTTTATTCCCCCACTGAGCTGAGCTGCCCCTCTTTCCTCACAAGGAATACTCTCCACATCTCTGGTGAAGAGGCAAAGCAAGAGGCTGAGCAGGAGCCCTCAGCTCTCCAGCAACTCTCACCTTCCAGGGTGTAAATGTCTCTGCCCCAGGGGTACTTGGGGTATTTCTTCAGGTCCTCTTCAGTCCTGGTGGCCTCAGGGAAGAACTCGTATTTAATCAGCTCTCTGGGGAGAAGGAGGGAGAGGTCACAGCCAGGAAATGGGAGATGGGAGGGAGGAAAAACCAAATGGGAAATCCTTACACACAACCTTTCCTTTAATGAGCCTGAATCCATGGAAAACTCCCCCAGGACCCTCGCACCAACTCAGCATCCATCCCTTCACTTGGGAGAGCAACCAGAGCCAACAGGGACAGTGGATGAGAGCCACTGGCCACAATTCCCTGCTGCTGGGAATTTTCAGGAGCTGATACTGACTGAACATCACCTACCACAGAAACCAACGCTATTTCTCGGAGCAAATTCCTTTTTAAAAATAACTTGTTTTCAGCTTTGAAGATTTTTATCAGCCATCCCAATGACTTCAATGTACAACTGCATTATTGCTGGATGAATGTGATGAATTATGTGGTTATTGCTGGAGAATTTATAGGATTTCCCATATGGGTTTACAGTCTGTTTAATATTAAATGCATCTTGACACTGGAATTTTACACTGCACCACCCAGAATTCAGTCTTCAGTAGACTGGAATTTTTTAAAATTTGGGTGACAGAATAGAGCAAGGCTGGAGCTGCAGCTGCTCCAGGACACCTTGGCAGAGTCCCTGGAGGGCAAATACTCCCTGGTGCTGGTCAGCACTCCTCAGCTGTGGTCAGTACTCCCTGGTTATGGTCAGCACTCCCTGGTCATGGTCAGCACTCCCTGGTCATGGTCAGCACTCCCTGGCCATGGTCAGCACTCCCTGGTCATGGTCAGCACTCCCCGGCCGTGATCAGCACTCCCCAGCCATGGTCAGCACTCAGTGGTCAGGGTCAGCACTCCCCAGCCATGGTCAGTACTCAGTGGTCATGGTCAGCACTCCCCAGCCATGGTCAGCACTCCCCAGCCATGGTCAGCACTCCCTGGCCATGGTCAGCACTCCCCAGACATGGTCAGCACTCCCCAGCCATGGGCAGCACTCCCCAGCCATGGTCAGCACTCCCCAGCCGTGGGCAGCACTCCCCAGCCGTGGGCAGCACTCCCCAGCCGTGGGCAGCACTCAGTGGCCATGGGCAGCACTCCCCAGCCGTGGGCAGCACTCCCCAGCCGTGGGCAGCACTCCCCAGCCGTGGGCAGCACTCACTGGTTATGGGCAGCACTCACTGGTTGATGTTGGCTATGGTGTCCATCCAGCTCCGCACCCGCACCTTGTTGCGGACGTTGGGGGGGTTGCTGAACTCGTGGATGATGCAGATGTGGTAGGGGTAGGGGCCACTGAAGATCTTCTGCTCCAGAGTCAGCGTGTCCACCTGGGGACAAAGACTTGTGAGCACCAGAAACACAGGGATGGGGCTGCAGAGTCAACAGCAAACAGACATGGACCAAATCCCCAGACAATGCAGCAATGAGAGGGAATTTTAACAACACAAACACAGGATTGAGGGGAGCCAAACTTCCCCAGTGCAGCTTTGCCAAGTCAGCTTCTTGAGTACTGGAATTGGACGGGAAATGTCTCATTTCTGATGTGTTTTCCAACTCCAATGTGGAAATAAACTACATACAGTTAAAGAATGGTCTAAAACTACATTCACTCCTCAGAATTTAGCTTAGGGGAAGGGGATCAGTGATTTGGATTTTTGTTCTCGCCTAATATTTTTACCATTGTCCTCTAAGACCTAAAGCAAGAGGTGTGGTTTCAAAGCAAAGCTGATTTCATGGATTTTATGTCCAGTCAACTTTCCCTCCTTGGCAAACCAAGCCAGGAAAAGCAGGAGAGGAGCAGCACCACAGAGGGATAAAGTTAGACATTCCCAACCTTCCAGGTCTTAATTTAAGCCCCCATAAATCCTCATCAGATGATTTAAACAACTCCCTAAATGTGCCTGCTTCCAGCTCCTGCACAACATGGGAGAGGAGAAGGTGGCTCCCAGTCCCACCAGTGTCCTGCAACACTTCAGCATCAGGAGGGGATGGTGCCTTCAGTATCCCAAACTCTGGTGCTCCTAAATCTAACAGGACATGGGTTAAGGATGTCAGATCCCTGTGCCTGATGCTCTGCTCACACACAGCTCCAAGGAACACCCAGGTTCTTACAGTTGGAGTGATTCAGTTGGAAATTAATTCAGTGCATCCTATTTTACACTATCCTCTAATGCAATGAATACTGGAGAGAGTGAATTTTAATATTTAATCTATCAGAGTATCTTAAAATCCAAGTAGCAGGTTCTGCAATAAAAGCCTTGCTGGGCTTTCAACAACCCAATTTCAGAGTTGTGGTGTTGTAACATTTCCTGCCTCAACTGCAAAGCCCTCCCCAGGCAGAGCTCCAGGGGTGCTCCCAGAGAATCCAGGCTGGCTCTGTACCTGCTGCATGGGACGAAGGTAAATGATCCTGTTCCTCTCTGGGGGCATCCTGAGGATCTGATCCAGGACCTGATCCATGTTGAGCTTCTTGCACTGGGCGTAGTCAAAGCGATTCACAACGGGGGCGTTTTCTACCTTCAAGTGTTTCAACACACGGCACCTTGTAGCTAGAAAAGAGCAAATAAAGGTATTAAAAGGAAATGAAAAACCTCAGGAGCCTCCTGTCAGAGAATTTCAAGGCTGGCAGGTTCAAAAGAAGGCAAACAAATGATCTAAGTACCAAAAAATTACACAAGTATAGCAGATATAGCCCAGCTCTTCATTTTTTCCATATTATCATCAAACTTTTCAGCTGTGAACTTGCCAGAAGTGGCCTTTTAAAAGGCCATGTCAAATATAATCTAATAACCTTTTTCTCCCTCTGCTTCCTTTCACTGAAATGGTCTGTGGGCTGCCACAACTTCCAAAATCAGCTCAAACACGGAGGATAGTGAAGCCACACAGTGGAAAACAAAACTGTTTCCCTTCTAGCAACGCTGCTCATGTAATCAAGATTTCCTTCCAAATCAATGTGTGTTCTACGTACTCTGGAATAAAAAATAATTCCTTTATTTCTGCTAAGTAGCCAGATCTCATGTCAGAAGAAAAGGCCTTCATTTAGATGTTGCAGAAAACAATAAATGACCCAATCCAGGAGCAGTCACACCCCGGCACATGAAACTAATGTAACCTAAGTGCCAGCACTGAAAACAGATTTTTATCATGTCAAGGAGCCAAAGTACCATCCTGTCAGCTAAAAAATCTATGGGAGCATGAAGAAATGAGAGAAAAAACAAGGTACTCAAACTCATTTCATCAACTTCTAATTATTGTATTACCACTCTTCAATAAACATCTCATCTCCCTAATTGTCAGATCATTTCAGCTGTTGATTTTCAGATATTAATCCTTATTAAAGCTGTTGTAAGAGACATGCGAAGTGGGAAGCAGCAATATTTGGAGTTCTAATTCATCAGCAATGCAGCTGATGAATACAAAATGAGCAGTGGCCTGACTTGAATTCTTTCAGGAGTTTCCAATAATGCCACAGGGAGGAGGCAGCCCTGACATGAAGCACATACCATGGATGAACATCATTTTGGGGCAGTCTTTCAGCACCAAATCTGTTATTCCACAGTTTGTTAGTGTGATTCCTACGAGGTTTTTGGATTTCAAAGTCAGTACCTGGGGAAAAAAAAAAAAAAAAAGACAAAAATGTATGACAGGGTAAAAATGAAGGAAAAATAATCTGCATTTTACAAGATACAGGAGGATATTAATTAATGTAATACAGCTTCAGTTCCCAACAGGTGTTCATGGTGACAAAGCTGCAGGGAGTGAAGGAAAAGCCCTTACCTGAACATGATCATCCTCAATCACGGGGTCACTGGTACTGGTGGATTTGTCAGCTGTCCTTTTCCTCTTGGTGGTTTGCCTTGGCTTTGGCTTTGCTACTTCTGGAAACAAAAACATGGAAAAATCTCTCCTCTGCTCCATTTCAGGACAGCTGAGAACAGCCCACGAGAACTTTTCCCACACAGGTAAATCCAAACACCTGCCTGGCTTCAAAACAAATCTCTCCTTGCTCAAACCCCACTGTCAGGTTTGTGCTCAGAATTATTCCCATTGAGTAACTTCATAGGGGAAAACCCAGGAATGCTGAACCTACAGTCCAACACCACAGAAAGACGTGGAGCCAGGAAAAGGAAAGAAGATTCATGGTTAGGTTACACTTGGTTCTCTGCAGGAAACAGAGCATCCTTGACAAATACAAGACCCAAAATAGCTTTAATGTTTAAATACTAGAAATCACCTCAAACTACTGGAAAATCTGTTCTTTATAACTGTCACTAAGTTTTTCCTAATATTGCAAAGGATGCCCAGGTATAAAATCCTTTAATGTTCCCAAGCTGCACCAGGGACCTCAAATTCCTGCTTGATTTAACAGAAGAGTCTTTGAAAAGCAATCACCACCAGCATTATTTCCAACAGGAGGAGAAAAAAAATGCCCTAGAATTAATTCTCTGTCATTAACAGATCAAAATGAGAATTTATTTTACTAAAACTAAGCTTTATTTGACTTAATTAAAATGTGGCATGTGCACAAAGATCCCCAATTAATTACTAGTCATAAGGTAGAAAACAAGACATTTTAAATTTAATAGCAAGGTCTCTTCTTCAAATCTGAGCTGCATCTACCTGCAGAACATCTGAGGTGATTTAGGTTTTGTTAACACTTGGGAGCATTAAATAAACTGGAAAAACACCAGGATATAAAGTGTTTGAATCATTCCATGTTAACAGAGGCAGGAATTTGCTCTCAATCTTCCCTTGCCTCCAACACTCATGGTTCTGTAAGCAGCACATTTCATCTTTCAGTTTCATTTCACCTGCCAGATATTCCCAGCAAAGAATCCTGGATATATGAGCTTGTGCCAGACTAAGGTGATTATTTTGGAAACGAAGCATATTTGAAAGAAACAGCAAGTTCCCCTCTCACATCCGCTGTTTTCTCCCTTCATTCCAGCCCTTCAGGGGTTTTATTTTATGTCAGATGAACAAAACAATAATGTGAAGGATGAAGGTGTTTAAAAAAAGGACAATTTTCAGTAAGTTTGACCACCTTGCCTTAAACACCTGGAAGCAGCACCCAGTGCAGGTCCAAAAGCCTGGCTCAATTATAATTATGACTTTCTTTATTGGTTGATAAAGCACCAGCTATAACCTTTGCCTTCTTGTTCAGATCTAAGTGTAGCTGCTGCCTTTCCAGGGAGGATTTTAATGGGGAAACACTCATCATGTTTCAATGAATCACAGTCTTCACAGGCAGACAGAGCTACCAAAAAACTGCATTTGCTTTCCAAAGGAGTAAAGCAAATACTGGTTAGAATGTATGGAGAACGTCAACAGAAAGAGCTGCATGGAGGAAAAAGTCAGTGGCACTTTCAGAGAAATCTGATTTCACCTGGTGATGGCACCTCTGTTCCATCAAGCTCTGACCCTTTCAAACCACTCAGGTTTACATCCCTGACTAACAAGCTCCACATCAGAGCTCCCTGGGGAGCTCAGAGCTGTCTCATGGCAGCACTGCAGCTACTCAGCCGTTACTCTGTGTGTAAGTCCTACCTGGCTCTGACACCAGAGGCACATGGGACAGCCTGCTCCTGGCCCTGGTCAGGGGTCTCCGAGGATACTCCTCCTTGCAGTCCAGCTCCCAGCTCGGGGGCTGCGTGCTCTGCTCCTGGCTGCCAGCCCCACAGGCACTCCCACTAGTCCTGTCATCCCCGGGCTCTCCTGCAGCCCCACAGTCTGGCAGTGTCCTAAGTGCAAAGTCTGGCCCGTCCCTGCAGGCTCCACTCGTGGAGGGGCACTCCCCATCACACCCCCCGCTCGTCCTGTGCTGCGCGGCCCTGGAGGAACACCGGGAACAAACGGAGCTCTCCTCAGGCTCCCTCTCGCTGGAGCCTTCCCTTTTGCAAGGAGAGCAGCCACAGTGCCTGGACTCCTCTCCAGCTGCTGGGCTGCTGCCAGCAGAGTGGCTCTGGGCTGGCTGGGCACAGTCAGGACTGGGAGAAGCAGCGCTGCAGGAGCTGGGTGTGGCCGTGCATCCCGGAGCGCTGCTGCAGCTGCCGTAGGAATCCTTGCTCTTGCTCCTCTCGGGCATGTCACTGGCTGCTTTCATGTCAGCTTTGATCTGCTCGCTGGTCACCTGGCAGCCCTTCTCACAGCTGCTCTCCTCACTGGGGAACTGCTTGGCCTGGCCCCCGTGGCTGCTGCTGCATCTCTTCCGCAGGGGAGTCTTGCCTTTGCCGCTCACTGCAGGAGTGAAGGGAGGGACAACAGTGAGAAAACCTCAAATCAATGGGAGTGTTACTCTGCTGAAGGCTACTGAAAACACATGAAAGCCCAGAGGCCAACAACAATCTTCCCAGGAATGGGAATTATTAGTATTTGTAGCTGTTGCTGCCTCTTTGTAATGTCCTGCAGCTATTTTTGGAGACGTGCTGGAGGGTTTGTCACACAAATCTGTCAAATTGTCCCAGAGCAGCTCACTGTCACACAGGCACAACAATATGAAAGGCACACTGACAACAG
This sequence comes from Aphelocoma coerulescens, assembly GCF_041296385.1. Taxonomy (NCBI): domain Eukaryota; kingdom Metazoa; phylum Chordata; class Aves; order Passeriformes; family Corvidae; genus Aphelocoma; species Aphelocoma coerulescens. The sequence goes on along the minus strand of NC_091027.1, from coordinate 1,544,204 downwards.
AATCAAACAATATGCAATGGTTTGGGTTGGAAGAGACCTTAAAGTTCATCCAGTGCCACCCCTGCCATGGCAGGGACACCTCCCACTGTCCCAGGCTGCTCCAAGCCCCAATGTCCAGCCTGGCCTTGGACACTGCCAGGGATCCAGGGGCAGCCACAGCTGCTCTGGGCACCCTGTGCCAGGGCCTCGCCACCCTCATAGGGAGGGATTTTTTCCTAATATTTAATATAAAGAGGCTTCTGTTTCCTTAAAGGTGAGGAATCAAACAGGAATGGAGACAGGACTGAAGTTCACATTTCAGCAGCAACCCTCAGCTCCCCCTCCTGGGTCTGGGCAGCGCTTCCAGCAGTAACAGCAGCCTCAGCTCACAGGTGAATAAAAGCCCCCACTGAGCAGTGTACAAATCATAACAGAACTTAATCCCAGGATCACTGAAGTTGGAAAAGCCCTCCCAGCCCATCAAGTCCCAGCTGTGCCCCATCCCCACCTTGTCCCCAACCCAGAGCACTGGGTGCCACCTCCAGCCCTTCCTTGGGCACCTCCAGGGATGGGCACTCCAAACCTCCCTGGGCAGTTCCAAGGCCTGAGCACCCTTTCCATGCAGAAATTCCTCCTTAACACCTACTGTCTTAATCCTCTTAGCTCATTACATACCCCAAACCCCAAATCCCCAATATTGGCAGTACAAAAGTTGATAAAAATTCTGTCCAAACACAGATTATTTCCCTCCTCAAACCAGAACCGACATCCACACTGGGGGCTCACAGGCACGATAAATTCTGTCCACCTGGGAATCCCAAAGAGGAGCTGCAGGTTTCTGATCAGTGCAGCACCACTACTTCTGTTTCTGTACAACATCTGTGATTTGAGCTCAAAATATGTCCTTACACCTTCACTCTACATTCCAAGCTGAGCTAGAAATGAACCTGAACCAGATGGAAAGACTGAAGCTTACAAATAAATGTTGCACACCTGAAGGTTCTCTGGTTTCCACTGGATCCCTGCTCTTCTCCTCCCCATCTGAGTAATTCTGTGCAATGCTGTTGGAGATGCAGGCTCTGGAAGTGCTCATGTTTTCCTCTTCATCCTCACTGTCTGAATCATGGATGGTAATTGGAGCTGCTTTTACAACAGGTTGAATTCCACTTGGTCCTGAGAAGGAGAATATCAACAGTTCATGTACAAATTAACCAAGTATGGATTAAAGGGTTGAAGAACTTTCTGCACTGCTTGAAAAAATGGTAAGAAATCAATTTGAGCCAGTTTAACTACCCATTCTGTGGCTCCCTCATTAAAATCTAAATGGGAGAAGAGCAAAATAACTGCATTTCAGCATGAAAGCATTCTGGTTTGGAAGAGAAGAGTGGCACAATGAAATGTTACTTCAGGTTGCTGGGATATTCAGTAGAAAATGTTATTGTCCAGCAAAAAGTGGCAATAAAAGAAATCAAGACTGCCTTGTGCCACTAATACAAATTCAATTAACACTGGAACCAGTTGTGCTGGCTTGAGAAAAAGCAAAAAAGAACCCAAGTGGTGCAGTGAAAGAAGTAAGGCCATGAACACCAACAGAGCAACAGGACAAGCTCATTCAGGCCTTGACCTTCATCATACTGAGCACAAAAATCAGGATTTAAGGTCAAGGTATCTCCCTGCATATGTGAGGAAAACTCTGGGCAGTAACACAGAATAAATTAAGATATGCTAACATCATCCTTCCAAACCAGACAACCCAGCTGAAGCAAAACCAGACTTACACTGGAAAATGAATCCCCCAGGGAGATACCAAGAGGTGATTTCTTCCCAAAGCCAGAGTTACCTGCTTGCTCTTCATCCACCTCCATGGGAACAACAGCCTGGCTGGGAGCTGGCAGCTCGTTCTGGGCCTGCCCAGCAGCCTCCCCTTCTTCCTGTGCCACCTCCTCCATCTCATTCAGGGCTGGAAAGGGCAAGAGGAGGTCAGGGATAGGAAAGAGAATGAAGAGAGCCCTCAAGCACCCACAAGAAATAAATAATAGCTGCCTTGATTCCCTTGATGAGCCTCTGGGTTGCACAAAGTCTCCCACAGATTTGTTCTACATCTCTGTAGCTAAAGCCCAGCCTAACTGTTGGGGTTTAGTTCACTCAGATTTTCCCCTCCTCCTCAAAAGTTTTGTTCTATGCAGAGGGCAGCATAACCAGGATTTACATTTTCATTCCCTCCAATGACTTCAGTCTTTGCTGGGAAATATTAAAAATACACCACCAGCACTGGGATGTTCTGCCAGCTGTGCCCTGAGGAGTCCTGGCACTTCCCCAGAGGATGTCACACAGAGCCTACAGCTGCAGTGACAGCCAGCTCTGCACTGTGGCAGCTCTTATCACACAGCTGGCACAGATGTGGCACAGAAAAGACTCAAGCTGCACACCAGGAGCTGAAAGAGCAACAAGCTTTCAATGCATATTCCTATCTTCACCAGGAGCCTATGTGAGGGGGAATGCAGACAAAATCACCCCTCAAAGTACCCCAAGGATTACCCTCAGCTGAAAATCTCCCCCAAAAGGTGCCCTGGGATTACCCTCAGCCCCAATCTGCTGCTCCTCAGCGGGGCCCTCCTGGCGCAGCTCGTTCTCCTCGTTCTGCTCGTTGGGGTGCTGGTGGTTGTTGTGGTGGATGTTGGGGTTGTTGTTGTTGTTGTTCTGGTGGTTGTTGTTGTTGTCATTGTCATTGTTGGAGTTCTGATTGCTCACCAGGGCAGAGGAGACCCCAATTCCCGTGCCTGCACTTAGGCCCACACGAGCACAACCCTGGAAACAAAGAGCAGGAATTCAGATTTGAAAACATGGATTTGTTATGTCAACATTCCCTGATGGCAACAGGAAAACCACTCTGCTGGAATTGTCTGTGAAAGGGAATCTGTCTCTCAGATTTCCTGAGAGCACATGTCCATCTTCAGGTTGGCAACTCAGAAAATTTGCAGTTAAACTCCCAATGAAAGGGAACTCCTCAAAGCACTTAATTTTAATCTATTAATTGTGTTAATCTGTTAATTTGCTGTGGGATCATTACATCAACATGAGCAGCAGATCAGAGTCTCCCAGCACACAGCAGCCTCAAGGCACCATTAATGACCACAAGAAGCAGGTTTTACATGGGCCCTTTCCATTCCATGCCAGCAGCTTACCACGGATTTGTGTTACAGTGTGGGAGGGGACAACATGAAGAAATAAATTCCTAAGTTTTGAAAACACTTCAAAAGGGAAACTACCCCCATTTCACCCAGTAAAAAAAATCATAAAAACCTCTTAGTATTGTAAAGAGAGGCCTAAGAAGAAAAAATAATATCAAAAGCAGCATCACAGTGAACCAGCAGCAGAGACCTTGACAGAATCAGTGAGTTTTATTTTCTGGTCACACATTCTCTCCTTGCCACTGCTCCCATCTGCAGAAGCACCACCACTCTCCTCAGCAGACCATGCTAAAAGCAACTGCAAATCAAAGTAATTTCTTACCAATCTCCTTAAATAATGCCAACTTTGAAAAGACTGCACAGCAGCAGGAGAACACCGGATTGCCAATGAAACGGAAACAAGTAAAAATCCTGGCAACAAGAAAAAGCCAAAGCATCCTGTGGAATTTACCTTTGGAGGCTCTCTAAACATCTGGTCCAGAGAAATAAACTCCAAGCTTGGCAGTAACTCGATGAACTGACTGAAAGAGTCCAGCTTGATGGCGTGGCACCTCACCAGGGTCAGGTCAACCAGGCGTGTCCACCTCGAGTGATCTGGGAACACAAGAGAGGCCGTTCCTGAGGGATTCCCACCTCACTCCTTGTTCATTACTCCCTTTTCAGATCTGAGAGCAGCATCCTCTGTATCTCCATCCTGTTCCCAGCATCACCATGGCCCCAAAGCAAGCATCATCTACTGTACTTACTAACAACAGAACAAGCAGTACTAGAGCAGAGAAATTCTGGTTTAGCACAGAAATTCATAGAATAGCTCTGAAATTTCAAAGGTGTGCAATACCTGTGATCCAATTATTTGGGTTATGTAGATGTGGGCAGTTGTAAATGACCAGATACTTGATGAAAGAAAAAACTTCATTTACAGCTTTCATACCAATATCTGTAATAATTCCTGGGTTTTCAACCACATCAGCCAAGCCGTACCTCACCAAGTCCGTACTCGTCATTTTACCTATAAAAGAGAGAGGAGCAGACACAGCAGTAAATTTGCCTTTTATAGCAGGATTTTCTAACTCCTTATTGATCAGATCATTCCTTTAATAAAGCTGAGCTTTGTCAGTTTCAGGAAGTGAGGAAAACCAGATTTGGCCGTATGAGATCAGCAGCCTCAATAGGTGCAACGTTAATATTCTTATTAATCACTGAGAACGCGATTGAGAACAGAGCAATTTATGTAATCCTTAGGGGTTTTAGGTACATAAAAAGTGTCATACACTGTAGTAAAAACTCATCAACGTAGCCTAGGTGAAGAGTTTCAAACTGTGGGAATTCCAGTTCAGCCATCTTCAAAGCAGAAAAAACACCATCTTTGGTCAAGGAAGGCTGGATCCGCACTTCGTGCAACCTGCGGGGAATTCAAAATTGCTTCTATCAAAATTCAGGCCAAAACACAGAAAACACTCCAGAAGGTGCCCTGTCCTAATAAAATCAGAGAATTCTTCCAGCAGTGGCTGGATTCAGAGGTATTTGCAGTTATTTTAATCACAGAACACTCCTGTTATGCAAAGTTTAAATGTGTATTCCTTAGACTTTGACAGTTGTTGTCTCTTGGACATCATTCCTAAGACATTTATTTTGAAAAAGGAGAAGCAAAGAGACATCTGAAGGGAGGTACCTTCGTGCAGCAGTTATGATGAGGTAGCCAAGATCCACTTCAAGTGCATTCTTGCAAGCTCCCAGAACTATAGTGTGCAAATTCCTGAAACCACCTGGCAAATAAAGAACACCCTTCTTACTCTTCAGTCTCACACCACAGCCTTCAGCCCGACACATTTGCACCAGTGTTGTCTTGACCTTTTTTAGCAAAGCAAGAAAACAAATACTTGCACCCAACTCCTCCAATCCTGGTTCTGCTCACCAATAAGTGCAGCTCATTAAGTGTTAATTGCAGTTAGAATATCAAAATTATACCCAATACAGAACCTGATGATAGTTCCAAACTTGGAAATAACACTCGGGAAAGGATATGCTACAGACAAAAAAAACCTCCAGAATTTGCTAAAGCTTTAGTTTATTCATTTATTTTTGGTGAAGTGTGAGGGATTAGGAGTTTCCCACCTGATCTCCAGCTGTCTTCTACCACGTGCTGGATAAGTCCTCCAAGAAATGGAACACGGACCAGTTCCAAGTGCTCCAGATTCCTGGCAGAAGCCAGGCCTGTCACCAGGGGAACGTACTTCAGAGAGTTTGTGGGTCCTGCACACAACAAGGCCAGAAAGACAAAGCAGATTGTTCACTTCTCCCTGAATTATGCCATGGAAGAATTAAAACACATCCACACACGTCCCTCCAGAGCAGGAAGTCAACAGAAGCACACAGCACCAAGCAAGGGATAGGACAGGGAGAGATTTCTGTCCAACACCACAAATCAAGCAAGGGCTGATCTCAGAATGTGGAATTCCAAGACTTTAACAGAACCAGATTTCCTACATGCTCTACCATCCCCTTCAGACAGGAAGAATCCCTCTTACCAGCACAGTTCCTCATGACAAAAGCACGTAAGCTGATACAAAGGAAATCTTTAAAAGGCTGTGGTTTGGTGAGTCTCACCCACTTCAAATAAAGGTGCCTCAGCATTGGGATACAAGGAATCTCAGGGACATTCACCCCTAATAATACATAAACAAAACAAACAAACATTTTAAACAAGCTTTAAACCATTCAGCTGCATGACAAATTGCTGGCTTTCAAAAGGAAGCTTTTCTGTGCTTTGTGGCAAGTGAGAAAAGCTGTGAACACTTGAAACACAAGTTCTTCACCTTGGTTTGGCAATAATTCTTTAGAACTTGCCCTCTGCACCTGCTATCAGATATCCAACTAAGATCTCCAAGATGCCACAGCCCAAACTCCCTCTCCTCAAAAGAATTACAAATTTGCAGTTTCAATGCCTTTAAATCCACCTGTGTTGAAGCCAACTACTTCACCACGACCACACTCACCTACTAAGTGCAAAGTCTGAATTTTAGCTCCTATAGGAATTTTCAGCTTGTTCTCAGGAGGAATTGGAAAAGCACCATTACGATTACGAAACTTCCCTAAAATGTGGACTTGGGGCATGTATGTCCAAATAGCTTCCACCAGCTCTAAATGAGAGGTCTCAACACCCTGGATAAAAGGAAGCAAAGCAAATGCTCTAACACCAGTTCAACAACAACATCCTCTTTACCATGTAAACTACAGAATGCAAGCTTAAATCACTTAATTTCTAGCAAGACTTGTCTTTTTAAAAGCAGAGGGATCAGAGCTTTAATTCACTGCTGGGCTTAAGAGCACCTGGGATTGCCAGTGATGCAACTAAAAATAGCTGTCATTGGCAAATAGGGTCACAATTAACTGCTCCCTGTGCAGCCAGGTCTAAACCAAAGCCCTGGAAGCACCAAGTCCTTGTCACAACTTTTAACAGTGCTGAAGGAGGTTCTCTCCCCAGCCAGCCACTCACCAGCAAATTTGGACAGGCCTGCAAAGCCTCTAAAACTCCAGGAATGCTGAAAGCTTCGTGGCCACGGACTCGGCGCCTTTCCAGATACCTGGGATGAAGACCATAAAGTTGTTCAATGTCTGGCATCTTCCTCAGCAGCGTTAGGAAGCTGGAATCAGTGAAACCTAAGACAACAACAACACATTTGGTATTGGTGTGGCAGCAGACACTCAGCTGCGAAGGGAAAGCCAAACACACTTCTCTCTTTATGTGGCAGTACAAGTTCTGTGATGTTGAAAGATGCACTTGGTGAAGCAACAGCTTTTCTTTTACTTCCACATTCTAGAAATCATGACCTAAATACTCTTCTGCCTTGAATTTTGCAGGTTTGCTACAGGTTTCCTTCAGTGGAGCAGCATGGCTGCAGGGTTAACTGTGCTCTCTCCCTCCTCACATGAAGGCTTGTGTGCCTATATTTCCTGGAATTCCATTTATCAACTCCATGGCTAAAAAAAATCCCAGCTGGATCCCTTATTTCAGTTCATTATTCACCACAGCTCACATTTCTCACAGAAACAGGATGGTTTCTTAAAGCATATTTTCTTTCTTCATATATTCTTATTTTATTCTAATGTAATTCAGCACATAAAAAGGATTCTAACTGGGTAAGTTGCCTGCATTTACACCAATTTTAGGTTAGGTCTAAACACTTGCCTAATACCAGCCCTAATCAATATCAGTTTGTAAGTTGTCTAAGTTTTTTAGTTCTGTCCCCCACCAAATCCCAGCAGTGCAATTTAAACCCAACAGAAATCCTGGTACTCACAGGGTTCACCTAGATTGACACATTTATCTATTGATCTGCAGGTGACTCGAGGTGTGACATCAAAACTTATCCTCACATTGTTAAGTGCTGGCAGATGAGTTGCTCTCTCATTCCACTGCATTTTTTGCTGCCTGCATGCAAACAGCCTCTTCATGGCATAACCCTTGGATAAACTCCCTTCCAACAATCAGACAAACACAGATTGTATTGACAGGTGGCTACAGAGCACCCCCAGTCACAGAATCACAGAATGAACTGGGCTGGAAAAGACCTTTGAGATCATCAAGTCCAACCTCTGACCTAACGCAGCAACACCCAAAATTTGTATTTACACACAGACAGAAACTTGGCAAACCCTTCCTCAAGGCAGCCACCCAAAGGAATGGAACATCCAAGCAATCTGAGGTTTCTCTGGTACAGGTAAGTGGCAGGGAGCAGCAGGGGGCTCACCTGTGGGCATGTACTCCCACCAGCGCCCCGCACACAGATCCACCACCTTCACCACGCGCAGGTACAGCGTCACCGCCTCCTTCAGCTTCCGGGACAGGCATTCCATGCACATGATATCCTGCAAGGGAAGGTACCTTGGGAGAGCAAAAACAGCCCTGCTTTAGCACAGCTGCAGCCCTCAGCACCTGCCACAAGCCAAAGCCTGACTGCAGCAACGTGGGGCTTTCGAACACCGCACGGCGGCTGCTCGAGCAGAACCGTCGGGCTGGGCTCCCGTGAAACGGGGAGTCTGCTAAGCAGAGTGACTCAGCAGCTTCTGACACTGAATGCAGAACATTCATACAAATACAATATTAAACACACAGATGAGTTAGTTCTCTAATAAATCATAGAATCACAGAATGTTTGGGTTGGCAGGGACCTTAAAGTTCATCCAGTGCCAGCCCTGCCATGGCAGGGACACCTCCCACTGCCCCAGGCTGCTCCAGCCCCAATGTCCAGCCTGGCCTTGGGCACTGCCAGGGATCCAGGGGGAGCCACAGCTGCTCTGGGCACCCTGTGCCAGGGCCTGCCCACCTTCACAAGGAAGGATTTCGTCCTTAAATTTAATTTAAACCAACCCAAACCCTGCTGACCAAGCCATTTGCCTCAACAGGTTTAATTAAGTTACTTCTATTTTCTAGCACATACTGCAAGCTCAATTTCAAATATTGTGGAGCATTTCTGTTTCCAAAGAACTTGTTGGTGAGGTGCTACTTTTGGATAACAGGGCTGAGTGAACATCTGGGAGAACGACTTTGCTGCAGGGGAGGTCCCATCCTCATCCCAGATCCCTTCTGCAGATGCAACAATTCCCAATCATCTCAACTGTGCCCTACCCAAGGTGTACTTCTGCTCTAAAATAAATATTTATAACAGAATTGATTCATTTATTTCTTATTCATTCTAACATTCATAAATTAATTTTCAGTTTCCAGATGAATTTTGGGGACTGAAAAAAACATTTGCCATCCTTTTTTATCCACCAATTCACTCGTGGCACATCCACAGTTTCCTGGGTGTCACATCCACAGTTTCCTGGGTGTCACATCCACAGTTTCCTGGGTGCCACAAGCAGGTAAAGTCAGAAAAAAGACAAGAGAACTATAAAATAATAAGCACTAAATTGATTTCTGCCAGGCTGCTCACCTAAAGATGTGGCAAAGCACCTCATGAGAGAGTTGGTTCATGTAATCTTTTGGCTCCTCAGCTTTGGTAGAGCCTGCCCCTTCCCTGCTCACTGCGCTCGCTTTCACAGTTTTCCGCCGGGGCCCCATCTCTGCACCGAGTTCTGCTGGGAGGAAATGGGCACAGAGTTAGGAAATTCAGGGCAACTGAAAAACATCAGGGACAGAGAAGAGGAGGAAGCAGCAGTTAAGCTTCAAAAAACAAGTTGTGGTTTGATCAGACAGAAGGGCTCAGACATAACCTGCGGACGATCAGACAAACCGGACAGACCCTCTCAGCTGAGGGAGTCACAAAGAGGGAAATCTCCACAGGTTGAACCAGAGATCAGTTCTTTTGCTGAAGAAAAAGTCTTCAGACTTCAGAGATTCCACCCTGGAATCAGTCACAGGAAAGTTGTGCAGAGATCACCAACTCAGCACCGACGACAACGTTCCAGTGAAAAATAAAAGCCCAAAGTCTCCGTCCAGCAGAAAAATGATTTCTTTTTCCTTGTTGAAGAAATGGGCTCCTGCTGATCATTCTCCAAAAATGCCCTACTAAAACCCCTCAAACCAGCTCCTCTTCGAGGTGAGAACACCAAGGAAAATATTCAGGTTGCTGAGTAAAAGATCAAAGCCATAGAAAAACTGAGAGTCATTGTGAAAGCGAGGTGCAGGATCCTCTGCTCCTTCCTGAACTGTGTCCCTCCACACTGCAGCACACACAGGCACAGCAATCACAACAGCTCCTTTAAAAACACCCACAATTATTATGAGAAGCAACAAATAGGCAACTAAAATAAATATGAACTTAGTGCTGACAGAAAATCACCTTCTGCAGATGCTGAGAGATCCTTTCGTGACTGTACCTGGCAAGGATTCATTTTATTCTAACATAAGGACAAGAACGAGGAGGGCAAAGCATCACCAGCTCAGTGAACCTGAGTTTAACAGGCTGGATGCCAAAATTCAGTGGACTGAGGAAAAACAACTGGTCAAAAAAGACAGATTTTGGAAAAGGCCTCTGCTGCAGCCTCCCTGTGATGGCAAAATTTGAAATATTGACAGCCTCACTGTGGTCTAACTACTGCAAAACACGTGGTTTCAGACGTTTTGGGTGCACTTTAAGTTAATAACTGCATGTTGCCATGATGTGATTTTAAAGGGGGATATTCAAATAACTAAATCCCCACCTTGTGCCTGTGATCCGTGCTCCTCTGGACTGGGGGAATTCTCCAGCCAGGAGTGAAGACCCTGGGTTTTTCTTTTCTGGGCAGGCTGGAAGGGCTCAGTTTGGGGTGATCAACCTCACAAAGCCCCACACTAATTATTTATAAACTGAATTCCAAGGAAAGCAAGCATTACATGGATTCCCAGGCACCTGGGATAACTCAATTTGAACAGAGGGCAGGACATAACCTAAAGAATTCCAGACTGACACAGCCACGAGCTGGAAACAATCCAGCAGGAAAGAGAACAGCAGAAGGACTGGGACAAAAGGCAAGAGAAATAAAAATATTAACGACCAAAGCAGGAAAAACCCTGCTAGACACAACTGCAACGAGCACAACCCGCCCCTGCCATGGAGGGGAAAAAGAAGGATTTGTCTCTATGAGTCTGCAGTTTCTGCACAATAAAAGCTCCTCCTGGGGCTATTCTGAGCCTACGAGCACAGCTTTAACAGCTCATTCTATATTAGCGAGCTGACCTCATTTAAAAATAAAAAACAAATCTCCATAGCAAAGAGCTTTATATATTCAATAAACCAAATGGGATTTTGCGGCCCCCACCTCAATTAATTCCCGACAATGAACGTCGGATGAAACAACAGCTCGACGCGCTCCATTCTTGATGAGCAAATACCCCACGGACCTTAAAAAGCTTAAAAATCCATGGGGAGAGTCCGCAGAAACGAAAAATGAGGAAAAACGCGGCGAGAGCAGCCAGGGCCGGCCTGGCAAGCGCCGGGTACAGAGGGGCGCTCCCTAAGGAAAGGGGAAAACGCGAGGACGCGGTGATCTGTGCCGAGATAAGCGACAGAAAGACAGGCTTCCCCACAGCCCCACCGCCGCCGTTCCCTCACGGAGAGGCCCCCAGGGCCTGTGACAGCGGGGCCGGCCCGACGCCGCGGGGCCGGCAGGGGGCGGCAGCCTCCGTGTCCCCGCCCCGCCGCCGCCAGGGGCCGGGCCCGGCGCGTCCCCCTCCCCTGCCCCTCGCTGCCCTCACCTGCCCTCGCTCCCCTCGCCGCCCTCGCCCCGGTTGTGGCCGCGGGGGAGCCCCGGCCCCGCTTCCTGCGCGGCCCCTTCCGCCAGCGCCGCCGCGCTTCCGCTTCCGCCCCGCGCTTCCGCTTCCGCCCGCGCTTCCGGCCCCACCCCGCCGCCATCTTGAGCGTGGCACCGCCCGGCCCCGACGGGGCGAGCGCTGAGGGCTCCGGGGGCTCCGGTTCGCAGGCTGCGCTCGTTCAGCACAGAGCGAGAGGGATGTGATTCAATAAAAGTGTTCCGGCAGCGCGCAGTTACAGTCACAGCTGTGCTGAGCTGGAGGGACACACAGGAGTCACCGTGATGGAGCAGCCTCGGCTGTGGGAGGGGTCCCTGCCCGTGGTAGGGCTGGGATGAGATGGGCTTTAAGGTCCTTCCAACCCGAACCACTCCATGATCACCCAGTGCAGCTGCTGGTCCTGCCCAGACCCCCCAACAGCCCCACCCTGGGCATCCCTGGCAGCGCTGTCCAAACGCTCCTGGAGCTCTGGCAGCCTCGGGGCCGTGCCCATTCCCTGGGGAGCCTGGGCAGTGCCCAGCACCCTCTGGGGGAAGAACCTTTCCTGATATCCAACCTAACCCTCCCTGACACAGCTCCAGCCATTCCCTGGGTGCTGTCCCTGTCACAGGAGCAGAGATCGGAGCTGCCCTCGGAGGAGCTGCAGACCCCGAGGAGTCTCCCCTCAGTCTCCTCCAGCTGAACATTCCAAGTGCCCTCAGCTGCTCCTCTATGGCCTCTCCAGACCCTTCCCATCCCCGTGTTCCTCCTTCGGATGCTCTCTGGGAGCTTTGTAAATGATTTTTCGTGGAGAGTCTTTACCCTGTGCCCAAAAAGTCCTGCCAGTTGCCTTTCCACGTGTATTTGCAGTATTATGAAGGTCTATACTTAAGCCATGTTTTAATCACTGTGTTTGGGTGGATCTCAGCAGAAATCACAATTTCCTCAACATTTTAAAGTCATGTTTCATGCAAACCCCAAGGGATTGGGTAACAAGGCTCGTTCGTCACCCAGCAGACTGTTTGTGAGTTATTTTTTGTGAATGACAGCATGCAAAGACTCAGCTGCTGGTTTAGTGATAAGCCCAGAGGAATCCACAGCGCTCTGTGGCAGAGTAAGAAAAACAAAATAAATTCTTGGCAATCCCTGCGGGTTTTGGATGTGTCAACAGCATCACTGACGTTGGAAAAGTCTTCATAGAGCACTGAGTCCAACACAGCATCAAAAACAACAGCAGCACCCAAATGTTAGACCTAAAAATGTGGAAGAAGTAGGCACGTGAGACTTCCTGTGGGAAGAGCAGATTCAGGTCCTGCCCTCCCTCACCCCAAGGCAGGGGACACAGGGGGTGGCAGTAAGAGCAGGCTGCCAAAAGGACACAAGAGACACAAAATGGAATTAAGGAATTTGGGCAGGGCCTTGGGGTTGAACTGTCATTGAAGCAGTCAGAGTATGTGAATGGTGAAGTGGTTACAAGACACACAACAGAAACCAAAACCACCCCATTTTTTCTTAACAGAAACCACTGATTTATCCCATAGCCCACTTGTACTGAACTTTGAAGGTTTTTGGATTGCTCCATTTCTTTCTCCCTCCACTGCCAGATGTGGGAAAATTAAGAATTTGAGGCACTCAAGGAGATCTGAACTAAAACCCAAAGGAAGACAATTAGAAATCAAAGATGCTGAACAGCCAACAATAAAAACTCTGTTCTGGTCTTGATCAGCTGCAAAATTAAAGAGCCCATTGCATTTCTCATTGCTCCATCCCACAGACTCGACTGTCCAGCTTGTCCAGCCACTTCAGCATTTTCTTCAGGTGTCATTTGCAGCAATTTGCAAATGATGTTCTCTGCTCTGGTATGTGGCAGGAGCTGCTGTGCCTCTCTCATGCTCTGCCAAGTTTGAGCCAGCAGGAGCTGAGAAAAAGCACCCATGTGGGAAGGTGCTGCTCTCCAGCTGCTCCTGGCTCAGTAATTCCATGTCAGAAATTATCAGGGACAAACTGGAGCCCCCGGGGGAAATGCAGGGCTGGAGTTTAGACCTTGGACTCCAAGGTTCTTGAATCACTCCTGGGGCTGCAGGAGGAATTTGGTGTCTTTGGTCTGGCCCACAAGCACAGCCCATTAAATATCCCAACCCCCCAAAGCAGAGGGTGGGAATATTTGCTGAGGCTGGGAGGCAGAAAATATCCATAAATCTGGATTTTCTGACATCATGATGAAACCTCCGAGTTTGCCTTTGTTTCCTCAACTTGATCTTTGTTTTCTTGTTTTTATCTTTTTCAGTCAAGGTGAGCTGTTCCAGGAACCTTTTTAGGTTGAAGCCTCTGAGCTATGAGAAACTTGTATGATATTACCTGGCTCACTTGCATTTTCTTGCTGTCTAATTGCTGGGACCTGGTTTCCAGATAAACAGAATTCAGAATGGGGCTGGATTTATTGTGTGCCGCTGTCCCAAAATTTTCCTCCTGTAAGCCCACTAAGGTCAGTCATTCACAATTTTAATTCTGGGAAAATACATTCCCATGACCAATTATTAAGTAAAAGACACAAATTATAGTGAAGATAATAAGGATGTAAGAGCAGAACAGAAATTTCTTTAGGTCTGAAAGCCTGAAATTTCTTAGAAGAGACGGATTAATGATCACATTTAAATGGCAGGATTTAACAGACTTCTACAGTCTTACATTTTACCAGATTTGTTTCATTTAGAGGAAAAAAAGAGCCAGATTTGGGGGTCAATTCCAGAATATGATGTCATATAGTGGGATACAACTTTTGTATTCCAGGCTTTGGATTTTTACCTCTGGACTCAGCCCCTGCTCCACCACAGTTTTCTGTAACTTGGGAAATACTTGTTAGCAATGGATGCAATAAATTCTCTAGGAAGTTCACCATGGACAAAAAAAAAGAAAGAGTCAAGATTTATTTTAATAAACAAGGACACTGAGTGGCTGAACAACATACAGGAACCAGAGTTGTACAAAGAGGGAAGAAAAACAAGCATTTAAAATTCAGCTACAAAACTGGGAGAGTCGAAGCACTGCCTGGGAAAGCTGAACCCTTTGGGGAAAATGCTGAAACCTTCTGGGTAAAGGAAAGGAAACATCTGAACACGGGGGAGAGACTTGGGGCATTGCCAGAGGATTTGAACTTTAGCCATGGAGACAAACAGGTGCTGAAGGGCTCGTGTAAAGCAACAGGAACAGTTCTGCTGCAGGGACAGAAGTGGCAGTCGCAGCCCCGGAGCAGCAATGAGGGACCAGAGCTGGCAGTTCTCCTTGGGGCTCGGCTCGGCACAGGCAGGATGGATGAAATCCAGGGAACAGGGCAGTGTGGAGCTGTTCTCTGCACTCTCAGCAGAGCTCCCTCAGCAGGCCCCTGCCTGCTTCATGTGCAGGGCCCCTCCGCTCCTCCTGCAGGGAAAGGAATGCACATCGCACACAGAAGGCTTCACCAAAATCCCTCCGAAACCCTCTGCCTACAGAGGAGACAGTAAACATTCCTGGCATGCATGAGGGCACCAATCTGTAAACGGCTTTCCTTTCAAAATCACATCTTTTATCCACAAAACCAAGATATTGCCAGTACCACTTTGGAACTTCTGTGTGGCCGGAGTTGGGTGCGGGTGCTTTGTCAGGCCTGTGCTGCTCGTTGGACTCTTTACTGCCCAACTTCACAATTCCTGCTGGAATGGGAAGTTCTCACCCAAATATCACTGTCATTTGTTTTCTAATCAATTGGACATTATTGGTGGGAGGCACAATTCTTGTGTAAAGGTAAAGCAAAGGAGCAGAGAAGTAACAAGCCTAAAAAGAAACAGCACTTTTGTGGAGTGGAAATCCCTGGTAGCTCGGGCAATGCCAGCTTTTGGCTGGCTCAGGGGTGAATTTTACAGGTGGCAGCTCTGTACTCACAGGACGGCCTTGCAGAAGGAGCATTTGTTGTTGTAGGTTTTGCCATCGGAGCCACAGAAGGGTTGGTAGAGCCTCTCACAGTAAATGGGCCTCCCTCTCTCCAGCCTCCTGTACTCACTGCAGTCCACCTGCAACGAGGGCAGCTTTGAGTGCCTCGCGTGCTCCACTCACCACACAAATCATGAACGTGCCACATTTTGGGGCGTGCTTTGGAGCAGCACAGCCAGGGAGGCGGCACCACCTCTATTGGCAGCGGCCAAGCCCCAAAAATGAAACGTTTCTCATCAGAGGTGTGAGTGCTGCTGCCTGCAACAGGGCCTGGGCAGGAATGGAGCCCCTGGAGAAACACAGCCCCTCCTCCCCAGCTCCAGAGGAGCAGAGTGTTGGGATTCCTTATGACCTGATCACAATCAGTAAATTCAGGGGGGATTAATTCACATCCAGGCCTTCCTTGGACACTTCAGGGGTGGAATCCACCACCTCCCTGGGCAGCCTGACTGCCTCTTTCCATGGAGAAATTCCTCCTGATTTGTACCAATATGGGCCCAGCTCTGTGTGTGGGTGAATTTTCTCTCCCCACCACTGTCTGTTCTGCCAGGGCTTTCCTGCTCACCCCAGGAAGGATTTTTATTGCTTGGTTCCTCATTTCTTCCAAACATTGACCCCAGACTACTGAGAGAGAATTAAAATCTCCAGGTACCTGATTAAGGACCTAAAAGTCATCAAAAAAGCCATATGGAGTCATCATCAAATAAATACTTTTTAAAATCTACATTTCTCTGATTTAAAATTTGTCTTTGCCCAGAATGCCAAACAGGTGAAAACATCTGCAAGTTGTCAGGGCAACTCTATGGAAACCCCATATCCCAAACTCAGGGATCGTTCACTGAAATCTCAATAAATTGGCAGCATTTAATTAAAGTTTAACACGCTTTGTCCTGACCTCATGTTATTATATTCTAATTTCTGACCTCATATTATAGATTTTTATCCAGAAAAAAGGAAATCACTCACCTCATTCTGTTCGGCAGCATCTGCGATGAAACAGAATCACAAAAGAGAAAATAAAACCACAGTTAATGAACACTCAGGTGCAAACCAGGACCATTTCACTCAGCAACACTGAATCTTTTACCACCTTAAATGTCAATACTGACAGAGCTTTCCAGTGTTTAATAAGGCCCAGGTGTCCAAACCTATTAAACAAATGGATTTTGGTGCATTATTTACCTTAGAAACTTCTGTCACCTGTTGGAGCAGCCTTTGCTGGAGGAGGGAATGGAGCCATTGTTCCATTTTTCACCACAAACCATCGACAACCCAGGAGTCAATATTAAATGTAATGTTCAGGATTAACTGGTGGCTGAGCATGACTGGGTTTGATTCCTGAGTTTGTCAAAAGCTGCATGGGGCTCTGAGCAAATCCCATGGCCCTTTTATGTTGGGGTTTGCTGTCAGCAATGAGGCTTAAACACACTGTTAGCTCTATATAACCATGATAACACAATTTGGCTCATAATCCCACTTTAGGAAGTGTTTCCCTTGCTTCAGTAGGGATTTTAAGCCGATTGGCTCCTATTTTTACCACATTCCTGTAGGACAGAGCCCTGTTCTCAGGTGAGGCTTCGGGGAGCTCCTTCCAAACAACGCTAATTACACCTCCCACAAAGTAATCAGCTCCTTGGCGTGGCTCCGTGCTGCTGACACATTTGGTACTTTCTTTAGGAATGTGTTTGTCCTTCTGCTGTCCCATCATCATCATCCTGGGGCTTCCAGGGGGTCAAAGTTACCAGGGAGGGATTTCTGTGCAGAAGGAGCTGGGATGTGTTCTGGAGAAGAGCTCTAGCACTTGTTTTTTGGATTAAATATGGATTTTTTTTGATCTTTAAAGGTTAAACTTTCCAAATGTGTTCTGGAGCAGAGCTCTAGCACTTGTCTTTCAGAATAAATCTGGCTTTTTCTGATCTTCAGAGGTTAAAGTTTTCACACAAACTTCCTTTTATAAACCTGTTTACAGCTTCACATCGAATACAGCTGTTCAGTATAAAGAAAATGAGCAGAAATAAAGCTCCAGGTCAAGTTCCAGCTCTGTCACCAGAGGTTTGACTGAGTTTTCATTATTCTGGAATTGGATTTGATTGAATCCACTCCCCCCAAACATTCAGATGTTATTTTTTCCTCTCTCAACCTTTCAGGAGCCACTCTGCACATGGGAGTGAATGCAAAAAAGGTGTGGCTCAGAAAGTGTTGATACATGAAGTTTTCAAGCAGACAAGATAAACCAGAATGTTCAAGGAAGAGATTTCCTGGAATTCCAATGGAAGGAATATTTATTATTTTCCTGCAGTTAATGAAACACTGAAAGAATGAATTATTTCCATCACATTTAAATGTAAACTGCTGGTTTTTATAAGAATTTGGGGGTTTTTGACGAATTTCAAAGCAACCTTTTCAGAGCTACTCAACAGATTACTTTGTTCCATAATTTTAGGTTCAACATTTTCATTATTTTGCTGCTTTAGTGTTCATAATGCATTTGAACTTCTATACTACCTGCAGAGGTGTGGAGTCTTCCAGTTATTTTAAATGCATTTATTTTTCTCTAAAAATATGTTTTTACTGCAAGTTTTTAATACAAATAAAATTAGCAGGTTAAGGCTGAAGAAATTCCTCCCAGATCCCTATTTTTTAGAGCAACCCATC
Source organism: Aphelocoma coerulescens (assembly GCF_041296385.1). Lineage (NCBI taxonomy): Eukaryota > Metazoa > Chordata > Aves > Passeriformes > Corvidae > Aphelocoma > Aphelocoma coerulescens. Next base: position 1,526,198 of record NC_091027.1, on the reverse strand, counting down.
CCTCAAATCTCTCTGCAGCCTGGTAAAATAAGATCAAAAAGAGGTGATTCCCAGCTGTTTTTCTGTGGCCATCAGCTGTCCCCTGCTTGCTGAGTTGGGCAGGGAAAGGACCTCACCAGCTCCCAGCTCCGTTCTCAGATAGAAATTTAAAAATAAATAGATAAAACGAGGTGGTTCTGAGGCTTCCCAGTTGTTTTCAGTCACAGAACACAGCTCTGAGTTACCCCCTGCAAGGAGTAGATTCCCTCCACTCCAGCCCCAGGTGGGTAACAATAATAAATTATTATGGTGATAAATAACAGCATTTTAAACAGAAAATTCCATTTTCTCCCTCCCAGCCAGAGCAGGAACCACCTGAGAACCTTGCAGTGTTTGGGAGAAAAATCCCTGAGGAGCCCAAGGGAGTTACTCACGTGCCAAGCACAGGGCTGCCAGCGCCAGGAGCACGAAGGTGCCTGTGACCTTCATGGCAAACACCAAACCTTGGCTGTCCCAGAGCCGCTCTCGGGTCCCTGCAGTGTCCCCAGTGTGGCCATGGGAATGTGGGAGCAATTTATAGCCAGGAGCTGGTGATGAAATGCCTGTGTAGGTAATTAGGGAAGGTGTTGCCATGGGCAGAGTCAATGGGATGTGTCCTGTGCAGGGAGCGGGGTACGGGCACGGGGCAGGGCTGGGTGTCCCGTGTTGATGGAGCAGGGATTGTTCCTGGCCTAATTAACTGTTCCAGCTCCAGCGGCAGGGCTCTGACTCAGGGGTGGGTGCTCTGTTATTGCCATGGGAACTCCAAGCTGAACGTAGTTCCCAGGGAGGGATAATCCTGGCTGGATGTTTGCCTTAAGATTCATCCCATGAGTGCTTCGTTCTTATTCTCTGGGCACTTTGGAGCTGTTTTTGAGCTGAGCTGGTCGTGGCCACACACTGAGCCTTTCAGGCTGCTCTGGGAAATCTGTTCTGCTTGAAGCCCTTCACACCCAGCCCAGAGCATCCCCCAGTGTTCCTTTTCCTTTCAAACGTCCCCAGTTTGGGATCAGAACCAATATCTGGGGGGGAGAAGATGCCCCATGGCACTGCCTGGCCAGGGGAAGAGAGGAGTTCACAGCCCCCCAAGCATCCCCCGAGCACCAGCCCAGCCATGGACACATGGAGGAGATTGCTCTGCCTGCCCCTCTGCTCCCATTTCCCTGTTCCCAGAACAACGGGAGGGATTCCTTAAACAAATCCAGCATTTGTTATTGACTTAACCAAAAGGCAGCAATTTCTGTCTCTTATGACAGAGCCGTGAGGGAGCCCCAATGGGACACTCAGATCTGAGGCCTGATTTTCATAAATCCAAAGTAATGTGGAGTTTGGAGGTGAGAGTTTGGTTTCAACCCATCCTTCCAGAATTGCCTTCTCTTAGTGATTTACCATCTAAATGTGCAAAAACCTCCACAGGAGAAGTCCCTGCTCACCACCACAATTCCCAGTTTTTCAGTGCTCACCTTCCCTCACTGCAAGGTAGCCCAGGGCTTTCTCCCTGTGCAAGATTGGGGTCAGAGGTGCTCATTCCAGTAAAACAAGGGCCTGGAAACTCCTACAGGAAAGATTCCCAAACCTTGGGCCTCACTAACTCATCCCAAAAGGGATATGAATAATTTTGTATTTGAAGAATATAGGTAATTAATAAATGTTTAATTTCTCATCACTTACCAGGATGAAAAACATAAATGCCACCAAATCTGAATTCCAGGATAGGCAAAGATCGGGTTGGAGCTGGAGGCCTGGAATTTTATTTCTTCAATGCCCTTCAGTGGTTTTGTTCTAAATTTTTCTTTTTTCTTAATTTGGAGGTCACTAAAGGCAGGTTGGGGTTCACATTGGGGTTGTCTGGATGCTTCTGCTTGGGGCTGTCGGTGACTTTGTGTTCTGGGGAGCTTTTCTGGAGCAAAGCCTGGCAAGGAACATGCAGGAACTTGTGGGGAGTATTCAGGACATGTCCTTGGTTGATGGACAATTATGAGCAATTGGGCAACAGGAGCAAAACCCAAAACATCCCGGAAGCGCCTCCTAATCTGAAGAGTTTTGAGCACACACAGCTCTGGGGGATGTCCTGGCACTGTAAAACTGCAGCCTGACAGATCCTGCTGGTTCCTGACCTCGGAATGAGGAAGGGGCCCCACTCCAGTGCTCCCAGTGTCCCGTGGGATGCAGCCCCAGCATCCATCCCATCCCATCCCATCCCATCCCATCCCATCCCATCCCATCCCATCCCATCCCATCCCTCCCAGGAAATATGAACCTCTCTCTGCACTCTGCTGGGTTGGTGTAGGAAGATTTTCCAGCTCTGCACTTGAATTTCAGTCAGTTATTCCCAAAGTCTCACTGGCGAGGCTGGAGCTGCTGTTCTGGGACAATTCTAGGCTCCCTGGCAGGGAGAGGCACTGAAATGCTGGATCAGAGCCAATGAGGGAGCACCAAGCTGCTAAGGGGGGTGAAACACGGAGAAAACTTGGGAGAAGTGGTTGGCTCCGTGTGGAGGAGGAGGCAAAGCCTCGCTGTCGACAGAGGAGACGGGAGCCGGAGCCCTCCGGGAGCTGCAGAGTGAAAGGAAGAGGGAACAGAGCGAATTGCAGGGAGAGAAATCCCAATTAGATGGGAGCAAAACAAATTTCACAACGAGAGGAGTCAACCACAGGGAGATATTATCCACAGAGATTGTCAGAGATAGCAAAAAATGGGTCTGTTCTGAAGTGGCCACGGAGGGCGTGGGCATCCAGGTGACCTCCATGGGCCATTCCAATGGAACTGGTTCTGGCATTCCCACAGGAGAATGTCAACTGTTGCTGGCACTTTCAGGGACCTTGTGGTGTCTTTGTCCTCATCAGTTAACGTTTGACAAAGCAAACACGGGCAATGAAGTGCCACAACGGACAGATTTGAGCTCCTGGGAGAAAATGAAGTTCCTTGGAAAACAAATGTTGGGATCTGTGTAGGAATAGCTGCTTCCCAGAGCTGGGTCAGTAAGGCCTAACTGCTGATCTCATTCTGAAATTTAGGGTAAACATGGTAAATAAATAGTTTATATTGAAGAATTGTGAGTGAAATTTTGACCTCATCAGCAAACCCATGAATACCTGCAGATTAATTGTGTAACTCTCATAATTTTCTACCTTTGCCATTATATCTTGGTTTTTTCCCAAATTCTTACCCCTCCAAGTTGATCTTTTGGAGAAGAAAAAGCAATTCCATGGTGTTACCTGCGGTAAAATACCAGTATGCATTTTTCTGAGGGTAAGAAATTTTTTCCTAATTATTATTTATTCCCAATTATAGATTGCTTTTCGTTTTGGAGCCCCAGTTGGAGCACCACTGGGATGCCAAAAATGCTGCAACAGCAGGTCAGCAGTTAAGTGCATGGGAGGATGTTCCCTGGCTGCATTCCAGAGAGGAACCCGCTCCCACTCATCCATGGAGAGCCTCCCATGCAGGGCATCCACAGAGCTGACAAAGAGCACGTGGAAAAGGTGAGAAAACCACTTTGTCCCTCAGCACCTCGGAGGGAGGGACCAGCCCAGGCTGCTGTGGCCACAGTGGGACCCTTCTCCTCTCTCCTCTCTCCTCTCTCCTCTCTCCTCTCTCCTCTCTCCTCTCTCCTATCTCTCCTCTCTCCTCTCTCCTCTCTCCACTCTCCTCTCTCCTCTCTCTCCTCTCTCCTCTCTCCTCTCTCCTCTCTCCTCTCTCCTCTCTCCTCTCTCCTCTCTCCTCTCTCCTATCTCTCCTCTCTCCTCTCTCCTCTCTCCTCGATCCCGAGGCGTTTATCCTGAGCTCCCCAAGCCCAGGGAGGGTGGCTGGCTCAGGGTTGTCCGCCCAGGTGCAATTAAAGCGTCAGATTTTGAAGTCTTGCTCAATGCAGGGTTTGAGAAGCAAGGGCTGTCCTTGTTGGGGCTGTGCCAGAGTATTTGGGTGTTTGCCTGGGGAAAGGTGAGTTCCCGTTTTCCGCCCCTGTGGGAGATCAAAGGAGCCTTTCTTCAGCACTGCGGGTGTCGGGCCAGGCCAGAGCCCTGCTGAAGGCCTCGTGTTGGCTCAGAAATTAAAAATAAACCCAACACTGCTGTGCGAAGGCTGGAGCTGATCTTTGTTTTGCTTTGTGTCTCCTGATCTCTTTGGGGGACGGTGCCAGGAGCGGTTCCTGGTATCCTGCAGGCAACTCAGGATCCTTTGATTCCTCAGTGTCAGGCCATTGATGGTTCTGAGCTGATTCTTCCCAAAAACAAAGCATTAACAGCTCAACACTTCCACTGAATGAGCTTTGAGTAGGACTGACTTGAAATTGCCTCAAGATGCCATTTCCAGGTGTTTGGACTCTGCAGTTCTGTCACACCGAAGTCAATCAAACTGGCATTTGAAGAAAGGCCTCGTAAGGTTTTTTCATGGCTCACAACAAGGTTGGCCAACTTGCATTGATTTTCCCTCTATTCAAAATAAAGCATTTATAAAACAGAAGCTGCAACTTGTGAAGAAGAGGGGTGAAGATCAGCATGGAGAAGGGGTGGATATGAAGCATTTGGGCCTGAAATCTGTGGTCTCACCCAGAACCCCCAAGTAGACACCAGCTTTTCCCCTCTTTTGCTCTCAGCGAGTGCCTGCTTGCCCAGCTCCAGGGGCCGAAGCTCTTGGAGAACAGCAAATTCCTACAGCGACTAATTAGTGCCTCATTAAGGACAGCGACATTTATTTGTCAGGCATTCCTTGAGCTGAGGAGCACCCACAGAAAGCCCTGCGGGGAATTAGTCAGGCTCTTTTCAGAGCAGATTTAGGGAGGTGTGGTAGCAGAACCCAAAGCCAGCGGTTGAGTGATGGGTGTGAATAGAAAGCTGGAGGAGCTGCCCCTTCCCAGGAAACGGTGGGGCATGGAAAAAGGAGCAGCTCCAGCAGAAAACTCTTATTTTTATACAGTCAAACGACTGTCCTACCCCAGAGGCCTCAGGAATAAATTGTATCTAAAATTTTGTGTCAGAAGCTTGGATTTTGCAGTCTAAAGGGTTTTTCTGGGGGGGAGTTTTGTAAAGTACAGCCTGAGCCTGTGCATGTGACATTTATCCAGAGGTTTCCAGATTATTTACAGTGCAGCAAGGAGAGGAATGAAGGAAGAGAAGCCCAAGGACTGACAAACACATCAATTATTACGTTCTTGGATGGATGGAGCATGTTAGAAAAGGGTGGAGCCAGCACAGTGAATATTTTTTGCTTTTTATCCAATCTAGACAGAGGTGGGAGGCTGATAATTCCCAGAAGAGACATTCACAGGCACTGGGATCCATGGAAGGCCCAGGAAATGGATAATCAGGGATCAAACCCAATTTAATGCCTTAGAGAGCGAACTGATCCCTGCAGAGAAAGGGACAGTTCCAGGCTGAGCTTTGTTATTTTCCTGAAATATCTGAGCCAATGACTTCCCTCGCTGGATCCTCACAATCCATGCCAGGAATCCTGCGGGGAGGTTTCTCTCATTTTATGGCGTCATGAAAGGCACATTCTGAAGGCAAAGATCAATTTAGGGTTTGTCAGGATCCAAAATGGAGCTGAATATTCCAAGAATGGAGACTGGGCTGGGCCCAAGCTCAGGAGAGGTTTCAGGGATTGGTTCAAGGGTGCCAAGGTTTAAACCCTGAGGAGCAGAAAGGTCCTGTGACCTCTGAGCACTGAAACCAGGGAGGAACCCCAGAGCCCTCAAGGTCTGGGTCAGGTGGGTTCAGTTCAAAGCTGGAGACCACAAAGAAGCCCAGAGTTCTCCTCTCCTGCAGGACAGGGCTCAGCAGATCCTTCTGTCACACCCTGGTCCCTTGGCTGGGTCATCCTGAACAGTTTTACAGGCTGGGGATTTGGTGTTATTAATAAGTAATAATTAATTTGCCCTGCAGACATTAAGACAGAAATAGTGTCTGATCCTCTGGTAGGAAAGCAAAGAGTGACATGAACCATCCTTAAAAGATCACAAATGAACCAAATTTTCTTGTTTTCAGGTGTATTTATTATGAGCTCCTTTGTAAACAAGCACATAAGTTGCCTTTATAGCCAAAATAAGACATGTCAACTTCATATTAATAAATACTAACAGGACTTGGAGATAAATTGTCAGCAGTTTTCTGATATGTCAGATACTTCACACATTTCAATGTTTAAATATCTTAAATTATCACCCATTGCTAAGACTGGACAAAGGAAGCGTGGTTGCAGTGAAAAACTTTCATTTCAGTGATTCTGTATCAGACGTTAAGGCCTGAATCCTCAAAGATGTTTCAGAGTATTTTGCCCTCCTGGAAGTCAGGGCTCAGCGTTTTGACAAAGGATCCTTCCCTGGCAGTGCCCAAGGCTGGGTGGGATGGAGCTCTGAGCACCCTGGGACAGTGGGAAGTGTCCCTGCCCATGGCAGGGGTGGAACAGATGAGCTTTAAGGTCTTTCCAACCCAAACCATTCCAGGAGTCCATGAAAAATACAAAGGTTTCAACTCATGCTTCTGCTTCCTTCCAGAGCTGGGCACTCGCTCTGCCAGCAGCTCAGAACAGGAGGAGTTTTCCCTGAGGTTCTCTGGACACCCCAACACATGGTGGGGAACACTTGCAAAGTGGGCTATAAAAATCTCTAGTCTAAAATCTGATTTAATTACAAAAACCAGTTCCCAGCTGGAGTCTGGGGGATCTGATGCACTGGGGGTGCAGTTCCAGCTGCCCTGGGGCCCTTGGGGGTTCCTGACTCCTGTGCCCTGTGCCATTCCTGTGGAATTCATTTCACTGCCACGAAATTCCACTGCAGGAGATGCCCTGGGCACCCCTGGACCATGGGAAAAGGGCCTCAGGAGTGGAAGGAGGGGAGGTTGTTCAGGAGGTGATAAATGCAGCTCTTGGCTCCCAGCTCCCTTCATGTTCCTGAGGGATGAGAGGAGAGTCAGAGCTGCCTTCACACCAGTGCTCCCAGTGCTCCCAGTTGGCTCCAGCTCCATGGATCTCTCAAGGAGTGTTCTCCAGCTGGGCATCAGCAGCTGTGGGCACAGAGAGCTGACACAGGGCAGCAGAAATCATCCCCAGGGCTCTGCACCTGCAATTCTTCCTTACTCCAATATCCTGGAGGACGGGGATGGCCTGGATACCCCACACCCAGCTGCTCAGGCAGCCGAGGCTTTCTGTGCTTGCACAGTCCCACAGAAATTAATACAAATGAATATCAACTAGACAAATAATTAAACCATTAAATCATGGAATTGCTAAACAGTTCTTTCAGGAAGTGACTTTCCGAATAAGTTATCACATGAAATGATTTGAACAGCAACTGCCATCCACTGGCCTTGCAAGCCAACAAATAAATAAATAAATAAATAAATAAATAAAATACTGACTAGATCGATAAATAAATAGATATCAGATTAATAAATATCAAACAAATAAATATGAAATAAATATGAAATAAATATGAAATAAATATGAAATAAATAAAGGCACAATAGTAATATGCAGGACATACAATAATAACTGCCAGCAACCTGTCAAAATCATGTTAATGTAACATGATGGATGCTAAAGGTGTGACTCGAGTCTGGGGAATTTAAGAGCTGCCAAAATCAGGACCACATTCAACTATTACAAAACAAGGTAAGTTATGGCTTCTTAAGAGTCTCAAACGTGAACTTTTCTTCTAACTGTGCTTCTGTTCTTGTGCTAATTCGTTCTTTGCTGTCTCTAGGAGCGCTGTGCCACCCTCCCGGCATCTCTTCCTGGTTATCTGTAAAATAAGTCCATGTCCATCAGCGCTCTCCCAGGTCTCTCAGAGCAGGACTCCCCGCCCAGCCTCGGTGCATCCTTACCTGCACAGCGAGGACCACTCGCTCCAGGAGGAGAGGTAGCAGCGGTCCCTGGCCTGCACCGACACCTCTGCTGGCCCGGGGGCTGGCAGCTGCACGGACTGCTCGTCGGTGTCATACACCTGGGGACAGCGACAGCGCTGGCAGGGGGCACGGAGCACCCAGCCCAGCACCAGCAGGGCTCGCCGAGCCCCCGCCGGGCTCTGGTGCCCCCAAGGCTCCAGCTGCACACACAGGTCCCAAAGCCCTGCGGCTTGGGAGAACTTGAGCTCAGCAGAAACAACCGAAAAGTTCATGTGCCACTGAGGGTGGTGCTCTGAATGACCCAACCCCACTGAGGGGGTAAATGACCCCACCCCACTGAGGGGGTAAATGACCCCACCCCACTGAGCTGGGTGCTCTAAATGACCCAACCCCACTGAGCTGGGTGCTCTAAATGACCCAACCCCCAAATCTAAACACTCATTAAACAAAGGGGCCGTTTGTTTATCTGGGTTTTTCTCTTTTTCCTTCTTCTCCCAGAGCAGGAACCCTAAAAACCAGAAGTTGCTCCCCCTCAGTATCGCTGGAATTCCCATTGAGGGCTGAGGTGGCACAAGCAGCATCCCCAGACCCAGCAGCTTCCCTCCCGAAGGGATCGGAGGAGCCAGTGCTGCTGAAATCAGGGAATGAGCACCGGGGGAACGGCCCCATCTGCTGGTCCGGGCTGGATCCCGTCCCCTGAGGAAAACATTCCCTGGTGCCTTTGGTTTAATCCCCCGGAAAACTGCGATAACCATTCCATGTCTGCTTTCCTGAGTGCTGGACCTAGGAAAGGCAGCACTGGGGGTCAGTGGTCAACTGCCCTGTGGTCAAGTTGTTTTCCCAGTTCTTTCCCAAGCCAGGCCATCGTGTGTCTGAGAGCACTCTGGACACACATTGGAGATTTAACACTGACACAGTTAATTAACTCCATGAATTAACTGGAAATCGAGGGCAAAAGACCAGACTCACCACAGAAATGCTTCCAGATGAGCCACTGATCCCTTATTTCCAATTCACCCATGAAGTCTGAGCTACCCAGGTATGAACAGTACACGAGAACACACGGATCCTGGGGTTCTGAGTTTGGAAATTGGGATTTTCCCACATGAGGCCCCACACAGCCTCCTAATGAATTAGTAAACACAGCTCTGCAATGCTGGGCAGGATTTTCTGTCCTCAGTTACCTCAGGGATCTTCCTGCTCATGGACCTGGGAAGGGCTTTTCCTGTCAGGACAGAATTTGCCACATTTGGGGCTCAGCACCAATTTTTTTTTTTAACTTTAATTGATTATTCTTGCATACAAAACTTAAATTATGTGTACTGTTCAAGCAAGAAAATTGTGTCCCAAATGTTGTGTTTCTACCTGGTATTTGTGTCTCTTTGTGCTTTTAACTTTGACCTTGAAGGTCAAAGGGAAGTAGGAGTTTGGGGTGCTCCAGGTTCTGGGGTATGTCCAGGTCACTGTTCCATTGGTGGCCACATACTGACACTGGGGGGGGTCAGGCTTTACTGCAAGAGAAAACACAGAGGGATTAATTCATATTAACAACTTCCTATCAGATACTGGTGTGTTACTGGTGGTGGTTTTATGGGAACGAGCTTCGGGAGCCTCCAGGTTAAGAGAGGAGTAGATTTCATGGGTAAGAACTGCCTTGGGTGCTTTTTATGGGAAAATAAGCACATTCCTAGACTCACTCTGGATAAGATCCTTCTTTTTTTGGCCTAGAGGGTTGCAGAGGGCTCTGCTGGACACACAGGAATATCTTTAGCCCCTGCTGACCATTAATGCATTTAGGAAAACCTCTGTTTCTTTGGGATGCTGCCTCCTTTTCCTGTGCCCTGTGGCATCATGACCACAACTCGGAGCTGTCTTAGTCCTGTCCCTTTCTATGAACCTGCCCTGGATGCCCAGATATAGGAATGGGTCAGGAGCCTGAACCAGTTCTCAGAGCCTGCTGGGTCACTGGTGATTCTCTGGCTTGTCCAGAGCCCTTTCCAACCATGTCCATCCCTTGGACACATGCAGGGAGCTGGGGGTGTCGGGGTGCTGCAGGTCACACGCCAGGAAGATGCTGCTGCTTCACTTCCTCATCCTCCTCCCCTGGCATCCCCTGTTCCTGTAACTGGGGCTTGGTGGACATTTAGGGTAGGGCAGGGATTCCCAGGGCTGGGCTGAACCCTGAGTTCCACTGGCAGCAGCGAAATAAAGCTCAGAATTAACCCCCACTCCTGGGCTACTCACTGATGTCCCTGATGAAGAAGCTGGCGGTGTAGTTCTCGTATTCCACCTCGTCGATGACCTCCAGGAAGATGTCGATGGGCTGGTGCTCCTCAGCAAAGGCACAGAAGTTCTCCTTGTGGCACTGGGCCGTGTACGTGGTCAGGGCCCCCTCGGTGTGAGGCACGGGGCTGCTGCAGGACACGTCTCCCTGGGGGCTGGGACAGAGCAGGAGAAGCACTGGGAATGCTGCTTTGTCCTGGGAGTGTGCTGCCACCACAACAATGTGTGCTTGGGGTGGAATGTTTTGGTTTGCCTGTACTTTGCTGCTGAAAAGGCTCAGTGGGAGCTGTCCCGTTCCCAGTGCTGTGGGATGTATTAATGTCAGACCACAGCCTCACCTCAGCCCTGCCTCAGCAGAAGGAATTTATATTGTAACCTAAAGCAGGATCCCTCATTTCTCATCGCCACCATCCTGTGGCAAGCTCCACTATCCTCCTTCGTCCCTTGGCCCTCTCTCTCCCAAACCTTGCTGAAGAAATGAGGGTTGAGAAGTGTCCACACCAAAAGCTACCAAAGTCCTACCTGAGTCTGATTCTACTTTTGCTCTCAGCAAACTGAACCCCTTGGCAGCTGTTTCTCCTTTAGCAGACTGGAGTGACCTTTGCTGAAGCACTCCATGTTTTGGAGAACCCCCCGAGCAGTGGGAGGCAGGAAATCCCCCCAGGGTTCCCGGCACACATTTCCCTGCAGGTTTCTGCAGGGTTCCTCAGCACAGCCTTGCCAGGGGCCATGTGCCTCTGCCGTGGGGACAGCCTCCCACTCCACTCCGCACCCGAGCTCTCGTTCTTTCTGGGTTGGCTCCACTTCCTCTCTGCCCTGCACCGATGGTTCTGCTATTGCTAAGTTACTCAGTGGCTACTCCAGCCCACTTGGACTCATTCCTTTTTCAAGGCTTTATTCATTTCTGAGTGACTTCCATGCCCTTAGGAAGTTAACTTTATCCCAGTAATGACTCAAAACATTTTGGAGATGTTCAGACTTGGAAAAAAGATCTCCCCTTCTGCATGTCCCTAAGAGCCTAAAATCCTGCCCAGACTAACACCAAGGGCTGCTCTGTGAGGGTGTGAAGGAAAGTACAAGCTCTTACCCTTTCAGGCTTCTGATGGTGAACTTCACATTTGGACTGTTATTTTCTGTCATCCAGGAACATGTGAAAATTCCGGAGTAGTTCTTTGCCTCACACTTTAGAAATGTCCACTTGGGCTCTAGACAGAGAAAGAAACCAGGAGTTATTTACTCTTCTTTGCCAAAATGGCCAAGGCAGAGAGAAAACAGCAATTCCTAAATTCACTGATTCCCTGGCAGTACCATGAAAAGACTCAAATATCAGACACAGATGAGTGAGGTTCATGCAGAAAATGCAAAACTTCCCAGGCTTGTCCCAGGGTTAGTCCTGAATGGAGAGGCCCAAATGACAGCACTTCAAACCTGGGTCAGGGCCTGGTTCTGCCAAATCTCTGAATCATGGAATATCCTGAGCTGGAAGGGACCCACAAGGATCATGGAGTTCAACTGCACAGACCCCCAACAACCCCACCCTGGGCATCCCTGGCAGCGCTGTCCAAACACTCCTGGAGCTCTGGCAGCCTCGGGGCCGTGCCCATTCCCTGGGGAGCCTGGGCAGTGCCCAGCACCCTCTGGGGGAAGAGCCTTTCCCTGATATCCAACCTAAACCTCCCTGGCACAGCTGCAGATGTTCCTTTGGGTCCTGTCACCTAGCCCTGGTTTTCCAAACCAATTCCTCCCATCCCTCCACCCTATCAGCCTAGAGAACCCCAGATGAATCCCATGGCACCCAATTCCTGTGCTGCTCATCAGCTGCACTTCCCAGAGCCACAGCAGTGATGATTTGCCTGCCACTGTCAGGAAAGCCTTTGAAGAGAGCCCTTTTCCAAGGACATTTCCCAGGTGTTCCCAGAGCCTGCACAAAGCTGAGCAGGGACCATCCCAGCATTTTAGGGCCGCACCTTGAAAGCTTTTCAGAATCCACCTCATCATCTGCCCCTTGGAGTCGATTTTAGCGATGAGGAGGAGGTTGGAGTCGAGGACTTCGTGGCTCTCCTGGCTCAGACAGGTGTAGTTGCCGGCATCTGGGAACTCCTTCACTGCAGCAGTCAGAGTCTTCCCTTCTTGTTTCCATTCTGAGTCCTTTTTCCAGTAAACTGCCTCCTCAGAGGTGTTACAGGTGAGCTCCACCGTGGTGGCTGGGGCCTCAGCATTCCACTGGGATTCTATGACAAACACTGGCCATGGCCAAGGAAAAATCAGGAGCTGCTCACACGGACCAGGGGGAAGCTTGGGCTGAGCCCTTTCCTTCAGCTCTGTCTCCAGTGAGCTCTGGGTGAATCCCAGTGAGCTCTGGGACCTTCTCAGCACCAGAAAAGGAGCTTTAAGGCTTTACCACAAAGGAGAAACACTAAGAAAGCTGTCAAATGTGGAACCTAAACTGGCAGAGGATACTCAGCTCTAGGAAGTTTGGAAGTCTCCCAAGCTCCCTAATGGACACAGGCAAAGTGAATCTTCAAACTCAAAGTTTACTCTCAATGTTGACAAACAGATTTGCTGTTTTCAGCATTAAATCCCTCCTGGGGAACCCCCAGGATGAATATTCTTTTCAATGTAAAAATATGGGGAAAAGTCATTGAAAGAGTAGACAATCTGAATTTAGCAATTTCTGGTAGATCATTCAAAAGAATTGTTTGTTTTTGTTGAGCCTTCATTTTTACAAATGCATTTTCATTTAAGTTCTTTACCAGAGAAGTTGATAAACTACTTCTGGGTTTAGGTGTTACTTTCACAATTAATTCTTCCCTTGTTTGTTTTAGGGCTGTTCCCTAAGGCACAGGAGGCTGGTTTTGCATCCAGGCTGTGTGACTAAGACTTCGGAACACGAGGAGAGGAATGGGAAATAAAACAGTTGCTAATGCAAATATTGCAAATATGCTGTTGGAGGACATTTAAAGACATTTAAATTTCTTTTCCATTAACTCCAATTAATTATTGTCAAACAAATAAACATATAGCCCTGGCCTAAGAAACTGGAGTTAACAAATCCTGTGCTCGTGGCCACAATTATAATTCCAGAGTTTTAGGTCTGACTAAGTAGAGACTTCCTTACCATTTTCCTGCAGTTTCCACTGGGCACTTTCCAGTAGGGCAGCAAAGGACAACAAGGACAGTAAGGCACGGAGGAGGTGAGACATCTGTGGGGAAAAAATGTTATTAAACTTCACTGAGGTTGGCTGAGTGTGCTCCAAAATCGGGCTGCGGTTGGGCAGGGTGACAAGGACACAAAATCAGTGCCAGGGGGCTGAGAAACATCCTCCCATTCTGGGAACTCTGGGACTGCATTAAAGTGTTCATCTCAGGTTTGTGCTGGAGCTCGAGCCAAGATTTTGATCCACTTGGGATTCTCATCCCAAGCCAGTTTAGAGAAGGAATCACTCAGAGGGAATTGTGTGAGTGGGTCTGGGCTGGTCCCTTGTTAAATACTCCTCGTGCAGGAAAAGCCCTGCTGCTCCAGTGAGGCCAATTCCATGAACAAGGCACTGGAATAAAGGATCAATGGGCTGCCCAGGGAGGTCTGGAGTGCCCATCCCTGGAGGTGCCCGAGGAAGGTCAGGATGTGGCACTCAGGACTCTGGGCCAAGGACAAGGTGGGCATCAGGCACAGCTGGCACTCGGTGATCCCAAAGCTCCTTCCCAACCTCCATTATTCCATTATTCCCCAGGACCAAGGCACTGCACTAAAGGATCAATGGACATCAGGTTTCACCCATCCAAAGCCCGAGTTTGGTTCAGCTCATCAGCAGTTCCATTAAAACAATGGATTGTGGATAAACCCAAGGAGCTGCTCAAGGGTTTTGCTGGATTTTGTCTCCATCATCTCTGAGCAAGTGACAGCAGCGACAACAATCAGTGCAGAGCTGGTGCCAGCACTTGCCTGACTGCTCTAGTTCTAGTTCTAGTTCTAGTTCTAGTTCTAGTTCTAATATCCACCTGATCTCACACAATCTAATTTTATGAACAATTTCAGACAGAAGTCCTCCTGGATTCAGTGGCACAGCCCTGTCTGCAGGAAGGGCTGGTATGGAGATCACTGCTGCTGTATGCCCAACATATACATGTGTATTTATCCTGAATCTGTTCCAAATACCACCAGAGCTCTCCATGAAACACCAAACACCTCTGCCAAATATTGTCATGACTACTGGGTACATAAAACCTTTAATGACAGGTATTCAGTTGCACTTCCAGACCTTGTTAACTGGAGATTAAATCAAATTAAGGGAAATAGAATCTCTTAAAGAAAGAGATGGTGAATATACTCTCAAAGCCTATTCTGACTACAGTTGGAGGTTGAATGCAACTGAAAAGCACAAAATTAAGTGGATTGAGTTGGTTTTGCCTCCCAAACCACTCATTTTGTAATGAAAGGGGAGTAGCCCTCATGATTCCTTGAGAGTAGAGTGGGTTCCTGTGGGCAAATCTGTTCCCAACCGCTCCTGCTGTTCTGAGCATCCTAAATCCTGGTCACAAATCATCCAGTGCCCTTTGGATTTGTACCCAGCTCTTAATGGAGGAGCTACAATAAAGTGTCTGGAGAGTGTCCAGGAGAGGCAGCAGCTCCTGTTGTGCTCAGAGAGGAGCATGAGGGGCAGGGAAAAGCCAGTTATCATTGGACAGAAATGACTGAATAATTTAGGTTGGAAATGAGCTCTAAAATATATCATATCCTATTAGCAGTGCACTGCTTCATTACACTCTTAGATTTCAGGCAGGATTAGCTGGAATTTCCAACAGAAAGATTCATTTGGCAACTTTCTGAAAGTTGCTGGTTTCTGTCACAGGAACATGAAATTCATCACCACACTTCATAAACCTGAAACTGAACATCAAAACACAGCCCAGACTGGGGGAGAGGAATGGGACTTGTGCCTTCTCTTCCATTCATCACAATTAAAACCTCCAGGACAGAAAAGTTTCTCTTGGTTTGAGAGAGAAGCTTCATGACTCAGGCTTTCGATGAAAACACTTTAAGTTTGCACGGAAATGATTCACGTTTTAGATGTGGCAGAGCACCCCCTCCCCCATCTCAACATTGTATTGAAAATTTTATCAGAAACAAACTCAGTTTCTGAACAACACCCGTGAATTCCTGAGCACTTCAGAGATGAGAATGTTCCAGTTCCATATGTTCAGGGAATCACAGAATCCCAGAATGGTTTGGGTTGGAAGGACCTTAAAGCCCATCCAGTGCCACCCCTGCCATGGCAGGGACACCTCCCACTGTCCCAGGCTGCTCCAAGCCCCAATGTCCAGCCTGGCCTTGGGCACTGCCAGGGATCCAGGGGGAGCCACAGCTGCTCTGGGCACCCTGTGCCAGGGCCTGCCCACCCTCCCAGGGAACAGTTTCTTCCCAATATTCCATCCAGCCCTGCCCTCTGCTAGTGGGAAGCCATTCCCTGTGTCCTGTCCCTGTATTCCTCATCCCAAGTCCCTCTCCAGCTCTCCTGGAGCCCCTTTAGGCCCTGGAAGGGGCTCTGAGCTCTCCCTGGAGCTTCCCTTCTCCAGATGAACACCCCCAGCTCTCCCAGCCCGGCTCCAGAGCAGCTCCAGTCCTGGGAGCAGCTCCGTGGATTCCTCTGGACTCTCTCCAGCAGCTCCAGGTCCTGCTGATGTTGGAGACCCCAGGGCAGGAGGCTCTGCAGGTGGGGTCTCACCTGAGCACAGGGGCACAGGGACAGAGTGTCCCTTGGTGTCCCCTCCGTGTCCCCGCTGCTCTGGAGCTTGAGCGCTGGGACTGAGCCCGGATTCCTTCACTGGGAATCTCCAAAAGATTCCTGTCAGGAAGGACCTCTGGACCTCACCTGGGCCGGTCCCAGCCCCAGGCAGGGCCAGGCCAAGGGAACAGAATGGCCATAAAAGGAGTTTGGCAACACTGCCAGCCCAGAGACACCAATATTGGCCCAATAAAAGGGTTGTCACTGCCTGGTGACACAGGTGACAGCTCCAGGAGCATGGACATGTGTACATCATGTACTAAACTTTATGAGTACATAAATACTGCCCTGAGGACAATGTCCCAAAACCTATTTAAATCCACTCTCATAAAGAATTCTAAGCTGTCATTCATTTTATCTGACATCTGAGTAGAGAAGAAGGGAGCACTCACCATTTCCTGGGAAGCCTCGGGCTGGAGCTGCAGCTGAAGGTTGGCTCTGTGGTGTGGAGGAAACAAAGTCCTGAGTCCCAAAGTCTGCAGAGGAAAGGGGTGCCTTATAAATGCTCCCAACGTGAGGGGAGGTGCTCCTCGCTGCTGAATAGCCACAGGATTGCAACACATGGCCCCAGTTCCTATTTTACACTGGGCCACGGCTACAGCCAAAAAAAAGTATTTGGGAGTCCCAGGTAAACTTCAAGGAGGAAATGAAATTATGAGATTGTTTAACGACCTTTAATGGTTTGCCAGTCATTTCCTTTCCTCGCTGGTTTTCTCTCTCTCATTCTGTCTCTTCATCACAGAGGAAGAGTGAAAAGACACCAAATCAACTTCCAAAAGTGTCTGATGGGAAATACAGAATGAAGCCTGAAAGAGAAAGTTCAATAAACTAAAACTCTTTCTACCTGATAAGCATGAGAGAGATAATTACATGACCTCTAATCCCGGCTCCCACATCAATCAGAAGGAAAGGGAATATTAATTTTTAATTGCTGGTTTCGAGCTGTGTTTGTTCTCTTAATTGAGGCTTAAGTCAACCAAAAAATTAACAATTAGTTCTATCTTAGAGATAAACCCTGATGTTTGCACATTATTATGCCACAGTTTTTAAATATAATCTGAACCTGATGTTCCTTTTAGACCTCAGGCATAAGAAGAGCCCCATGCCCCACATGGGCTTTGAAAATGAGGAAAGACTTTCTGTGGATTTTTTTTATTATTTGTGAAATAATTGAACTCAATTCTCATTTTTTGCCAGGCAAACCAAAACACACTGCTTATGAAAGCAAAAAAAAAAAGGTTTGAAACTCAACCTGGCAGACTTTAGGAATTAACGGGGAGACACAGCTCAATTCCAGCTGCTTTCCAGGGACAGGATTCCCACAGTGCAGGAACTGCAGTGCCAGAACCCAGCAACAGAATGATGGAGCCTGTTCCCGCTGCTGTAGAATGCCAGAATGGTTCGGGTTGGAAGGGACATTAGGGATCATCCCATCCCACCCCTGCCACGGGCAGGGACACCTTCCACTGTCCCAGGCTGCTCCAGGCGCCGTCCAGCCTGGCCTTGGACACTGCCAGGGATCCAGGGGCATCCCCACCCTCCCAGGGAACAATTCCTTCCCAATATCCCACCGAGCCCTGCCCTCTGGCAGTGGGAAGCCACTCCCTGTGTCCTGGCACTCCAGGCTGAGGGCAGGCAAGAAATGTGTCTGAATAGGGTCACACTCACCTTTGGCAGCTGAGCTGTAACTCCTTCCCATCCCACAGGACACAACCCCCGGCCCTGCATTCCCAGGTGGCCCCGGTGACTCCCTGCCGATCCCAGAGTGCCCAACCTGCTCCTCAAACATGGGAATTCCCTGTGCCAGAGCTGCCGGCAGAGCTGGGCGCGGGCGGAGCTCCAGGGAGGGCAGCTGGCGGAGCAGCTCTGAACGGTGCCTCTGGCAGGGAAAAGCTGTTCCCTTCATATCCCAAATGCTGAATCTGGCTCCGAGGGGCAGACTGATCCATTCCTGGGACAGAACTGACCGGCAGCCACTGAACTGCTCACCTGAGATCTGTGTCAGTGATAGGATGGAGAAACTGGAGCTCCAGGCACTTCCAAAGGGATCCAAACCATTCCAGGTGACAAAATTGTCCCCTCCCGATCCCGGTCCCTGATTGCCTTTGAAGGCAACTCAAAGGAGGCTGTACTGGGCACCATTTTTCCATTCTGCTGCTTGTCCTTCCAGGGACTCCTTGGAATGAGGAGCAGGAGGAAGCTCAGGGAGCAGTGACCCCCTCCCCTCCTGCTGTAAGTGCAGCCCTGGGCACGAGGGAGAAAGAGCCCAGGCTGAGCCGAGGTTGGGCACAAATTTATTCCCATTTAAGTGAATTTGCAGTATCCAGAATCCCTTTTGGAATAACCCACAACAGCAAGCCAGCAGTGACAGGGAAAACTCCTTTTTGGCAGAAAGGGCCCGTTTCAAAACAGGTTTCTTTTCTTACAGTTTTTGCATTTTGGAATGACAAAGAAATCACTCCCATCCAGGAAAAACCCCTGTGTAACTTAAGGAAAAGGAGTAATTATAAGAAGTGTATCATCTGTCTGATTCCTTTTTGAGGAATTCCCTTCAGCCCCTGGCTGGTTTTCCATGGATGTCCATTGGCAGATTCATGCCAAAGATCAAGTTTTGTTCCCATCATTTTTACTGCAGTTGGCACTGAGAAGGGAACACTGTTCTTTGTCTGTAATTCTATATATGATCCTATAATTGTTAATCTATAATTCAGTCACTTATGTGAATTCATCAGGAAACACTGTGTCCTATTAGTGCAGCAAGGAATTTTCCTAAAAACTTCCTGTTAAGCCGCTCCGTGGAATCACCAAACCGAGATCCAGCCTTGAGAGAAAACAACGCGGGGGGAAATATATCCAACTCCTGCCAAAAAGCAAAAAGCTTTATAGACCAGTGGTTAATTTGATTTTGGTACCACTGGAGCAGCTGGCCAGGATGGGGGTGTTGGGATAACACACGACAGCAGTGAGCTGTGGGAGCTGGGTTCAGGCACTGAGGTACAAATAAGGGCAGGAGTGACTTCATGTGCACAACTTCCTCGGAGGCTGAGCTCCCTCTCGTCGCCCCTTCCCTGCTTCCATGGATGCCCTTCTCCTTTGTTCACAGAGCCTAATGCAGAGATTAACAGAGGTCTTCAAGTGCCTGCTCACTTGAAGCATAATTAGTAACACCAATAGTGACTAATTACTACAAATAAACACCTAAGAATTAATTCAAATAAATGCACATTTTCAGAGTGTGTTTGCTTCAAGCCTTCCTAATTCCCTTCGCTCGGCTCTTGTCCCAGGACACATGGAGTGACTTGGTGCCCAAGCTTCATGCCAAGAATCCCAAAAGGCAGTCCTGGAGCACAGATGCCTCTGGGTGGAACTTCCGTGATGGGATGGTTTGCTGTGATCCATCAGAGGAATTTTTAAATATTAAAACATAGAGATTGTGAAAAGCTCTTTCGATGACAGCCTGGTTTTCCACTATGAGCTCATTGATTCTGAAGGGGAAATTTGGAGGGGAGCAGCTTCTCCCCACCTTCTTATTCTGCTTCCCCTATGACACTGACAGAGAATGTGCAAACCATGTCCATGGTTTACTCTAATGCCAAGGAAAAACTCCTTTTTGGCAGAAAGGGCCCGTTTCAAAACAGGTTTCTTTTCTTACGGTTTTTGCATTTTGGAATGACAAAGAAATCACTCCCATCCAGGAAAAACCCCTGTGTAACTTAAGGAAAAGGAATAATTATAAGAAGTGTATCATCTGTCTGATTCCTTTTTGAGGAATTCCCTTCAGCCCCTGGCTGGTTTTCCATGGATGTCCATTGGCAGATTCATGCCAAAGATCAAGTTTTGTTCCCATCATTTTTACTGCAGTTGGCACTGAGAAGGGAACACTGTTCTTTGTCTGTAATTCTATATATGATCCTATAATTGTTAATCTATAATTCAGTCACTTATGTGAATTCATCAGGAAACACTGTGTCCTATTAGTGCAGCAAGGAATTTTCCTAAAAACTTCCTGTTAAGCCGCTCCGTGGAATCACCAAACCGAGATCCAGCCTTGAGAGAAAACAACGCGGGGGGAAATATATCCAACTCCTGCCAAAAAGCAAAAAGCTTTATAGACCAGTGGTTAATTTGATTTTGGTACCACTGGAGCAGCTGGCCAGGATGGGGGTGTTGGGAATCTCCCCCTCCTTGGGTGGAGAGGACAGGAGGATGGGCAGGAGATCACTGAGGCCTGACCTAATCAAGATGAGGCTGTTGCAGTTCCTCGAAGTTTAGATTAGAGCTGCTGTTCAGTGCAGGATGGGGAACTGGAGTCAGTGCAGGCACAGAGCAGCAGCTGGTGCCCCCTGAGAAGGGGAAAAGGAGATTTCATCTCTTGGTCCTGCTCCCTTCTCCCCCAGGACATCCCCCAAGGCTTTGGGTGTCTCTCCACAAACTCCTGGGCCTGGAGACAACACCAGAGGGATAAAAAGAATGGGAAGAAGGAGCCAGAAGTGTCTTGCACAAGGATTTCTAAAGAAAGGCAAAGCGAGGTGTGACATTTCCAAAGGGGTTTAAGAACCAAATCTCATTTTCTGCAGTAAATGACTCTGTAGAGTCAATGGGATTTGGGCACTTAAATCCACGAGATGCTTTTGCAAATCCTTATAGGTGCTCAGAGAATGTGGGGCAGGGATCCCAAAGGAATTGGTATTTCTGATAGATTCATTGCAGAATTAGAGTTTTCAATCCTCTCTGACACAGGAGCACAGGAGGGGCTTCCCAGGGAGTGCAGAGGGAGATGGTTCAGTGCTCTCCAAAGCATCACTGCTCCCTCCCAGCCTGGTCCCATCATAAACCTGACACCGAGACCAGTCTGACACTGAGATAAACCTGACACTGAGACCACTCTGGCAGCACCCAGCTGGGGGAGCCAGCTGCAAGCTGGGCTCCTCACTTGAGCTCCGCTCACTTCTCCTGGGCTGTTGTAACTCTGAATTCCACCATCCCCGGAGCTTGGCCTTGTTACAGTGCTGGGGGTGGGGAAATAACACTGCAAACTGAAAGTCAAGGGAAAAGCCCAGTGAATTCATTTCATTGACTGAAATTCAAGCAGCATTTCTTCGTCTGACAGCTCCTATAAAAGGAGTGTTCAGACAAAGCCAAGCCGGGCCATTCCAAGTCCAAGGAGAGTTTGGACAACGCTCTCAGGCACAGGGAGGGGTTGTTGGGGTGTCCAGGAGTTGGACTGATGATCCTTGAGGGTCCCTTCCAACTCAGGTTTTTCCATGATTCTATAGTTAGAGCTCTCAGGGATATACCTGGAAGAAAAGGGAAGTTGTGACAACTTCCTATTTTGCTATTAATTATTAATGCATAAATATTTATTTAATGCTAAAGCCTGGAGAGCCAAACTGAGAATGGGGATACCAGCATAAGGGATTCCAGGAGTTCACAGGAAGATTCAATGCCCAGGCAGGATCCAGGCATCTTGTTACATCATTTTTCATCTGTCAGAAAATTCCAAGTTCCTCAAGGTGGTGAAAAGAAACTTTAAATTATGTAATAAGAACTCTGACACCTCCCATGACTGTGAGGGAATGAGGTCATACAAGACCTATTTGGAAAGCAAAAACTTTTCACCAGTGAACCCCTGAAGCATCCCTGAACTTCTGAAAGCCAAAGGAAATTTTGGAATTACTGCAGGAGTTGCTCTGTGGCATCACGTTCACTCCTGTAACTCCTTTGCTGAAGTCACGTTGTAACAAATGGGAGGATGCTGTTACCACCCCTTAAAATGAGAATTCAGGAGCTCTGACATGGGAGGATTTCCACAGCAGAGGGAGGGGTTGTAGAATGGCAAATCCTCCTCCAGCTCAATTTCTTGCTACCACCCATTTCTGACTGGGATGGGGCAGATTTTGGTGCCAAAACCTCAGGAACTGTGACAATCTCCATGGTCCCTGTCCTGGGCTGTCCCAGGGCTGCTCCAGGAGCACATCCCAGTTCCTGCAGCTCACTGGCACCAGGCTAAAGAACTGCAAATAATTCAGGGTGAGGAGGAAGATTTGCATGAGGGAACTTCCAGCAAGGATTTTACCAAGAGAATGATGAAACCTACCTGGAGTGAGCACATCTGTTCCTGCTCAGGCCAGGGAGGATGAGGATGTGCCTGGAGTTGCTCATTTTGGGAATTGTGCTCCCTTGCTCCTCCCTGTGCTCGGACACCACCCTGGTTAAACACCTCAACAGCCCCAGAGAACAGACACCCATCACCCAGGTGGAATAATTGACCCATGCCAGTAAATTCCTGGAGCTGAGCAGGAATTTGGTGATTTGCCAGAGGAAGTATGGAAAAAAACCCAAACCAACAAGTAAAGGATGTGTTTCACGTTTAAAATGCTCATGGATTTGTACTTTGGGTTGTTTTTTGCCAAAAAATGG
This sequence comes from Aphelocoma coerulescens, assembly GCF_041296385.1. Classification (NCBI taxonomy): domain Eukaryota; kingdom Metazoa; phylum Chordata; class Aves; order Passeriformes; family Corvidae; genus Aphelocoma; species Aphelocoma coerulescens. Next base: position 1,503,853 of record NC_091027.1, on the reverse strand, counting down.
AACATGATGCATTTTTTGGGGATGATCCTGTACACAGGGCTATGGAAACACAACTCAGGTAAAAACCACTGCTTTTTGCACATCTGGGAGCTCATCTGACCCTGTGCCAGGAGAGGAGATCTCTGCTGGGTTCTGCTCTCTTTATGGGCAGGATATGAAGGGATGAAACCAGGGACGTCCAGATTTCAGGGAGAAGAGGATGTTTTCCTGGTCAGTAAGTAAATCAGCCCTGCAGCTCTCCCACAGCGAGTGGGGGCTCTGCTCTGTCACTTCCTCACTCTGCTCTGAAGTTAACTGGCATTTATGGGGGCAATCCTCGCTCTTTCTAGCTGGAGAATTAAACTCAGTCTCCAACCCCACAAGGCAGAGCATAAAAATTCATTGGCCCCAAATCCATTTGTTTATAAGCTATTTTAGCCAAAAATTCATCACTCCACTTTTCTCTTTCTATTTTAATTGGCTTCCCCTGCTTCTTCCTACAGGTGAAAGCGCCAGGATGCTCCTGGGAGTGCTGGAACAAACCCGTCCCCGTGTGGAGAGCTCAGTGAGTGACACAGGAGGTCCTGACGTAACCCAGGAACTGGGGACTTCCTTTGGTCTCCACCAAAGCTTCCCCCAGCACCAGGGAGTCAATCAAGAGCGGCTTCCACCACAAGGACACGACTTCCTTCCCGTGGTGGCAGCGACTGCAGGCGCTCATCTGGAAATCCAACACCTGCCTCTGCTTCTCGTGGGCTCCAGAGGCTTTGCTTGGACCTGGGACTGCCACCCTGTGAATTCCTCTGATACCCTGAGGGAAAGCTGGGCTAGCTCCCAATCAGTCCTGGAATTTCTAAGGCAAGGGAGAAGCAGCGGGAAAAGCCCTGCATTGCAGAATCTCTCTGTAAACACACCCGTGACAAGGTTGGCAGTCAAACATTGACATTCTTAGGCAACACTTGTTTGTACCTGTAATAACAATAATATCAGCTTTAAACGTCCTGTTTCAATTTCCTGCACCTCTAATTAATGTCTGAGATTAAGAATCGCTTGAGAGAGCTTCAGTCTGGCACTTGCAACAATAAATCCCTTTGTCAAAGGAATTGTTTGCCCTGAGCAAATTAGCTTCAGTCCTGATTGATGTCAGTTCTGGGATCATGTTTGGAGAGCTCAGCAGAAAACCACGTTCACTAGAGTGCAGCCCAGTATAAACCAGTTTCTGGTGCTCAGAGAGGGGATGGAACACACTGAGGAGGAGAATTTTTCCCTCAAGCAGCTGAATTTAGTGAGCACTCTGCTCAAGTGTTCCCAGCATCCTCATGGAAGGGCACTTCCACCTGGATCTGAAGGGAATTCCCTGCTGCCTGAAAGGGCAGGCAGTGGTCAGCATGGTGAGCCTGGCACTGCTCCATGGGACCTGGAAATGCTCCAAGGATCCAGCACTGATCCTTGGATCCAGCACTGCTCCATGGACCTGGAACTGCTCTGGGGACCTGGAACTGCTCTGGGGACCTGGAACTGCTCCAGGCATCCAGCAAAGGGCAAAGTTTGTTCCCAGCTGGGAGGTGGCTCCACACCTTTGTTCACAAAGGCACAGGCAGGGTTTGGGAAGAGCCAAATCCCGAGCAGCCCTGGCTTCCCACTGGGACAATTCCGTAATTACCATTTCATTACAGGGGCTGCATCTGCACTGCCCTTACAGGTAATTGCTCATGGAGGAGAAATGAGCAGAAAGAAACCTCACAAACATTGCAGTTAATATCTGATGCACAAGTGTCTCCTCAGAACAGCTGTGGCTGAGCAGGGGAGAGAACTTCGCTCACTTGCACTGCAGGTTTATTTATATGTAATAAACCAAAAGAAAGGGAAAGATGGGGATGAAGAAACCCACAAATTATTCTAAATAACCTTGATTTTTGTCAAAGGAATGAAGGTCCCATTATCTCACTGCTGCTCACCTCAGAGCTGAGCCAGAGGCACCTGGGTTGGGAAATCAGAATCAGAATTCCTGGCAAGGCAGAACTGTGGTGGGAAGAACAGAACTACAATTCCATGGCATGAAACCAGTGCAGAAAACGCTGTGCGGGTCCTGTGCAGCCTCTGTCGTCACTACAAACACAAACCATGAGACTCCTCACCTCCACTTCTCATTTTATATAAAACCCCCAACATCCCTCGTGTTGAAGTCCAGCAGAATGCAAAGCAGCTTCGCTAGCATTCCTCACCAACCACTGCAGCATGTCTGCATTTGGGAAGGAAAATTTCGAGCCACTTCTCTTAAAAGAACTGAGATTTTCAGTTGGAAGGGGAATCCTGGTCAAAATTAAAGCAGAGAAAAAAAATCCCCTTTGTTTAACCTTGGGGAGGTGGTGGAGTCCCCATCCCTGGAGGTGTCCAGGGAACAGCTGATGTGGCCCTGAGTGCTCTTTATCCTGATCCCAATCCCAACAAAAGCCATTCCAGGTGGTGCCGCTGCTGCCCTTGGCTGAGAAGCTGAGCTGGAATCTCCTTAGGATCCCACATGGGGAATAAAACAGGCACTATCCCCTTAATTAATTGAAAATTCCAGGTGATGCTCAGGCTCTTTGCAAATTACCAGTAATTATCAATAAATGCCAGCAGTGTGGATCCATAAATAGCCAGGAGAACACTGCCCTTCAGAAAGGTCTGGGCTGGGCTGAAAGGGGAAAGTGCTGAAGTTTGTTCAAATCAGTTCAGGTTTGGGCAGCCAAAATGGCCATACAGGGATAGGGAGGATTTTAGATTTCTTTGGAAACAGTTTAAAGTCTCACTATAATTATTGGGAGAACAGCAGGCACTCAAAGTTGTCCTGACAGGTTTGGGGAAGGAGGCAGAGAGAAGAAACAAAGAAAATCAGAAAAACAAAGAAGAAAACCGAAGGAAACAGAAGGAAAGAAAAGTGGAAACATTTCAAGTAAAATTTCAAAATCTACTTTAGGGGAATCTTATTTTTAGGGACTTAAAATTACTAACAAAACCCAGTCCAGGTCCATGTTGCCTGATTCTTCCCAGATGTTTGGATCTCCTTCCTGAGGACTTTCTGAGGTAATGAAGCATTCGGTAAAAAAGAAAATTCCACCTTCACTCACAATTTCACTGAAAAGAAACTCCCTCGTTCTGAGTTTCGGCAGCGGTTTTTTGTTGTTTTACAAACCTGTTGTAGATGTAAAAACTGTGGTGAAACCGCAGAGGGAAAGAGGAAGCAGAGCCCAGTATTTCCCAGGTAACTCCAGGATGTTCTCAGAGAGAAACAGCCCAAGGATGTGTTGGCAGTGAAACAGGAGTCAGCAATCCCAGGAATTCCTGGAGGCTGGGAGAGCCCTCCCAGCCCACCGAGTCCAGCCTTGTCCCCAGCCCAGAGCTCTGAGTGCCACATCCAGGAATTCCTTGGGCACCTCCAGGGATGGGCCCTCCAAACCTCCCTGGGCAGCCCCTCCAGGGCCTGAGCACCCTTTCCAGGAAGGAATTCCTCCTGGATAATCCATGAGTTGCTGCCCGGAGGGAGGTGATGCTTCAATCCCAGCGGGGATCTGTTTGCGTGGGATCCCCCCTCAGCCTGGCATTGCCCCAACAGGACTCAGCCCCCCCCATTCCCAAACTTTCAGTTTGGAAATCCCGGCACAGTTTGGTTCTGTCCAAGCTTTGCTGTTTCCTTCTGAGAACTCCCTGGCTGCCCCCTCCTTGGCAGAGCTTCTGAGAGGTTCTCGAGTGATGTAGGAACAGCTCCAGTCAAAACAACTCTGTGGTTTCAGTGACGTGCTGGGAATGGCACCAGAGGGGTGCAGAAGTGCAGCCTCTGTTATGTAATAAATGAGGAGCCTTTCGGGGCAGACGTCAGCGAGCAGTGGCTGCAGAACTTCCCCCACAAAGGCCTGGGAGACCTGGCCTGACCTCAAACCCACAAGCCTGAAACTGGCTCCTGTCACAGCAGAGTGAGCCCTTGTCACTGTGCTGGAGTGTCGGGAGTGCCCGAGGATGGGGCATCTCTGCTGCCTCAGAATTCCAGAATCACTGAGCTGGAAAAGCCCTCCAGGACCACTGAGTCCCATCTGTGCCCCGTCCCCACCTTGTCCCCAACCCAGAGCACTGAGTGCCACCTCCGGGTAACACCTCCAGGGATGGGCACTCCAAACCTGCCTGGGCAGCCTCTGCCAAAGCCTGAGCACCCTTTCCATGGAGAAATTCCTGCTGCTGTCCAACCTGACCCACAGTCTACATAGATTGCACTGGATTTTCTATTATAGACCATGATAAAGAAACTGATTTTCTTCATTTGCTAAGGAAACCTTTTCAAATATAAATGTCCAATGCTTTTATTGACATCAAACCCCACCACTCTACAATGGACATAAACCCAGCAATTCTTGTCACGTATTTTCCATGTCAACACAGTCCTGTACCTGGGGATGGTGACTTGACCCGGTTTTGGAGTCAGGATTTGGTTGATTTGGTTTCCAGGTGCTGAAGAATTGCAGTTATCTCTCTGCTCATTTAAATAACAGAATATTTAACTCAGAATGAACAAACCCCTTGTGTTCAACTCCCCGGGTTCACTCCTGGTATTTATTCCCAAGACTTGGGAAATGGCAGCAGGAGTTAAAGTGGAGATTAAATACAAACAAGGAGGATTTTCGTTTCATAAGAAGCAAAGCTAAATGGACACAACTCAAAAATTCTCATCAGTGCTTAGCTGGTGGCAAAGTAAAACATCAGAATGAAGTCTGAAGACGATTTTTTTCAATAGAATTTTCAATTTGACAGAAAGGCACCAATTCTCTGATTCACATTCCTGATGCAGCTGGAGCTGTGGGACTTTGATCCCCCCATATCCACAGCACCCCCTTGCAAAGGCAGTAATTCCTTCGGGCTTTTACACACATTTAGTAATTAACTCATGATTTCAGTCAGTTTTTGTGGCTGTTCTGTCAGAACCTCGCAGCACTTTCAAAAAGCAAACCCAAACTGAAAGCACGGAAGTCCCACCGTGTCACGTTGTCACTGTGTCACCAGGAGCCTCTGGGCACCCCCGGAGGATGCAGAGCCAGACACGGCGACAGGAAGGAGGGCAAGGAGGAGTCATGGCCACAATTTGAATAAAAGCTTTTGTTCCTGTGTGCTCACCAGCAGCAGCCCCAAGTTCTCCCTGCCAAGAAGCTGCTCCAAGCTGGCCCAGGGTTGGCCCCGCTCCCTCTGCCCACAGTCCCCATCCTGTGCCCATCCTGTCCTCCCCAGCGCCCAGCTGCCCTCCCAGCCTGCCAGTCCCTGCCCCCCTGTCCTCCTCACCCCTCTGATCACAAGCTGGGTTTCATTCCCATGGGGAATGTCTGGAATTCCCAGCCACACTGAGTCTCTCACTCCTTTTCATTCCCTCCACGCTCCCTTCCCTCAGGTGCATTCAGCAGAACCTCCTCTGCTTTAAGGTACTAAAAATAGAGCTGCATGAAGCACTTGGATTGAAGCATGTGCATTGCCTGAAATTTACACATTTTACACCCATTTTTAACTTCTCCTTGTATTTAATTGCAGGCCTTGGTTTGCCCTTTGTTTTATCTGCAGTGTTCAACCAGAGCCTGAACTCCTAAAGCTCTGTGATTCCCAAAAAAGCCCAAGAGAAGCTGCAGTTTATCTGAACTTTGTGAACATTTTCTCCAAACTCAGGCCTCATTAACACTTTTGAGATCGCTGCTGGCATCAGAAACTTCAGCTCTGTTGCTGACATTCAACTTGGGCAATGAATGTATTTTCCACTGTGACTCCCAGTCTCACTTCTGGTGCCAACAACATTCACATGACCCAGTGCAAGTCTGTGAGGCCATGAGGTGACATCGAAACAAAATCCTGCCCCTGGCTTTTTTTAGGAAATGAAAAATTGTTCAAGCCCAAAGCTTGGCCAACTTCAGACCAAAAGAACTGAACTGGGGGAATAAAACCCAGGAACCTGCTCTGGACATGGGGATTGGCTTTGGGCACCCCTGCAAAGGGCACACAATTCCTGTTATGGGTTAAACTGGTCTTTTTATCCCACTAGTCTTTGTCCTGCTACTCCAAGACAGCCCAGCCATGGTGGAGGCACCTCTGGGATAACAGAGTTGGGAAGAAGGAAAAATCCTGCACTCCATGGTAAAAACAGATGAGATTTTATCTCACTGTGGCACATTTGTTGTTTTGGAAGAAAAGGCAAAAATGGTGAGAGGAATGGGGGGTGCAGGAGAAGGGAAAGGACACCCTCCACTGCCCCAGGCTGCTCCCAGCCCCAATGTCCAGCCTGGCCTTGGGCACTTCCAGGGATCCAGGGGCAGCCACAGCTGCTCTGGGCACCCTGTGCCAGGGCCTGCCCACCCTCCCAGGGAGCAATTCCTTCCCAATCTCCCATCCAGCCCTGCCCTCTGGGGCAGAGTGAAGCCATTCCCTGTGTCCTGGCACTCCAGGCTCTTCTAGTGGGGTCTGGCATTCAGAGACACCCAAAGCATCAGCGCTGTCACAGCTCAGTGCACCAAGAACTGATTCACAACAGAAAATGGTACCTGGTGCCACTTCCCCCTTCCACTTTTGCAACTCCCTTCATTATTTTAATAATCTCATCCAATCATTTTTGCCTTCCCTCCAAGAATTTCACGTTGGCAGTCTCAGCACTCTCAGTCTCAGGGGGGATTCACCAGGGTATTTGATATTGCAAAATTAAAATACTGACAGATTCAGTTACCTGACTAAAGGCACACAACCACACCATTTGTTTCTGTCATGTGCTCCAGCTACAACCTCAGTCCTCTTCTTTTAGGCAAATAACTTTCAAAAGGGGAAAGAAATCGTATAAAGAATTTCCATCTTCAAGGATGACATTGTGTCTTTTACCTCTGAGTCAGAAATTCACTCCCAGCTTTAATCTGCAGTGACTGAGCTGCCAGGGGGAGCTTCATAGAAAGCGGAGCAGTTTCAGGGCACTTTCTGATGGATAAATCCCCATTAGAGACTCAGACCAAGGCTGAGTTCACTTGCAAGGCTGAAGCTCACGATTCTTCTCAGAATGAACAAGCTCCAGAGCAATTCCTTAAAAAATCTACAATCAGTCATTTTCTTCACTCTACTTCCTTTTTTGTTATTTTCCCTGTATTCAGTTCAAGTTTTTGGCTGATTCAGAAGCCTCTGGGCAGTTGTGCCCATTCCCAAGGCTCTGCTGAGCATCCACCCTGCAGCTCCTCCGTGCCCAAAGGGCTTCCAGAGCCAAAACAGAGACTTGGCTTCTCTCCCTCTTAGGGAAGGGTCAGGGTGGACAGCAGCAGGAATTTCCCCATGGAAAGGGTGCTCAGGCCTTGGCAGGGGCTGCCCAGGGAGGTTTGGAGTGCCCATCCCTGGAGGTGTCCAAGGAAGGGCTGGAGGTGGCACTCAGGGCTGGGGACAAGGTGGGGATGGGGCACAGCTGGGACTCGATGGGCTGGGAGAGCTTTTCCCAGCTCAGGGATTCTGTGAATTGGTTCAACACCAAACACGTGAGCAAAATGTGGCCTCAACTCCATTTCTCTAACAGAAACCAAGGGCACAACCCAAAAGGTCAAGCAAAACCAGCATCTCCTCATTCTTCCAGAGATTTTCCTCATTACCTGGGGTGGCATGAGGGCAGAACCAGCCCTACAATCTCCCTTTGGAGCAGAGGCTCTGGGGGCTGTTGAAAGCAGACCAAGCATTCTGAGGTTGGGGTTCACTGGTTCCTGGGTTGGCTCTGGGTTGCTGAAGGCTCCTCCTGCAGCAGCTCAGGCTCACCCCAGGCAGGTCCAGGATAAAACCTGCAGGCTCAGCCCTCTGAGTCCCATCCCCTGCTGCCCCTCCTGACCCCAAACTGTGTCCAGGGACACAAAGTCCCCAGCCTGCTCTGAAAAGGCTGCATGGGAGAGAGTTCTCCCTTCATCTCTGCCTCCTGTTCACAGCTCATTTATCACTTTGCTTAAAAAAATAACCCAAAAGAAAATCCGGCCCTTATTTTCCAAGCCCCGTGTAAGCTGTTGGTTGATTTTCTCATCACCAGCAGCAGATCCCAAACAGACACATCCCCAGCTCCCCTCTCCTCTCCCCCTGAACCTCACCCTCTCCCTCTCCTCCTGGCAAACCCCGGGTTCCCTGGAGGTTTCCCTGCTCTGGAGAAGAGCTGCTTTGTGCATCCCCTTGCTCAGGCCCTGTCAGAACTCCTCTCCCCCAGCATTCCCAGGGCACAGTCTCAGTTCTGCAATGTTTGCTCGGGAGCCTTTCAGACTCAGACAGTTTGGACAAAATCAGTGTGGTTTGAGGAAAAAAAAACCCACACACATGATCACAAAGCCGAGTCAGGGCTGAGGAATGGCATCATCTTCTTGAGGTGAACAAAAATTCCATGTTTGCTTTGAAGTATTTATGAGAAAGAAACCTTTTTCATTGAAAAAGCTTCCTGTGGAGACTCATTGCAAACAGAGAGAGTGAAATAAACTCTCGGCTTCTGAACCCTCAGAACTCAGGTTTTATGCCATAAAATTTTCCAGCTTGGAGGTGACTCTCCAAGGCACAGCATGTCCTGAACCACAGCCTGAAGTCTCAGTGGTGTGTTTTTGGTGCATCCCACAGGGTTCAGACATTGACATTTTACATCCTCTCTGCCCCTAACAACCTTTGATATAATAACCAAAAATGGCTTTAAAATATCAAAACCATTTATTTAACAGGGTAATTTTTTTAAAAGCCTCATTTTCTTCATGTTATTGGCATGACCATCTTGCCATGAAGTGGAGGAGTGAGGCAGGGGAGCATTGATGGGGGAATCTTTTCCCTAAAAGCTTTGTTTGCTTTTTATTGTATTTAAATCCAGCCAGACTTACCCAGTTTGGAATTACAGCCTAAAAAATCCCCATCACGTCCCCCTGTCTGGGATGGCCATAATTCTCCCTTTCATAGGTGAAGCCCTCAAACTTATCAAGAAAAACATTGAAACATTGCTTTTGTTAATCTGCAGGACAGGCCATTAAAGCAGAAACCTGATTTCATTTTAAGAGCTTTGATTAAAGATATCTGGGAGACAGCATGAGATGGAGCAAAGCAAGGTGGTCAAAAGGCCAAAGGTCCACAAAGCACCACTGAAATGTTCCGAAATCTCCTCTGAAAGACTCTTGGCAGCCCTAAATTGAGTGGGGAGACTCCGAAGTGCGAATTTGGGTCTTAGTGATGCCTCAAAACCCAGCCCAGAACATGCACATGGCTCTCCTGAGGCTCCCCAAGGGTCCCCCTCCTTATCCCTGACTCAGTTCTGCACTTTCAAATTACTGAAATTCTGCCTTTGGAACCCAGGGGAGTTTGTCATTAAAGACTGTAGAATTTGGGGCCTTGTAGGAGCATTTCCAAGGAAACAGAAGCTGTTTGCTCAGAAATTTCCTAACTCTGTTTCTAGGCTCAAGTAGAAACATTTAAGCCTAAGAACTTTTAATTTGGTAGTGACAAACTTTGTTCTATATGAATATCCACAGGACACAAACATCTGTTTCCTTAACCAACTTTAAAAAACTCAAGGGAAATGTAATAACTCCACACTATAAAATGTGGTGTGCTGAGGAAAAATATTCTGAAAAGAAGGAAATTGTCTAATGGAGATGTAGGAACTGCCAGAGCCAGAAACAAATCCAGGTGGCTTTGTGCCATTTCTGTTAAATTCTCTTTAAATAATTGCCCCTCACTTCCCTCATCTCCTAATCCATGAGCTGCTTGCAAAAGAAATGGAATTCTCTCTGCAGGTGAAATGTAACTTTAGCTCCAGAGTGAAAAGAGCCGAGAGGAAACAGCTCCTCCGAGGATTTCTGGGCCAAGTAATGACAGATTTATAGGGCAGTAAAGGGGACAGCAAAGCAGAGTTTTCACACAAGGCAAAGCAAGACAAGCAGGTGCGATAATATTAAATATTTATTTTAAAAAAGGGCAAAGCAGAAAAACCTTGAAGTTCCTCCCTTTGGGTGCTGATGCTCGAGGGCTCAGCCACTAGAGGGAAATGTAAGATAAGGAAAAAGGGAACTTAACCCCCTCAGCTCGAGCTGTGCCTTCTTTCCAAAACTTCAGAGATCAGATTTGAGTGACAAAATGTTTTTAGTTATTTTGAAAACTGAGTATGGGGAAGAAAGGAAAAGCTAGAGGGGAAGAGCAATAGTCAGGGCAATTTATCTTTAAATTCTCCTTTTTAAAGTGGAGAAAGAGAAAGGATTTTATTACATTAACCCTGCTAAGATTGAAAATAGTTGCAGAGATGTTCCTACAAACGCAAAGCCCTTTGGGTGATAAGATAATTTAATTTTCTTGGCAGAATTAGGAAATAATAACTGAAGAGAATCAGTGGAGACAGTCATTCCCCACAGACGAGAGGGAAGAGCTCTGTTTTAGTGACAGGTCTTGCTCACAAGTAGGAATTTAGCAAAAGGGACGAGAAGTGGAGTTAGCTGGCTCTGCCTTAACGAGCCCCTGAGGGTGGCAGTGCAGTGTGACACCTGCTCTGGCTGCCCTTGGAACAAAAATGCCACACGGGGTAGGAAAGGGATGGCCTTTTCCTATTCACAGGGGAGGGACAGCAGCAAATCCCGCTCCAAGGGACCTTTCCCCTCACAATATGCAGCTTTTCATAACTTTTTAACATCACCAGTGGCACCAGTCTGGGAGCTTCACGTCACTGCTGTTTCTTTGCCTTCCTGGCTTTGGCACCGTTCCCGTTGCTCGGACTGAACCCCCAAGCAGTGTGTGCTGCCGACGAGCACGTTTTTGGGATGCCTTCAGCAGTTTTCTGCCCCGCTCCCTGCTGCATCCATGGCACTGATTTGTTCCTGCACTTCCAACAGCCCTGGAGCTGCCCCCGGGAGGGTCGGACACCCCAGGCTGGGGGCACAGAGAGCACCCAAAGCAGGGAGGTGGATTCCAGGGATTTGCTCAGCAGCTCCTGCCCCTCAGGGCACATCTGAGTGGCTCAGTCCAGCCTTTCCCTGCCTCCAGCACCAGGAAGAGTCCTGCCCACGAGTGCTGCCTTGCTGGGCACCGGATTTATCCCACAGAGCTCCCCCTGGGCAGTGCTGGAGACAGATCCTCCATCAACGTGGGATGCAATCGAGTAATTAAGGATTGCACTGTAATGCATAAAGATTTCATGTTCACCAGACAAGAGCAGCTGGAGGGGTTTGCTTTGACACCTTTATGGATGATCCCATGGCGTCATTTCACATAAAATGCACTCACCCAGCACAGATTCTGTGGCCCAGGGGTCCTGCAGAGCCTCTCCAGGAGCTGTGTTCCATCCCAGTTCTCATTCCAGCCCTGAGGAGGTTCCTGGGGGATCACTGGTGGCTGCTCCTCCATCTGGTGCACTTCCACAAGTGACAGCATGGCCCGATGATTCACCAAGCCTGGGTGAGGAGATTGTGAAATCTGTGTTTTAAAAGCCACAAAAACGTTGTTTTTATATTAATTCAGGTTCTCTCCTGTACAAAACACCCGCCATGGGGAGATGTTAAATGCTCTCCCAGCTCCCCTTACAGAGAGCTGGTTGGGTGTAATTTGGATTCTGCTCCATCTCAGTCACAGGGGAACATCAGATTTATGCTGGCCCTGTAGCCCTGAACGTCGGCAGGCCAGGACCTTGCAGGTTTTTGTGTTCTCTGTGCTCCTGCCACGCTCCCCTGCTGGAGCTGATGGCACCGAGGGACATGTGGGGAGCAGCTCCGCCTGTGCCACAGCAGCTGCTGCTCTGGGAGCAAATGCACTTTAGGGTTCTCTCATCCAGTGGGGAGAAGGGAAGTTTTCCTGCCTGATTCTGCCCATAAAGTCACATTTTCCTCAAAGCAGGTCTCCTCCAGAGCTCCGTCACGAGTGTGTGGGGCCAGATAAGAACTCATTTCCATTTGTGTGCAATCCATCCTCACAGTGCTGCCAGCAGAAAATCCAGCTTAATAAGCCTAAAAATATCATTTCTTTCCTCAAACAAGTTCAATTGGGAGATGAAATTGGGGCCTGGAACTGAGGGGTGTTTATTTTAAAAGGGCAGTTTGGAGCTTGTGGCATCTCCACAAGCCCAGGCCTCAAAGCACTGCCAGGAGTGACATCCCAGAACTTCTGCCCCAAAGCCTCTCTGCCAGCACAGAGCTGGGAGCACTGTTTGATGTATAATCCTGAAGTTAATTAGGAATTTCTTGACCTCTGGGACAAGCTTCGTTACAAGAATTAAAAATCTAAATCTTCAGCAAGAAATTGAAGCTCTGGGAAAAAGACACATTGGTAAAAATGGCTCTGTTGGTAAAAAGGGAGCAGGGAATAAATCCTGAGCACATTCCCTGACTGAGGGCAGAAGAAAGGAACAGATTTGGTGCCAAGCTCAAGGCCCTCCAAGCCCCCACCCAGCACTTTCTCTCCCAGGGCTGCAGCTCCTCTCCTTTGAAGGAAACCTCTAACGCCACTTGCTCCAGGAGAGCTTCCCCTGTGGAGGAAACCTCTCTCTGGTCACACTGGCAGTGATCCTTGACCAAGGAGAGTGGAATGAATTCCTGGTTCCCTCCTGCTCCCCAGGGAGCCTGGGAGCAAGGCAGCTTCTGCCAAAACGTCCCAGCCATCTGCTCTGTGTGTGTCTGCTGAGCTCCCAGGAGGAGGGTGGGGTGGGACCCTTTGAGATGTCCTCAGTGCTGCCCCTGGGAATGCTGAGGAATCCTCTGGTGCTCCACCTGCCTGAATTTCGGAGGGAATAAATGCAACATTCCCATGGATACCATTAAAACCTCCGGCTTCAGAACTGCATTTAATGACAGTTCATGGCTTGGCATTGCCCCACCAAGCTTTTCAGGAGTAGTTTGTCTCATTTTCCTTTCCATTCCTCTCCAAAAATTTAGAAATAAAATATGAAAGTGTTTTCTGCTGCTCTGCTTCTCCCGAGAAAGAGATGGGAGCAAGGATGCTCCTTCCCGTGGCTCCCTGGGTAAGACAAGGAGCATTAAAGCTGTTCCAGTGAGAAAAAAGCTGGCCAAGAACAGGAGGAACACAGCTCCAAGCCCTGCACAGGAGCTCCCTGGGGAGTGAAAACACCACAGAGAAAGCTTTTCCAGCATTGCTGTGATGAGCAGAAAATTCTCTTGTGCTGGGGCATCCCTGGGAGGAATTCCCAGCGGGTCAGGTGCCTGACAGAGGGAGTGGAACAAGGGAATCCGAGGTCCAGAGTGTTTCCTCATTAGATGAACACTCAAAGCCAGGCAGGTGACACGTGAAGGCACCTTTTCTCCCTTGCTCTGTGCTCGGTGATGGATGAATTTTTGTGTTTTCTCCCTTGTTCTCAGTGCTCAGGGATGAATTCCTGTGTTTTCTCCCTCGCTCACAGAAAGCAGCAACGCTCCCTTTCCCTGGAAGCACTAAAGCCCTGGATAAGCAGCTACCACGACCCAGGTACTCTCTTCTCCTCTCTGCAAAGAGAACAAGCTCAGAACTGGCAGGAAAGGAGGGACCTGCAGCAGGAAAGGAGCCGTTTGCATGATGTGAACTCGAGCGATATTCCCGGATGGATCAGTCAGATCCAGCAGGTCTATCCTCACAGGGCAGAGCTGCTGAAATGTCTCTCTCCTGCTGGTCCCCTGCCAAACATCAGAAGCACTTTTCCTGCAGAGCAGTTCAACAAAACTGACAATGTGAAGTGAGGGGAGGCCAAAGATGAATGAGAATGGCACAAGATCTAAAACCCACTTGGAGCTGCTGAATTCTCCCCCAAGGAAGCAGGGAAGAGCTGCTTCTGCTTATTCTGATTCATTTGGTTCTGTTCTTCAGCTTTTCCCCCTCAAAACCTGCATTTTACTTTAAGGCAGAGCTGCAGAAATTGGAGGTGGTGACAAGGAATTCCTCTGCTCCCCTTCTCCCTGGGCTCATTTCACTTGTTTATCGTTATTTCCTGAGCTCCTGTCAGCTCAAAGGGACCAAAGGCATTGTCAGGTTTAATTTCCTCACACGGACACTCCCCTTCCAAAACTACAAGAAGCAGCTTGGATTTTAGGGACAGAAATGGCAGAGAGGGGTTCCTGCCTGGATTTAGGGTGAACAAAGCCCAAACATGTCCTGGGGTTCTGTACCTAGTTCTGATTAGGGCTGTAACATTCTCCCTCGTAATCCCCTCATTCCTCGCCAGCCCCTGCAGACTATTTTTCCTCGTGCTATTTGATTGGAAAAAAACCCCTCTAAACTATTCCTAGTCACTTGAGAAAATAGCTGTCTGTGTATTTTGGGCATTGATGTAAAAGTGATGTGCATTTTCCATCTCTCGTTAACCCGTACCCTCATCTCAGCGTCACCCGAGGGTTGCTGGCTCTGTCCTTTCTTGCTCTGCTCTTTATGGGGCAGCCTGAAATGTGTATTTCTGTCAGGGCTGCTGGTACCACTTGGAAAGCTCAATTAACACAGGATTTTTTTTTTCCTTGGAATCTCTGTCCCCTTCAAGCCCTTGTGGTTTGGTGAGTGCAGCCTCTGCATGCAGAAGGTTTTACACGCTTTTGTAGAAGGCTCATGAAACTGAAACCTGGTGGGCTTTGGTGCCTCAGGGAGGAGCAGAGCACCGAGAAATGGCCCAGATAAAGGCTGGGGGGATAAGTGGGGTCTTATCTCTCTCTTTGTGGTTTGAACCTAGAAAGATTCCTTCCCCATTTGAGGGAGAGAACATTTGAAGATTACTAATGGAAAGCTGTGGGAAGTGCAGGAAGATCTCTGGAGTCAGGAGGAGATTGTGTTAATACTGAACTTCGAATTCTTCATTAATACAGGATGAGGTGCTGAAAAATCTGAGCATCTCAGTCTGAAAAGAACGTGAGCAATCTGCACCTTTCTGTCCCTTCAGACGCTGCAGATCACACTCGGAACTTGGAGCGGGGAGTTTGGGGGTGCTCAGAGGCTCCTCTTTCCTTCCCTCCCTGTGTTTGCACTGTTTGAAGGTCACTTCCCGCTCCCTGCTGGGATGGACCAACCGGGGCTATTAGCAGTGTGTCTGAATATGCTCAGACATTCCCAGTACGCCTGAAATATCATTTCAAAGCGTCCTGACTCTTTCCTCCTGCTGTTTTCTCCTGGAATAAAGCTGTAGTTAGTCAGTCCTTTCCACCAGGGACACGACGCAGGGAAGGTGATTTACAGAAGACAGATGAGAAAGGTTGAATAAATGTCTCATTTAGGGCCTGATTGCGCTATTGTTATTCATGAAGAGTCATTGCTTATTCCCACCAGGACCTACTCTTGGATTGGCCTCGGCCTTAGCAGAAAAGGCCTTAAAAAGCCTTTTTTGGCACAAGAGCTCCCCAGCAGCAGGGCCCCTCTGCAGTGCGGCAGGGCCAGGACCAGCCTGAGCTGTCACAGTTCACTGAGAGCCCCTGGACGGGCTGGCACCTCCACGGGCAATAGAACAACTCCAAAAGTCCAGAGGGAAATGAGAGGAGTTGGTGAAGCTGAGAGGGCCCCAGAGCCATTGCTGCAGGTGCGAAGCTGTGCCTGACTGCTCCAGTCAATGATTGCTCCCCACATCTCACCCGAAAAATCCATCACTGTGGGGATGGATGCTGGGAATTCAGCTCCTCATTATCCTCAAATGCCTCTGCATTAAGGCAAAGGGGAAATATTTCTTTTTTTCCTCTCTGAGCATGAAACTGGGGAAGTTTCTGAAGTAGCAAAGGTTGTGGCAGCAGCTCTCACAGACCCCAGCCAGGCACACATTCCATGGTTTTCCTGGAAGCAAGGAAGCTGTGAAATCTCAGGGAAATGCAAAGCTCACTTTGCAAGTTCATCAAGCCCAGCGCTAATTGAGCTCATGGACTTGGAGCTTGGAGCCAGGGGGGTCGGGCTCTGCTGCCAGGGAACAGGGACAGGAGGAGAGGGAACGGCCTCAGGCTGGGCCAGGGGAGGCTCAGGGTGGACAGCAGCAGGAATTTCCCCATGGAAAGGGCGCTCAGGGGCTGCCCAGGGAGGTTTGGAGTGCCCATCCCTGGAGGTGCCCAAGGAAGGGCTGGAGGTGGCACTCAGTGCTCTGGGTTGGGGACGAGGTGGGCATCGGGCACAGCTGGGACTCGATGTCTGAGAGGGCTTTTCCAACCTCAGTGATCCTGGGATTCTGTGTGATTCAGCAAAAACAAAGAGGAGCCTTCAACTAGCAAAAATCCCTGGGCAAGTGGCCAGGAAAATGAGTGTGTGTGATCCCTGTGCCATCCCTGCTCCGAGCACTTTGCAGTGGTTTGGGTGCTTTAAACAACCTTCCTGATAACGGGAGACACATCGAGTCCATCAGCCTTGTGGTCCAAACCCAGTGGTGCTGCTGAAATCTTCCTTTCCTTGGCCTCTTCTGGTGCCCTGCGGTTTCCTGGAGATCCCCATGGCTTTGGGAAGAGATGCAAACGCATCTGGAACAATCCCTTTTCCTGCAGACTCACAGGATTTCCTTGCAGTCTGTAATAATGAGATTTTAGGTCCCTTCTAACCCAAACCATTCCCTGATTCTGTGATATGGAACAACCAATCAGGTACAAAAACGTCTTTTTGAAGCCCACTTTGGCCACAATGGAAAACAGGATCCTTCACTCTTTTTTCCCTCGCCTATCAATTTTAAAATGTTCTTAAAATGTACTTCTTTCTGTAGTTTTAACTCTGTCAAAAAGCCTCAACAGATGAAAATTAGACCCAGGTTAATGAGACGAGCCAGAACCAAGGAATTCTAAAGACAATATAGACATAAGTGTCTGCTCATTCCAGCCAGGAGTCATTTTCTTGTTTCACTTTGATGGATTGAGGGTTTTTCCCCTGATCACAGTTGAGTACAGAATATGTTAGATTGAAATTAGAATATATTAGCTTGCAGCACCCATCAGTTTATTGTCAGGATGAGATTGTTAAGCAGCAATTCAGATTGATGGGTTTGCAGCAGAACCTGCTGCAGAAAGGAGAGGCAGAGGGAAAACAAGAAACAATTTTAGAGGGAAAGCATTCTTCCTCAGCAGCACAGCAGACAACAGAGAAATAATTTAAATTGTTCCCTAATTTGGAATTTATATTCCCTCGTAGGGCTATTAAGAAAAAACGACAAGAAGGGCTAAATTGATTTTAATTCCTGAAGTTTCCCTTTAGGATGTGCCCTTCCCAAAGCACACTCTCAGTATTCAGACAGACAGATGCTGCCCCGAGCCTCCTGTGACTGACAATCCTGAGACAAACATTTCTGAAAGTGGATTTTCTTCAGCCAAGTTTTCTTCCAGTGTCCCTCAGCTTTGTGTGTTTCTGTTTCTTCTCCCAGTGATAAAAAAGAGCAATAAATCAAAACTAAAATTCACCTCCCTCGACCTCTGTCCTGATGTCCTGCAAACACTTCCCAGGGTTCTTTCCAGCATTCCTTCACACCAGTGCTGTGGATGCAGCTCCACTTTATTTCACTTCCTGAGTGACAGAAATTCCTTGGTTTTCCTTTGCTCTTCCCTCCATGTGGTGCCAGTTGGGCCCACACAAGTTCATCACTCAGTGAGCCCAGCAGAGCCCAAACCCCGCTGGCACTACAGAACAAAGTGAGAAATCCCATTTCTTGCACTGCCAAATCCAGGGAAAACCACCCTGGAGCTTGTGGTGCTGCACGGGGGAAAATAAATCAGCTGAACAGCACGAGCTTTGCCACAGCTTCAAAGTTCAGGATTTGACCAAGTAAAAAGTCTCCTGGAGTGAACCTGGAGCAGCATTTACTGAGATTTAACAGCACCCACGGGTCAGGCTGCCTTAGGAAGGCAGAGCTGCCTTGGAATTGGGGACTGGGAAAAGCAGCCCTGCTCCAAGGAGAGAAAGAGAAGAAAACCCCCAAAGCTCCCAGTACTGCCTCACTCAGACACTGTCCTGCTCCACCATTCCCAGTTTGTGCATCAGCAGTCAGACAAACTCCGGTCTTTTAGGAAAACTGAGATCCTAACATGTATTTTTTTATCTTTACAAAGAGTACAGCCAAAAAAAACCCCAGACAAACCCCGAGCAGTTCCCACCCAAATCTGCACGTTGTCATCGTTGCCAAGTGTTGATGTGTGAGCAGTTGTTCTCACACGCCTTGGCAGCGTTTTCCTCACGCTGATGCTCCCTGGGTGTGGAATTCCAGTGTGAGAGCAGCAGCAGGATCCACACAGGCACCAGAACTGGGAAAATGTGTTCATCCAGATCCCACTGAGTGAGGCCATTACTCCAACATTTAAGGGCAAATATCCTTTCCCATGCACAGTCTTGTGAAAGTTAAATGGTATTTACATTATAACTACAGCCTCACAAAACCTCCTTTCCTTTCCCTTTCCCTTTCCCTTTCCCTTTCCCTTTCCCTTTCCCTTTCCCTTTCCCTTTCCCTTTCCCTTTCCTTTTCCTTTTCCTTTTCCTTTTCCAGCTTTGGTGCCTGGGAAGCAGCAGAGTGACACCAAAATAAGGCAAAGGGTCACCTATAAAGACAATGAGGATTTCTGGGATGATTTCATGAAGATTTTGCCCACCAGGAACTTCTCTGATATCAAATTTTACAGGATTCCTTCCACTCATGGTAAGGAAAGGCCTGAGCCTTTCAGCTTCAAGAGAACAAATGATTTTAAAATCAGCACTTGGCTTTCCACAGCATCCCCACAAGCTGAGTCTCACCCCTGAGGAGGCACCACTTCCACTCCTCTTCAAGCTGTTGATTCAAGATATTTGCATTAAAAATAAACCTTGTGGGGCCTCCAGCAAAGAACAGCAAGTTTTTGTCAGCTTTTCGTGCTCAAAAATCTGCAAATGAGTGGCGCCTTGAGGTGAGAGACCTGAGCCTTCACATCTCTTCCCAGCCTTTTCCAG
The DNA here is from genome assembly GCF_041296385.1 of Aphelocoma coerulescens. Classification (NCBI taxonomy): domain Eukaryota; kingdom Metazoa; phylum Chordata; class Aves; order Passeriformes; family Corvidae; genus Aphelocoma; species Aphelocoma coerulescens. The sequence goes on along the minus strand of NC_091027.1, from coordinate 1,485,028 downwards.
AGGGTTTTCCAGCCCTCTGAGTGCCATTTCATGTTCTCCTTTGTCAAAGGCCTCACACACAGCTCTCACTGCTTCCGAAATGCCACAAAAGCCTCCAGCTGGAGGAGCAAAGCCTTGGGTTTGTACAGTCGGGTCACTCAGGTCACCAGAGCCTGCCCTGCTTTGAAAGTCAAATCTCCAATTCATCTCCAGGAAATGTTAAAAGTTGAAAATTTCACGCTCTGACTCAGGGTTTCACACAGAGAATTCGCTCTCCTGGTGTGAATGGTACAGTTTTTGTTATATAGGGAATATTTCTCTTATTAATGCAATATGGGTTTTCTATTTATAGAACTGTACAAAGTGCTCCAATAAATATTTGTGCAGTGAGCTCTCAGAGTTAATCACGTTGTGCAACAGCATTTTTTGTTGTTTCCCTTTTAAATTCAATAAATTCTTTCATTCCACTGGCTGTGCTGTGGCTGTCCTGTCACCCTGGTGCTGCTGCTGCCTGTGAGAATTTACAGTTCTGTCATTTTTAAATCCTTCTAAAGGACTTTGCTCTGTTCCCTCCTTCCAGCTGCTGTGAAAATGGGAAAAGGGACGTGTTTGGTGTTTAATGTGTTCTGTGCTCTTCTTTGCCAGAACTTGGAATATTTTTCTCAGAGTGACTGGGAACTGCGACGGAAACAGAGCTGGAACCTTCTTTTTGCAAGAAGGAAGTGAAATGAAAGGCAGTGCATTATCACAAATATCACCATTCTCGTCCCTGTTGTCCCACCCCATCCCAGGCCCTGTTATCACTGCAAAATGTCACAAATTAGCACATCCAAATCTCATTTTCCAGGTTCCTAAGCACCTTTGGCGCAGTGCTGCTGATGTTTTCACAAATGACAGATGTTTTGCCTTAGATTTTGGTAGTGGGAGGGGTCATTCCAAAACCAGCTGGATGAATCTGGCAAAATCTTTGGAAAACACTGATCTGGCTAAAAGCCAAAATATTTGGCTCCATCTATTGGACCAAAGAATGAATCTGAGTTGATTTTAACAATTTATATGTGGCCCTGACCATTGAAAATGCTGATTTACGTACTTCTTAAGTAAAACCTAAAAACTTCTGTGAAGAAATCTATCCTTGCACGTCTCAGCGTGGGTTTAAAAGCCATTTTCAGATGATTTTGGGTTTTACAGCCAGTTTAAATCTGTTCCAATGGAAAAGCAGGCAGATCTTTTAGAACAGAAGCAGCAGCTTTGCTTACAGGCAGACATCACATCAGAGGCTTGTCCATCCAGTTGTTCCCTCTCATCCCACCTCCCTAATCCCAGGAATTTGCTCACTCCATGTTAATGAACTGCAGGAAGAAGGGAAAATCAGCCTTAGCCAAATAGTAACCATCTGGATTGCTCATTGCCTCAGCAATCCTCACTAGAATTAGCCACTAACAGTTCACAGAAGGATAAGATTTACAATGTTTTTCTTCCTTATGTTTTTTTCTTTCCCATCTAAAGCTTGTGTTAATGCATTAAAGCCTAATAAATAATTCCTCCTGGAGGCGATGATTAATCAGTTATGAGCTACTCAGACCTCCTGCTTGAGCAACGTTTGCTGAAGGGAAAGGTCCTCAAAATCCTGTGTTTGTGCTGAGCTCTGCTGCAGGACCTGGCACCAGAGGTTCCTTTGGCAGAACCCCCGTGCAGGTTAAAATTCCAGCTGCTGGAAAGCTGCAGAGTTCTGGGAACCACAGAATCATGGAATTATCCTGGGTGGAAAAGCCCTCCCAGCCCATGGAGTCCCTCCCAGCCCAATGCCCACCTTGTCCCCAGCCCAGAGCACTGAGTGCCACCTCCAGGAATTTCTTGGGCACCTCCACGGATGGGCACTCCAAACCTCCCTGGGGAGCCCCTGCCAAGGCCAGAGCACCCTTTCCACGGGGAAACTCTCCCTAGAAAACTCCAGTAATTTTTTATTCCTTCTCTGCCGTTCAGCCTCAGCCTGGCTGAGCTGAGTTTATCATTTCCATCCAAATGGGATCACTCAGCAATAATTTTCCTGATCCCTACCACATCTGGGACACGGGCATGGACAAGAAAGACACCTCCCAACTTCCTCACAATGGTGCTGTCAGTATTTTGGGATGACAAAATCATAGGAGGACAGGCAGAATGTCCCGAAATGCATCAGAAAGCAACCTGTGAAAGTTTATTTTCAGAGGCATAAACTCTGAAGATGAGCAGCACAAGCTGGCAGAGGTGTGAGGAGCACACAGTACTCAGAGTCCTCTCAGGAAAAGCCACTGGTAAAGCACAAGACTTAGTCAAGCCTAAATATCACGAGTGCCCATCTATCAGTGCTGATATGTCCTAAACATTAGGAGAAATCCACGATCATGTGTCAAAAAAACGCCCCACAAAGGCACAAAGTTAACTTCCTAAATGATTGCGTTTCTCTTTCTCGGTGAAAGGCACTGACTGAAGTTACTGAACAGAGCACACCTGATAAATGCACTAAATTCTACAAAAACCAGATCAATTCCTGTATTCCACACGCTGGCTCATCCTCCTGATTTGCTTTACAAGACAAACTCCCAGAATTCCCCCTCTGTTTTCCATTCAGGAGTCAGAGCAGTTCCCTATTTTCTGCTTTGAGATGTTTTGCTGTTATAGATCTAAATGTGTCCCCTGAACACAGGGATTACTTTGAACAACAGAAACATTTAGTCACTAAAGATGATAAAAAAGCAATTTTCATCAAGTGTTCTCTGTCACTCTCATCATTGCACAGAAATTCGAGTTGGAAAGGACTTTAAAGCTGAGGAGTTTCTCTCCTTTACAAATGAAAACTCTTGGCCTTAGAAGACTTTTCCCTGCATCGTATTCACTGCTGTTTTACCCAAAAGGAGATAAAGGTGTCATAAATTACAGAGTCCCAGCACTTAGTCTGGAGATAATTGCTGAAATCTCTTGTTGTCAGGAAGCTTTTCCCAGCCCCGTCACCAAAATGTCTGGGGAATTATCATTAATCATTAACCATTAATCATTATTCATTAATCAGCACAGCAAATACCAGAAATAGAAACACACCAAGCTTTGCTCCTTTTTTTTAACTTTCTGTTGATAATGCAAATTAATTGACATCAAACTGCTTGACAGACCCTGATTATCCCTTGGGGTTGTTATGGATCAGTGTTCCCAGTGTTCCCAGTGTTCCCAGCTCTGAGGCAAATCCTGGCTCTCTCAGGAAAGACTTCCAGAGTCCCCACCCTGGTGCTTTTTCAGGTTGCCAGAACCTTTTATGGTTTGTTGAATACCCTGGGACACCTTCCACTATCCCAGATTGCTCCAAACCTGGCCTTGGACACTTCCAGGGATGGGGCAGCCCCAGCTTCTCTGGGAAATCTTTACTAGATCAGATCAATTCTGTTTTAGAAACCCAAAAAAGACCAAAAAAGTGCCTTTATCCCTCTCGTGCCCCTCCCCTGTACCCACAGCAGGAGTTCAAACCAAAACCCTTCTTTAGGAGCTGAGAAAGAGCATCCAGCAAGTTACTGGAGTTAGGAATTCCCATATGAAAGCTCTTCCAAAGGTAGAACAGCCCTTGACACTTGTTAATAAATCATTTTAGCTCCTTCTGAACATCCCTGGCTTCCACTGCTTGGGTTTAGCCTTTTTTTGTTGATGAATTCTCAACCTGAGAATATCCTTCTCCCTCGCTGCTGGCTCCTCCCTCCCCACCAGCAGTAAATGGATGAGATTTCCTCCATGCACACTGAAACCCAACAATCCTGGGATTTTAAAAGCCCATTTGATTCCTGTTAATGAGCCAAACATCCAAACCCTCAGAAAAACTCTGTGTACATCAGCTCAGTGTACATCAGCTCCTTACTGATCTGACCTAAGACAGAGGGGAAAAACCTTAAGGGCACTTTTGAAATTCCCATTTTCTATTTTGTATAGATTGATTCCTGTAGAGCTCCAGGCATAAAAACAGCCTGACATTTAACTTCTATATCCTTCCTGGTTTTTTTAATCTTTACATTTTTATCCTATTACACAAAATAAAAATTGTGATAAATTTAGCACAGTCTATAGTTTAAAATTACTTCAGGTTTTGATGCTTTTGGAGGTTTTTCCAACCTCAATGTGAATGATATGGCAGGAATTCCTGCGTGGATGGTGTGCAGGGAGCCCACCTCGCTGAGGAAGCAGATCCCCACCAGAACATTCCCACTGAAGCCTTTGTATCCAAGGAACCATTAAAAGTTGCCTGGAAAATGCCCTTATTTAAATAAATGCAAAGCAGTCCTCATTTAGTTTGCAAATCTCAGTCAGGAATACACACTCCCCACAGCTCCTCAATTTTTATGGATTTGACCTTGAACTCGCCCATTCCACCGGAGTTCATCCATCTTTTTCATGGAGCTGTGCAGGAGCAATCTGTTCCCAGGAATTCTCCAGGAGAAATCCTGCTCTGACTCCAGACCATCAGTCTGGGGCCATTCCCAGCTCAGTCCCCGACACTCCCAGTGCTCCCAGTCTGTGCCTCACGTTTGGGAATGGGACAATTTTTGACTTTCCATGTGAATTTTATACATAAATATTAAAAAAAAAAAGTTCCGTGTGGGGGGCTGTGCTCTCCACCAGCATCACAGGAATTCTGTCAGTGCCACGTCTGAGCACTCCCAGGTCAAAGCAGCGACAGGGAGAGACCAGAACTCCCAGTAAAAGGAGCTGACTGGTTCCATTCATGGTGCTGAGCTGGGTGTGGCTGAGCCCCTGGTGCCCACCAGCACTTCCCCAGCTCCACAGGGAGTTATCCCAGCCTGCTCCAGCCCAGGATCAGGCGGAGCTGGGATGCTTGGAAGCTTTCCATCGTCGGTGCTGTGTGAGGTGTGCTCCCCAGCCTGCAGGGCACAGGCAATGCCACCCTCACCAAAGCAGTGAGAGCCCTGGAGCTGGCTGAGCCCTCACCTGGCTCCCAGTAAAACACCAGCAGAACATCCCAGCTCCAGGCTGGAACAACAGTCTAATGCATCCCGAGAAATGATCTCCTCCAAAGGTGCGAATTCCCCCTGTTAATTGAGGAGCAGGCCCTGGGAATAAGCAGGTGATTGGTTTGGCTGGGAGTGATTTATTGGGCACTGGGATAAACAGCGCAGCTCTTTCTGCTCTCAGCCCACGGCTTCCCCCACCCAGCTGCTCCTGCCAGGATAATTGGCCTCGCTTGCAAATCTGTTTGGATTGTAGGAGATTTTCTGTTAATGCTGGGAGATGAAATGTCATCAAATGAGAGGTGTTTTTCAGGAACACTCCGGAGCGTAGCAGCTGAAGTGCTGCAGTGCTGCTGCTGTAAACACGAGACGCTGCCCTGAAGGGAGAGTCTGGAGTGTTTTTATTGATCCTAAAAGCTTCCCCGTGGTTCCAAGTGAAGTGTTATGACTCAGCAAAGGATGTCACCCCAAATCACTTCAGCATCTCCAGCCTGTGCCAGAAAATGACCACAGGACCTGTGGGTGCCTGGATCAAGGTGAGCCACAGTGCTCATAAAAACACCCAGAAATAGGAATGCTCCCTCAGAAGAGCTCCCCATTTTTAAATTGCTGGGTTTCAGCTGCACCACTTTGTGCTCTCTTTAGAAAACAGACAGGAGAGATGAAAATGTATCCTGGCTCCAGAAGGCTCGTAGGAAATGTCTTTGCAGCTGAAGAACTGCAGCATCATCTGCTGCATTCAGGGTGGCTCTTCCAAAGAGACGCTCGACTTCAGCTCTGGAGAAAGGCACACTGATTTAGGAGAGGAAAGAAAGGGGGGAAATATGTTCAGTGGGTTATTCGGGGCCTTTTTCACTCATCTTCCTGTGTGTTCTCATGAGATCGCAGGAGAGGACTGGGAACCAGGGCACGGGGTGACAGGAGGGGCCCACCCAGCCCCGAGGGAAACATCCAGGAGGAGACTGAGAGTCTGCACTGGCCAATATTCCATAAATACCCTCTGCCACAGAAATCCCAGTGCCCACCCAGACCTGAGGGACCCCAAACCCTCTGAGGGAGTCAGAGGATGTCTGAACTTGTTCTCCCATGTGCTGCCTGCCCACGACTCTCCAGAGCAGTTTCCCAGCTGTCCTGACCCTTTCCTGTTGCGTAACTCCAGCTAAAAGATTGGGAATTATGGTTAGGAAGGAGCAGAAATCACAGATGCTGTTAGGAATCAGGAATTCTGTGCAGAGCACCCACCAGTCCCAACTCTGGTGGAGCATTCCTGGCTTCTCAGCCCAATAAAGAATATTTTCAGCTGAATTATTTCATGGGAAACATGAATACAAATGTGCCAGGGAGGCAGATGTGTTTGGTGGCACTCTTACAGCTGCAGAGCCCTGTAAAGGACAGTCCTTTTTCAGTTTAAATGATTGCTCCCAGATATTGAAAACTGCAGGTTTGCACCTGGAAAATCACCAAAGCTGAAAGACGACTTTATCACCAACTTACCTTTTTTTTTCCTTTTTCGTTTTTAGAATATATTTAAGGATTTCGATCAATCCCAGGAAACCAAATCCCAAAAGATGGAACAACAGCACTCAAAGGACATCTTCACCCTGAGGGAATAAAATGCTTTATCCTGGGGGCTCATGCCCATGGAGCCTCCTTCCTGCCCTGCTGAGGTTCCCAAAAGAGGCACTAACTGTGGTTATTTTTCATGGGCTCCATCACACAACTCAAATCATCTCTTCTTTCTCTGCTAGCTTGAGAAAAAACCTTGAGGCCATCTATCCCTAACCACTGGGATTACAATGCAGTTCCAAATTAGTGATCAAAAGCCAATAGAAGGACATGAACAAGACAGAAGGCCAGCCCAGAAAAGCATAAATCCATGAAAAATAGCACTGCTCAACAGCTGTCCAGGTTTAATTTCAGAATAAACAGGAGAACACGTCACCTCTTGTTCTGCTTAGCATAGATTTAGTGCTTGAAGTATTCATTTAAATCATTTCATTTCCAGACCTTTTAGGTCCATCAGCTGTTCCCAGAGCTCAGGCAATCCTGGGGCTCAGCTCAGCCAGGGATCGATCTGGGGCCACTCCACAGAACAGATTAATTGGGGACGATTGATTGATTGGGCCCTGCCTGCTGCACACGCTCATTCTGGACCATTTAAAGCTCCTGAGGCTTTCTAGTGAGGTTCATTGATTTCACAGGGTGACAAAAAGCTGCGTGGGTGTTCAGCCGGGAGCAGAGAGCTGACAGAAAGGAGGGGAGACCGAAATAATGTCATTTATTGGGAAGTGGGAAGTGGGAAGTGCAACGCCCCTGCTCCTGCTCCGACTGTCCCCAGGTGCCCCTTCCCTTCCAGTGGGAAAATGTGGGAATTGTCTTTAGTTTGTGGCTGGGCAGCATTCGTGTCTTACAAACTGAACATGAAAGAACCACCGTGAAAGAACAGCCACTCCCTCCTCAGCGTTCCACAGGGTGTACAGAATCTGGATGCTCAGAGAACAGGCACCATCACAATTCCACAACAAACTGGGCAATCTGGAGTGCCGAGCTGCCCCTGGACAGGGGAAGTTTGGGAAAGCATCCAGCTCTCTCTCTGTTGGAATCTACGGAATTATTTTGTCTCAGGGACCCTGAACCAAAGCCTCCCTCATGCTCAGGTTGGAGTGTCAGGGTTGATTTCAGAGCTTGTTTAGCCCCTGTTCTGCTCCTCAGAGGCCTCCCTGGAGGCTGATTTCTCTCTCCACAACAGGTCCATGCAGCTCTCCACAACTTCCTGCCCCAATTCCAGCTTCCCATCCCGTATATTTTTGGAACAACTGTTCCAAATTCTGCCAAATGCCTTTGAAGGAGCTGATAAATGGCCAGGGAGAAAAGCACTTCTGCTCTGAGCTCCAGCCTGGAAACTCCTCTGCTTCCCTTACCATGACTCTGATTTCTACCCCAGCACCAGCACCTGGCTCCTCATTTTCCTCTCCCATCAGAGTCAAATAAACATTTCCTATTTAGAGACTGGGCCATGCTGAAAAGAGTCTCTCCCACAACACTCCCTGCTGCTTGGAGTTCATTGGAAATGGAGCTTATTACCTGGCACACCATTGCCTTCCCAATTAGACAGTCTCTGCACCTCCAATTAAACTGTTAATTGATGTCACTGCCCTCAAATTTACCAGATGTGTGTAGCTACAAATACAAAGGGAAAATACAGGAGATTCAGAATTAATAAAAAGTAGCATCAGGTTTTTGTTTTCAGCCTGGTGTTTGCATCCTTTCAGGACAACTTTACTGCCCTGGCTGAGTGCCCCAAGAATAGATGCCCTGATTTATTTTATTGATGGTCCCATTGTCTTTGTGTGCTCTGAAATTGGGATACTTTCTCAAGCCAAGGCTGAACAACCAAGTATTAACAGGACTCCTGAGTCTGCCTCAGAAGCTGGAGCTGGAATTCCTTAAAGCCTGACAAAAGGAATGTTTCTCAAAAAAACCTTCTTTGAAGGGGAAAAAAAAAAATCTGTCACTTGTCTTTTGCAAGTAAAATTAATTTTCTTTTCTGTTTTATCGGGTTTATTTTTGCCCATCCTGTGTCTCTGTGGCTGCCTGCTCAGGGGTGGAGGGAAAACCAAGAATGGGGTGGACAACGGATATGGATCACGAAGGAGGGTCCAAGGTGGGGAAGAGCCCTTAATTACATAAATGTGCTTTTAAATTAGGTTTTTAGAAAACATTTAAATTAATTTAGCATCAGGATTTTAGCTGGGCCTCGGGGTGTGCACAAAGAGCTTGGGATCCTGCTGGGAATCTGGCTGGAGAGACTGGAGCAAAGGCAGTGCTGAGGTTCCCACCACGGGGCTGGGGCAAAGCTCTGCACTCCCACCCTGGCTCTGCCTCTTGGCCTCTCCAGTCCTGTGAGTGCAGTTCCCTCCCTGAAGAAGAGGATATTTAATTATAGCTGAGTATTTTGAGTTCAGGAGAGAGGAAGGAGGGGAGAAGCAAAGAGCTCTAAAGATAAAACAATGCCCCTTTGTTTATGTTTCTAATATGGGAATTCTCCTGCCCTGCTCTTGGTTGTTCTAATTTCAAGGGACATCTGGGTTTAAGAGAAACAAGGAACAAGGATCTGTGAACCAAACAGTGGGAAAATGGAGAGATGCTGACTAATGAGACCTTCTGGAAGTCCTGTCACAGGCAGGGAGGTTTTCCCAGCGGGACTCACAGAAGCTGAGGTGGCTTTGCTGATTAATTTAGTGAATTATTTGGAGAGCAGTGCCTGAAAAGCAGGAATTGAATTAAACAAGTGCTGGGGGTGAGGTGCTGCTGGCCACAGACACAGGAGGGGTGGTCTGGGAAGGACAAAACAAAGGTTTTCCATGGAAATGTGCCCTTTTCCAGGTGCTCCACTGCTCCACAACATCCACCCTGCACACAGGGAGGGCACAAACCCTGCACCAGGGCTGGGATTCCTTTTGGAAGGGACTGGAGTTCAGACTGAACATTTGAACTTCAAAATCTGTGAGTTGCTATTAATGGAAATTATGGATCACAGTGTTAGAGTGGACATTGCACCAAGTCCATGTTGCCTTTCTCTTTTCTAATGAAATTACTGGGAGTAATTGGCTGCACAAGACCTCCCTCAATCATCTCAGCCACCCACAACAGAGGTAACTCTGCTGGAATCCACAGACCTGTCCCTGCCTCTGGATCCTGCTTAAGCAGTTGCAGGACCTGACAATAAATAACTTTCAAAGTGGTAAAAATGGGCACAAACCTGCAGCACTGGGGAGTTGCAGGCTGGGAGCACGACAGAGACTATTTCACAACAGAGTTGCTGTTGCAGAATCATAAAATTATTATTAAAATTTTATCTGGGTGGCTTTCTTCTCCTTTCCTGTCACCTCTGCTACAAAAGCCTCAGAAGGAGATGCAATAAACAGGATGAATATTTATCCCCTTCACTCCTTTATCAAGACCTGGACATCAGCCTTTTCTAACAAAATTACAACACAAATGAGATGAAGTCCCAAGATAGGAAACGATGGAGACAGTGACTGTTGTGTGCACAATGCTGGGCCAGATAAGAACTAAAGGTCTCAGAACTTCCACCTGCATTTCATCCAGAATTAATTTCCTTTAATCACATTCCCAGCAAGTCCAGTTGGGTTTCTCTGTGGTTGGGAGGCTCTGATAATCAGCTTATAAATGTCTATTATACTGAAAGGGTGGACATGGGCAGCTTCCCATCCTAAAGCAGCACTGACCTAAAGTTGTCCATCGGGTTTTTTATAATCAGGAGCTGCTGAATTCCCTTCAAGGGGAGAGTTCAGCTCACAAATTCAGTTCCTGCTCAGGAGGGATGTGCAGACACTGCTCCACAGGGAGAAGAGAGCAGAGCTCAGCTCAGTTCCCATCTAACATCTAACTGTTCCCATCTAACATTCCACAGAATTTCCTCCAAGGCCCGGCACCACAGTCCTCATTTGGGGCTGGAAGAGTTCAGTCCATGGAGCAGAATCTGTGATCTGAGCAGATCCAGGCTTTGGCTGGGAGGCACCAGAGCCCTGGGGTGCTGAGCAGCAGCTCATCCCTGCCTTTGGAATCTGCAGGAGTCAGGAAGGAAACGAAGGAATGCCCAGACCCTGCCGGCTTTGCCAGAGCTCCCCAGGTTCAGCCTCCTGGGCTCGGCTCGGAGGAGACAGGCAGGGAAGTGCAGCCTGGGAAGAGCAAACTGTCCCTTGGAAAAGCCTCCTGAGAAAGCTCCACCAACCCCGAGCCTGGCTCTTCCCTGCTCCAGCCCCGCTGCTCATTATTCTATGGAATTTTGTTGCCAAAAATAGCCATAAAAGGGTCGGAAGCCAAGCCAGGGCCCCTCTGAGCACGGCTGACATTTACTTGTTCACAAAGCTTTCACAAACATGCACATCACCCACCAGGCTCTGCCAGCACAATTCACCATATGGCAAAGAAAATCCACTTTTCTGACCTCAAAACAAACACGAGATGTTTTGCTGCTTAATTTAACTGCTGCCTCTTCCCTTTTGCCTCCTGTAAACACAGATTTAAATTTAGAACAAGGGTGACAGATCAGGCTGGAGGAGAGGGAGGTTCCACGTCTCGTCCTCAACTTTGCCTCACATAGTTCTGGAATGAGCCAGCTGTTCCTGCGTGTAAATTTGGGATGCAGGGAGCACGAATGCGGTGGAAAGTGTCCCTGCAGACACGTGGCCACTTCCCTGCACTGAGGAGAGAGCTTGAACTGCTCCACAAAGTGCTCATGAAGGATTGGATTTCCCTGAGGAGACCTGGGAAAGCTCAGCTGCAGTCCCAGGGCTGAGCGTGGCACAAGTCCCTCTGTCACAGCCTTTGTGTTTGCAACACTCTCTTGGAAAAAAAGTAATAAAGGAGGCACAGAAAATACTAAAATCATGGATTTTGAAACCACCTGGATGGAAAAGGAGCTTCTTCTCAGGCTGTCTCTCCCAGAAAGGTCATTTTACACCTGCTCAGTGTGGTTGGGCTTGATGCTCTTGGATTTCTTTTCCAGCCTAAAGGATTCTGTGACTGTGACCAAGAAGCTGCACATTCCACGTTGTCCTGCAGCCAAGGACATGCTCTGGTCACTCTGTATTTCCCCTCACTGCTGGGAAGAGGAAATGAAGTTTTCTGGAAGGGAATCTTGGAGTGGTGACATTTGTTACCTGATCAGGTCTGGAGCAGCAGCACCAAAATGAAATTAAAGAATATCGAAGTTCTGAGGTGTAAAATTCAGTTCAGGATTTTAGACAGATTTGAACAGCAAAAGCAGAATGGAAAAAAAGTTTTACTTTCTGAAACATTGCTGATATTTATAACACTCATGCCATTGGATGGGACTGTGACCAAAGCATTTTCCTGTTGCCCTAGAGACAGAAACATCAGAAAAGTGAAGTTAAATCCCTGTAATATGCACGGAATTATTTTATTTCTTCATAATTTAAAACAACCTTGAATTACTTTACCCTGAAACATCTCTGAAAACAGCTGGGAAATATGTTTGCATACTTTGACAACACAATTTGTTTCTATTTAAAAGATGTCATTAATAATGTTCCTAATTGATTAACTATTAGGTCAAATGAAGGAACTAAATTATTGTTGAGCATCTCAGTTTTGACACCATCAATTAAGAAAAAATGCAGTATTTCTAAGAAGCAGTTCTAAAAATAATTTTGACAACAATTAATTAATTAGCACAGATTGCCTTCCTCCAATTAAAGCAGGGGGTGGCTCTGTCCCAGGGGTTATTTTAAGTTAAATGCCCATCATGCACAAAATTCCAACATAAAAGTTATTTCCAGCCTTTCCCAGTATCCAGATTAATACCGAATTTTCCCAGAAATATTTGAAGCAGGTGAAGATTAGCAGGACATATTTTGCCTTTATCCCAAACCTTTTAGAGCCATTGGTGCAAACACTCAAAGCCACTCAGAGTGGGAGGGGGGAATTCTTTCCCTGCTGTAACCGAGGGTGAAAAATGTTCCTGCTCCAGGGCAAAGGAAATCATTCCCAAATGAAGGGAGGGCAGAGGGGTTTGGGGCTGAGCATTTCCTAGGGAAGTGGCCATAAACAACCTGAGTCCAAAGGCACCACACGGAGTTGGGAGAGCAGGAAAACCGTGGGGGTTCACACCCAGAGCTCAGCTGAGATTCTGCAAACACAACCAAGCGGGAATTTGGTGCCAGGGATGTTTTCCTACAACGTGGCACTGCTGGCAGTGAATCCAGGACCCTCAAAAGCTTAAGGTTTATCAAAACCTTTTTGGTACAAGGCCTTTCTATCAACCACAAACCAGATATTTCAGAGAGATGAGACTGGAGGCCAGGAGGAATCACATTGTTTAAAGCAACAACTGAAGTCATACCAGTGCCATCCCTGTGCCCAGACAGATGTGGAGGTGCCTGTCCTGGAGAATCCAGCCCATTTGGGGTTGGGAAGAAGCTCGGGATGTCCCTGACCCAGCCCATCCCTCAGAGCAGGACCAGCCTTGGATTCATGGTCAGAACAACTCCCAGGGCTGTGCCTGTTCCAGGGGGATTCTCCTTCCTCTCTGGGCAAACAGTTCTGATTTACAGGCCAGGTTTGTGAAGTTTTTCCATCTGCACATCCCAGGAAAAGGGAAAATACAGTCCTGGAAGAGCAGAGCAGCCCCACGGCTGTAGCCATGGACAGGAAGAGCTCAGGAGCTGGAACTGTGGCTTCCCTGGAACAGAAGGCTCTGCTTTATCCATTCCTTGGATGATCCAGATTTATCCATGTCAGAAGACCTGGAAAAACAGACATCAGTCAGCTGGGCAGCCTCAGCAATTAATGGGCAAGCAGCACCTCTTAATGAATGTAATATTAATTCTCTTAATAGTCTTTAATTAATGTAATATTAATAGGGAAAACAGCAACCTGCTTAGCAGAAGGAAATCCAAATAAAGCCCAATGGGCTTGTGCATATAAATAATGTCATTTTAATGTTGTATTTTACAGTCTATGCAGTCCTTGAAGGGTGAGATTAGAAAAGGGGAGAGCTCTGTGCAGTGTTCCCAAACCGAGGGGGTTCCAGCCCCAGCTGTAACAGACCCACTGTTATCTTAGGCTCCCCCTGTGCTGAACATCACCAGGTTAACCCAGAGAACAGAGATTCATGGAGACAAACCAAGTAACAAACTCTTATCAGAAGAGCAGGTCAGGAAACAGTTCCAATGTCTGGCAAGCTCATTTCAACCCCAGTTATTTTCTTTACTTCGTTAGACAATAGGGAAGCAGAGTAAATGGTGTGTAAATTAAATACATTTCTTTTAGAAAATTAATTACAAAAATTGCTTTCAAATGGGACTGGAGGTAGGTGGAGGATTATCTGATGGAGACAGAGGAGACCATAGCACTGGAATCATTAATGAATCCCCGTAGATTTAATTAAATTAAGACTGTGAACAAATGTGTCAGGAAGAATGGAGAGATTTTGGCGTTTGTCTGGGAATTTCCTTGGGGGCTTTTCTCGAAGGCCACATTTGTGCCTCTCTTCTGGTGACTGAACATTTCAAAGTCAAGTTTTCTGGTGACTTCACATCCCAATACTTACTGTAAAATAAAGAATAAGCTTGACTGATAAAATGATAAAGCCCTGACATTTCTGTTTGTGCCTGAAGTCAACAGAAAATACTGGAGACAAATGGTGAGAGGATGGAGGAAAGGGAGATTTTTTTTCTGCTCCAGAGTGAAGCACAATTTTTGGTGACTCCTTCTTCCAGGGCCAGATTGCCTTTATCCCACCCTTTACCTCTCAGTTGTGAAACAGCTCCAGCGGGGATTCTGTTAATATATAAACTCCTTTGGGTACAAATTCCCTCTGAAATGTTGGAAATAGGGAATATTATTTGGATCAGACATTCATATTCCAGCCCAGTGCAGTTGCTTGGATGTTATCCTGAGCAGAACTCCCCAGAGTGGGGGGGAATTCAAGGCTACAGACAAACACCAGCTCCTAAATAATGGCCTTTGAGGAAGGAGAAAACACCAGATCCCTCAGAAGCTGTTTCAGGATCTGGTAGCTCTCCCTGATAACATTATTTGCATTTCTTCACTCCTTGATCCTTTATTTATTACACAATTGAGGAGGGGAAAAACAACATTCTATCTGAGCCAAAGGTGACACGAGTTCTGGGCTCAGAGGCAAAGCCCAAGCTCAGATTTCTGCCACCCTTGTGCAGAGTGAATCAGCTCCAGTTGGGTTTGCTTCCCAGAGAACACTTTCTGTCTGACAGAGCGGCCCAAGGGGTGGGGAGGGAGAACACTTTGTTCTAAAAATAGGTTTTTAATGAGCTGGGAGCTGATAAGACTCCCCTGCTGCAACAGAGAAAGGTGCAAGAAATCTTAATAGGAGCACTTTTCTTCTTCCCAAGGTAATTTATACCATAAAGCACGAGGGTCAGCTGCTTTCTCAAACTTGTATCATTTTTTTTATCTGATGATATCATTCTTAATATCAAAGGTGTTAATATAAATCAAATCTTTGGATGTTGTAGCTGATCGTGCTAAATTTGGGAGGCAGCTGTGGGGGCAGTGGGGAATAAAACAACCCATTGCATCCAACCCTTTTGCATGAGATAACCAGAATAAAATGTGCCAAATCCTCTTCCTTTATCAAAAACAGCGACACCAGGAGCTTGTTTTCAATGCTGGGTTTAACTCTGAGCCAGATGTGAGCACACACTAAAGGACAATACAGGAAACTCTCTGTGCTCCCCTTCAGGAGCTCAGCTCTGTGTCCGAGTGAGCGGTGCCATCCCAGGGCTACAGACACCCTCAGCCATCCTGACATTCCCAGGAGGCAGATTTTTTTCTGGAGAGCAGCTTCTCCTGCTTTTAGTGGCTTGGAAAAGCAGCAGGGCCTCCCCCAGGCTGCCCTAAACGAGAGTCATTGAGGTTCAGCTGGAATGAAGAAGCGTTGGCAGCTCCTGGGGTTTAGATTTAACCCGGAAATTTTTGAGGGAGCTGCAGCTTTGGATGTGTCAGAAAAGTGTTTGGGGTCTGGACCTTCAGCAAAGACAAGTCCATTCCTCCTCAGCAGCACCCAAAATCCCAGCCCAGGGTCCCCAAAAAGCTCCTCAGGCCTGAGGGAGGCAGGGTAAAAGAGGTAGAGCTTCTCTTGGCATTTATTTTATTAAAAACAGCCATAGTGAGGTGGCAGAGCCTTCCATGCCACCTTCTGGCACCACTTAGCATCGTTAAAATCACTACAAACCACAATAAATATTTCAAAATGCTGGCTTTGCACAGGCATTTCCATGGAAGGTGCTCCTATTTGAGATTCTTCCCCTGCACTCCTGCAAACAGTCCAAGGTACGATCAGATCAATCAATAGAATTCCTGCAGCTCACTTTGTGCTCACACAGCAGCTTTTTTGGCCTTCAAAATGAGTGTTCTTTCCCTCTCATTGATTGTTTTGGGGCAGCAATCTGGAAAATCTGGAATATTCTCTGTCCTGCTTTGCCAATAAGCACACCTAGAGTTGATTTATTCCTCCACCTTTGATCCACTTCTCCAGATCATTGTTCTGGGTTTGTTCTGTGCTCCTGATAGGAAAATTCCTGGTTTGGACCTGGGCAAAGGGGGACAGTGACCCCAGGACAGTTCAAACCCTTCCCACTGAGTAAATCTGGATATTTAAAGGGGTTCTGGTCCCTAATGGACCACAGGGGTGTTTGGGAAAGAAAAGGAAACGGGAAGAATTAGACCAGAATTAATTAGTGCAACATCCCACATTTAATCACAGAATTTTCTATGATCAAACACCTGAGCCAGGTGAGATTGGGGTTTCACAAGACAAAGTTACTCTTCTCTGGTGTCCAAATGGGGCCTGACAGGAGCAGTTTGGTGGCTGCAGGATGGATGGAAGGAGACAGCTTTGGGAACAGGGACAAGAATCCTCCTCCTGCCCTTCCCAGTGCCAGGAACAGGAGGGGCAGCTCCACCAGGGATCTTCCAGGCTGCAGCTGACCTTACAAAACCTTCTGAAACGGCTTAGAAAGGAGGTAAAAATAGGTAAAAATGTGTTCTGGGGGTCACCACTTCAGGATGGGGGGATCTCACGGGGTGCTCGGAGCCCAGAGCTGGGAGAACTGAGCTGCTCAGCCCTGGGGAACAGCCCCAGGTAACAAAACCCCATCCTGCCCAGAGGCCCTTTAGCACAACCCCAAATGAGCCCTTTTTGGGCCGTGTTCCTGGCTCCCCCTGACATTCAGATCCACAGTAAAATCTGCTGTGTGGGTACAGCCTGAGCTCTCACAACTTGTTTTTCTTCTGCTGCTGTTCACTTTGAAGCCCCCACAGAAATGGTTCAGCTTGCCACGAATGCCACAAAACCTGCAACTTCCAATTCTGCATGGAAAACAAAGCAGGCTGCAAATTGCAGTTTTCTTCTGTGCTCCTGTGGCCACGGCAGGAGATGAACCCAGCAAAGCATCTTCATAAAGATCAAGTTGATTTTAGGGGCACAAAGTCCTTCCCTGTTCGCAGCTCGGAATACTCAGAACCCACTCCACAGGAGAGGAAAATTCCAGATGTTTTCTCAAGTGCTGCGCTCAAACCTCTGCTGCCCACAATAAATATTTGTGATTTTGGAAAGATTTGCTGGCAAATAATGGTGGCTGTACATCCTGGTCGCTGCCTTGCCTTTGAATAAAGGACTGCTCCATAAATCACTGATTTGTGTTGGCAAAGCATGGACAACTCGATTTTCCAGGATTTTTGTCCTCTGGAGATACAAAACTGACTGAGGAGGTGTTGAAAGATGTTGATTAAGCAGCAAAAAGTCGTGTTTGGTCCTGTGTGTTCCCAAGTTTTCCATGAGCTGCCGTAGAGATCATGGGAAGGGCTCCCAAATCCCTGCTCGGACTGATCCAGCACAGATTTGTCTGGAAATAGTGGAAAAACCCCAGGATCCACAAATATTTCCCCCTCTTTGCCTCAGTATTTAATTGCTAATTGACCTTGCTGCACAAGCAAAGAACTCCTGAGTGTTTCAGCACCAGAAATGTCCTGGGAAGGGAGCAGGGGAGGAGGAAAATCAAGCAAAGGAACAACTATTTTAAAATCCATTAATAATGCTGTAAAATTAAATACCCAACACGCTGGAATTGGAGTGGAAAAATCACTCATCAACAGGAGAAAAAAGGGATTAAAAGAGAGATTATTTATCAAGAAATGCAATTTTTAGCAGTGGTGTTACTTCATTTTTATTATTTATCCTTTGCATATTTTAAAAATACCCTTTATCTGTGCTCAGGGTTGAGGCTGCAAACCTTTTGCAGCTCAGCTTTTTTAATACCTCTTAGAAAAAGGCCTCTCAAATTTCCAGATTTAGCGGAGATTCTTGGTGACACTGATTTGAGTGAGGAGAGAAAGCAAACCCCAGCCCTACACAACACAGCTTCACTTTGGAAAATGAGATTGTGACACTGAAGCTGTTGGTAAATGAAGCTGTGGCTTTATGGAAATGTTAAGAGGTTGCAGCAATATTTTGATCTGCAATAATTTTTCTTCCCAGCACCAGGAGCTGCAGCTCAGGCTCATTTGGCACCTGGGGGTGTTTACTTTGATGGAGTCATTACATTTGGACTGATTTTTTTTTTTTTTTCCCACCTGCAAATTTTCCACCAAAATTGATTTTTTAAATCTTTTGGAGCACTGTGCATTTTAAAAAGCTTGCATTTTCTGGTCAGCTACGTCACTCACTGCAGTTATTTCTCAACCAGGAAAATAAGAACAATTTAATTGATAATAACTTTATATCTAACACTGTTTAGTATGAGATATGAATGATATAGCTGTTCCCATACTTATAATCTGATGGAAAGTGGGCATTTTCTCAAATTTTGGGAGTATTTGTTTTCTGCTGAAAAGTGAAATAAACCCCAGAAAATCTTCTCCATTTTAATATCTGTGTGCAGCCTCAATTCCTGCATTATTAAACTTGATGTTTGCCAGGTTTTCCTTGAGCCCTTTGTAGTTCAGGTCCTGGATCAGTCAGAACATTTTGGGAGGTTTCTATCCCTGCTTCCAGGCAGGCTCCCAGGACTACAAGAATATTTTTCCCTAATTTACTTCATATCCTGAGAAAAGCCAGGACCTCCAAAGCACAGACAGGAGGAGGCAGGAGGGGAATGGAAGAAATAAATCCACGTTTTCCAAACAATGAATTTATCGATAATTAACGTGTCTGCGCTGTCATGCATAAGTTTGAGGGATGCAAATGGAATTTCAGAGCGGGTTTAATGGATCTGGATCCCTCAGGATCAGGGGGATGTGGGGATTGAGGGCACACCATGATTGCTCACGACATCTCCAGCCCAACTGACATTCCCAGACCTGGCCAGGTACTCCAGGATGATTTTCCATTATCTTTACATCCATATTCCTGCCCACACACCCCCCATCCCGCCTCCTTTTTGCTCTGGCCCCAAAATATTTAAAAGGCAACCAAAAAAGCCCAGAACTGGGCTCTGGGTGTTACTGACACAGCTGGTCCTGGGATTAATGGGGGATCACAGAATCCTAATTAATCACAGAATTGGGATTCATGGGGGACACAATTGGGAGCAGAATTGGGATTCATGGGGGACATTCCTTTGCTGGGGAGCCCAATCCAGTCATTCCTCACAAATTCCACGGCTCCTGAGGCCCCCCCTGGGTGATCCCACCAGAAACCCAGCAGCAGTGGAAAGCAAAGTTTCGAGGCCACATTTGTGGTGAAAGGTTTGAAAACACGAGGAGCCTTTCACCCCAAAGCTCCAAAAAAGTCAAAGCAGAAAAGATCCTCCATTGGGGATTTTTTTTTAGTGGCTTAAGTTCATTTTGTGAATTTTCTGGGTTCTGAACTCATTTTTCAGTGCCTGGGTTTGGCATTGTTGATGTAAATACTCAGTAATTAGCACAAAATGTCCCTGGATTTTGGGAACCAGTTAGTCACAAGTTATGAGAAGCATTTCCCCCTGTGACAATCTGCTGTATTATCACTCTCAAATAAGATCAATCTCACAAACTTCCAGTTCAAGGCACCGTATTAAAATAACGAAATAAAGCCAGGTAAGGTTTACAGATCCATCATGCCAGGAGTTAGTTCAAAGCCCTGGAAACTGGTGCATGGTCATTGTCTGTATTTTGTTGTTATATTGCATTAATAAGGAGAGAAACTGCAGTTCACGTTCCCGTGTCATTGTAATTCTGAGATAGGAGCTGCTTTTCCTGCAGACTGAGCTGAAATAATTGAGCTGATTCCACATAGGCTGGGCTTTTGCAAGCTGGAAATGGTGGTTTTTTACTTTATCTCCTCTGCCTGGTAGGGTGAAAACTGCTGCTCACTGATAGCAAACAAGTGCAGCCTCAGAGAGAAATCTCTGTGTTTACACCCCGCATGATCTGACATCAACCAGCATTATCCTTTCTGGATTTAACCTGGAAAATGCATAATAAATCAAAATTTCTGGGCTGGCTTTTGGCACTGGGTACATAATTCTGTGTATTTGAGCAAAAAAAGTCAACCCTCTGTGCATCTTTGGGTCTGGAAATTTCCAGCTGGGGGTTACTGTACTGACTGGGAAAGGGGGAGTTTCCAAATGCAGCTCAGTTTTGTTGCACTGGATCAGATCAGTTCCTCTGGAGGCACCATCCCTGGACAGGAGCTTTGTGTCTGCACTGGAGATGGAGCTCCTGGAGCCCTGGCAGGACAGGGAGTCTCTCCAGGACCTCTGAACCATTAACCACAAGTGAGATCCCACTAAAACAGCTGAGCTACATGAAAAATTCACATTTTGACCTGCTTGAATTCCACATTTCTGCAAGCAGAGAGCACCAAGGAGGTTCAGCACTGCTGAGTTACCACAAAAGCAGCTGATGTGACAGCCAGGGCACCACGAGGCACTGGATGAATTCTTTTGTCCCCAGAATTCCCACACAGCAGCCAGGACATAAATCCCCCTGCTAAACAGGAACGCCCAGTGTTCATCACCCTTCTCAATGTACAGAAATATCCTTTCCTTAAGGAATCTGTGCCTCTGACAGACCCCAAAGCACACAGTGACCTTGGGGCTAGAACGGCATCCACCAGGCCCAGGGAATTCCAGGGCAGGATGTGTGCTTGGGATGGAAAAGGAGCTGTCAGGGAGGGCTGGTGGGGGGTTTTTGCACAGTGTGAGGTAGCAGCCCTTCCAAAGCAATTTGCATCCCTTAAAAAACCAATTTATGCTGCAAACAGAGCCTTGCAGGAGGTGGCTGGGACTCACGGGCTCAGGCAGCTCCTCTGGAGCTGCTTCACTCAAAGCACATCTTGTCTCTGCTCCATGCCAGCGACACCAAAATATTCCCTCCCTTCTTCCCTGTGTCCAGCTGTCACTCACTCCCAATGACACTGTTGTCATTCCTGTTGTCAAGAAATTAGAGGGGCAACGCCAAAAAAGGGATTTGGGTTGGAAAAATGCGTTAGGAGTTCTTGGAACTGCGTGTTAAGTGGTGACCTCATGACTTTAAATACAAGCTCCGAAAGCTTGGGATTTATCTGAAGGAATCGTGAGATTTCAGACACTTTTGGTTAATCCTCCTCATTTTGAGGGATGTGAGGACATTGCTCAATTTGTTCCTATTTTTTAGGATTTGTTTCTCTGGAGGCAGCAGCCAAGGGCCACAGTGGGGCTCTGCCCCAGCCCCGCCCCAGGGCAGCTCTGCCAAGGGGCTTCACTCTGCCCCTGCAGCTCCTGATCCCAACCTTTCCCTCTCCCCCTGCAGCTCCTGATCCCAACCCTCTCCCTCTACCCTCCCCCAGCCTTGGCACTCACCCTGCTCCTGGGATGTGTCCAGGGCCACAAAACAAACCCATGACAGGGACATGGGGGACTTCTCCAGAGGGACTGGCCATAATGAGCCAGATCAAAGCATCTCCCAGCACCAGCCTGTGGCAGATGCGTGGAAAAGGAATATCAGGAGCAGGACAGGCAGAGGAAGACTCTTCCCAGTCCCAGCACCACTATCAGCACATCTTTAGCTCCTGCACAGCTCCACAGTTCCTTATTTCCACCAATTCTTAGTACAACTGGACCAGAAACAAAGAGTGAGAGGGCAGCTTTCTATGACACCTATCCAAAAAAAAAATCAAATAATCCCCTCAAACAATCAAAAAACTCCAAAGACTGGGAAAAAAGGACTGCAAAGTGTCACTGGAGACAGCTGGGAGGGATGATGGGGATGGCACACAGGGAGAGGAGCAGGGACAGATCCCCCTTGGCTCGGTCAGGTTTTCTTGTCTCGCCAGCCCTGGCTGAAGTGAATCCCTGCTGTCCCTGTGCCAGCAGCTCCATCCCAAACACCTCCTACACCAAAAGCTTTCTGCTCAGCGAGAAGCCACTGGGTGGCTTTACCTGCCAGTATTGAACAGCTCCCTGTGGCCCCAAGCTGCAATATTCTCTGTTCTCAGTTTGCATTGTTCAGTAAGTGTAAAGTGCTGCTCTAGAAACTGCTGCTCCCAGACAATCTGCACACAGACACTTCTTCTAAATTGCTTGGGCTCTTTGATTCTTTTGATCTTGATGTTTTGTTTCTTAAACTTATAATTTCATTTCCTGTTTCTTGTTGTTTAGTGCTCAGCCCCTGAACTGTGCTTTGCCTTTTGATGAACATTCCCTCTGGAAAAACCAGTGGGACACCAGGCCAAGAGCCACTGTCCACTAATTCCAGACTGATTCCTGCAGTTGGAAGCAGAGCCACTCTCTGGCTTTTAAAGTTTTGTGCTTTAAAAGAACATGCCCCTCACTGATCTACAGTGTGCAGCTGGTGATTAAATTCCAAAAAATTCTTTTCACTAAGACATTTTGTTCTGTTTAGTTCTCCTGGGATGGTCACGTGGCCATTCAAAAATTGTTGATGTGCAGAATTCTGTCACTAAAAGGAGCTGAGAAAGCTCCTGATGCAGAAACCCAGAGCATTTTTTTTTGAAGCAGACACTGTAAAAATATCTGGGGAGAAAACAGCAGTGTCTTACCAGCCAAAACAGTCAGATAAACCTAACTGAGAAGCAAAAGCAACACATGCCAAAAAAAAAATTCAAATAATCCCCTCAAACAATCCAAAAAACCAATCAAAGGCTGGAAAAAAGAACTGCAAAGTGTCGCTGGAGACAGTTGGGAGGGATGGGGAAGGCAGAAGAGCACAACAACAGGAACAGAACAGAGGCATTTCAGTTCACTGCAGCTCCTCCACTGCAAATCTTTGGTTTGTCTCTGTGCCTCTGAGATTGGCAATTCCTTAACAGAGAAAAGTGTCCGTGTGCTAAAGAACCCTCTCAGTCTCCTTCATCCATGGTAGATTTGTGTGTGTGTTGGAGATAGAGATTGACAGCACAAAGATGCTGAGTTATTATAAATCATAATTACAGCTCATGGAATATTCCCCATTTCATTATCAATTCATTATCTTACTGCAATTAAATCCTACACATTTTTAGAAGTCCTCACCTACAGCCAAAGGTCCTCATTGTGGAAAGGGGAAAGAGCAGAGAAGCCAACAGAAATATTCCACCCACTGGTAAGAGGGAAGATAAAAGACCTGGTTGCCTTAAAACCAGCAAATAAATTCCCTGCTACCCCAAACCCTGCCTAAACCTCAAAAAAATGTTCACTTCATCCACATCAAGAGGGTTACTTATGAAACTGTATCCTTGTCAGAACTGCAGGACATTCCATCCCTTTGCTCAAACACTGTAAATTCATGAATGATGAGAAAAATCTTAATTTGGCCAAAATATCTATATTTATCTGCAAAAGCAAATGATCAGCTTGCTTCAGTGCTGAGATGGCCTTTCACTGACTGCAGGGTGCAATTACAGCACTTCACCCGTGCCAGGGCTGCAATGTGGAGCCAACTTGAGTTCAGGACAGGATTTCAGCTTGGCCAGAGCAGATTTTCTTCCTTAACAGCTTCAAATTTCTCTTCTGCTGTTAAATCTCCAGGTTTGTGCTGGTGCTTTCTGATGCTCCAGCTTGTAAACAACTGCTCATATCCTTCTGCAAGGAGAGCTGGTGCTAAAACCCCTGTCACCCTCTGAGGTGAAGGAAATTTCCTGCCCAGAGTGGTTTTGCAGTGCACCAGGAGGGTTCGTGCCCAATTTCTGCCTCTCCAAGAGCCAGAGGGTGGCTGGGAGGAACCAGAAGCTCCATAAACCCTCCTCACGTTAAACCAGTCCCACAGATGCTTCCACCAAGCCAGAGTGTGCTCTGTTTCCTCCTCAGAGCTGTAAATCAAGGATTCTATTGCTCAGGGGATGAGCTGAAACAGGAGGAGTTTCTCTGGCCAGGGCTGGGCTGGAGCTGCATTCCAGGATCCAGTTGTGCATCTGCCCATTGGAGCTACAAATCTCTGAGCACGAGATGTTTACAGAGAGAGGGAACAGCATCTCCCGAGGGGCAGCTCCTTCCCTGCTCTCTGGGACAGGGACAGCACCCAGGGAATGGCTGGAGCTGTGTCAGGGAGGTTTAGGTTGGATATCAGGAAAGGTTCTTCCCCCAGAGGGTACCGGGCACTGCCCAGGCTCCCCAGGGAATGGGCACGGCCCCGAGGCTGCCAGAGCTCCAGGAGCGTTTGGGCAGCGCTGCCAGGGATGCCCAGGGTGGGGGTGTTGGGGGGTCTGGGCAGGGCCAGGGGTGGGACTGGGTGATCCCTGTGGGTCCCTTCCAGCTCAGGATATTCCAGGATTCTCTGGAACAGCCTCTGCTTGAGTGGCTGTCGAGGGCTCTCCTCAGATCCCTCTGCAGGGATCAAAGAGAGGGGACAACAGGACACCTTGGATGCTGCATCCCAAACACCTCCTGAGGTGACAGAACCCAGAGCCGACCTCTCCAAAGGGAATCTCCCTCCCATTTCAGAGAGACCAGAACTGGGCTCTCATTTTCTCCCTTTTTGCTTTAAACCAGAGCATAAGAACAGCGTTTGCTGTTCATAAAATTGGAACTGCAACAAGCTCCAGCATTTCCCCCTGAAGGGCAGATCCTCCTGGGCCAGAACCATCCCAGGATGAGGGAAGGTCCAACATTCCCTGTCCCAGAAACTGGGCTCCAGCAGGAATGGGGAACTCCTCCCTGAAAACTCCTGTGGCCGAGCACTTGAGAATGGAATGGGGAAATAACTGAGTTTCCATGAATGGAATGTTCACCTCCCTGCTCATCAGGAAGAATGTGGATCATGGCTGTATAAATACATGTCTGTAATTATAATCAGCATGTTTCATAAGAAAGAACAACCATTCTGGCTGGAAATTGGCTGTAAATTTCCACATAAACCTGAAATCTATTTTGAGCAAAGTGCAGAATGTGACTCAACAAATGTTGAATCAATACTTGCATGCAAGAAATCAGATATAAGTTTGGGTGCTGCTTTCAAGTAGTCATTTACCAGCAATTAATTAAATATTTTTTAAAAAACAGAGGGAAAAAAAGAGCTTTTCCTGGGACTGATCACAATTCCAGCTTATTAAATTCTTCTCTTTTTTTTTTTTTAATGCAATGTTTGTCCTCATTATTTATCTCTATTTCATAGGAGAACACTTGTTCTCATGAAAACATAACCTTGTTCTCACACCCTTTCACTGCATGTGCCAAACTTGGTTTCAGACATATTTTGTTGGTATTCCACTAAAACTTGGAAAAACTGGAGACTGGCTGACATGAGGGAGCCATAAACTCGAGCACAAGATGCCAACAAGTTCTCTGTGGGATCTGGTACAGAGTCAGCTGAGCTCCCAAGTGAAAAACAACCACTGGGGAAACTCTCCAGAGCCACGCAGCAAACACTTACTGCTGTTAGAAAGCCATCACTGTTAGACAAGGAAATAAATTCCGATTTATCAACATTTTCTCATAGCAGACCTCCCGTTTTTACAAAACCAGGTCTAACTGAGGCCAGGTCTATTTGCAGGCGCAGTTTGCACCAATCAGAGCAGCTCTTTGTTCATGGAACCACCACTAAAAGCCAAAGTGCTTTGGGAGAGGGGGATCAAACCCCCTCGTGATTTCCATAAGGAAAACTGCAGCCCTGCTCATCCAGCCCTGCTTCTGGAGGTCAGGATGAAGAGCAACCTTTGCACCATTCCCAACATAAAATCCTAAGGAGGAATCTTTAAGAACCTCAGTTTTCACTGCTCTCCCCTGTGTTGCTCTTCTTCTTTTTGCACTTTGACAAATTTAGCCTCTTTTTCCTTCTTTCTGGCTTTTAAGGCCTCACCCACGCCCGGTGCAACACCCAGGGGACAGAGCTGAGCCTGAGGACTGAGATAAACAAACCTAACCAGTGGATCATCCCCCGAAAACAAAACAAACAAATGAAACCCCCCCCCACCAAAACAAACCCCAGCAACTTCCAGAGGCTGCCACAGCCTCACTTTGCCATTTCAGGGCTCCCTATTGATATATCTTTGGGTCACTTCTTAGAACCAAGAGGCAGAGCAGCAAAACATATCTCAAGAATTATCCTAAGTGGATTTATGTACCTGTAAGTACCAAAAGCTTTGCTCTGCTGCCCTGAATTTATAACACAGAGATGCAGAGCAGTTGTGCAACTGGAGAAACATCAATTATTGCTTCTATTCACAAATAAACACCGGGGGGCTGAGCCAAGCTCCTCCTGCCAAGTGCTGCTCCACACTCAGACTCCAGCCCCTCCCTGCCCTTTTCCCTCCCCCTCTTTATCTGAACCCAGAAGATGAGTAGGAGCTACTCGTTCCCTCCAATCCAATATGTTTAAAATTCAAGGCTCATTCTTAGGTCTCAGCCCATTTCTAATTAATTTCTGGGTTACTGTTCTCATGTTTTCCGTTTCACTGAGCAAAACAGACTCCTGAGCTGTCCATCTCCTGCTGCAACAGAGGTGGAGCTGCAAAACAATCCAAACTTCTCCTTTCTTCAGTCACCTGAAAAATGATGGCTCTGCAACCCAGCTTTAGGCTATCACTGAATTTGATTGTGGAACATTTTAATAATAAGAGAGATTGAGATTCTTGTAACCAGTGAATATTCATTCATGCAAAATCACATCACAATCCCTTATAATTATATGAAGTGTCCAAAGCATTGACCATTGCAGGAAATTATAATTAAAGGTATTGAAATTAATTAGAAAAGGAGATAGTAATTAAATTCCTGTGCTGGGATGTAAAACTGCTCTGAAATTAAACACAATGGATGGCTCCTCCAGAAAGGGGGATGTTGGTGGCATTTCTTTCTTTATGTTTGACAAAATTATAGCTAATTTTTATGGTAGGGTTTCTTTAATAAAAATACTCAAATAAAATTCTTTACCCACGGAAGTTCTGCTAAGATGATTTTCCTGCTACTTGCTCTCCCAAAAAAACAACGCTGTCCTTCTGTCCAGCAGTTCCTAACTTGGAGATTGTGGCAGAAGAGCAACAAGTTAGTCAAAAACCCAGTATGAGTTCCTTGATAACTTTGCTGGTTTTCCAAGTTATCAGGAATATTTTCAATCTCCCACAGCAAGTTTGTCCTCCCCAAAGCCCCTCAGTCTCTGGTGCCTGCAGGCAGCATCGCAGCAGCCCCTGATCAGCCCCTGCAGCATCCCTCAGCCAGGGATATCCCAGTCCAGGCAGACAGCTCCTGCAGAAAGTGAAATCAGCCTTCCAAAAATTCAGCAGGAACATGGAAAATACTTGGAATACACACAGTATGCTGAAATTAAAAAGGAATCAACACCTATCGTTCCCCATGAGGGAGCTCATCCACCCTGCCCCAAATCCAGCCTGACCACAGCCTCAGGTGCCAGACTCTCAGCTGCCTCCCCAGGTCGAGTGAATTTGAGGCAAACCTTTCCTAATCCCCGGCTGCTGGGCTGTGGGGTGAGCCAGGAGGGTTTGTAGCCTTCCAAAGCTCCGCTCTTCCCTTCCAGGGTTTGCCACCACTTCCTCATTTCCTATTTTCATTGTGCTCCATGTGCAAACATTGGCTCAAATCCCCTCCACGCTGCTCTCCCGGGTTCTGAAGATGTGAAACTGCAGGTGGGAACAGCAGTGTGGGGCTGCTCTGAGCCCTCTCCTTGGGCTCTCCTTCCCTGGAGAGGAGAATCCCATTCCCTGCTGTCAGCCCTGGCCCTTCCCTCTGTTTGAGCTGGAGTGAGCACAGAACACGAGGAGGTTCTCACACCCCAGAGCTTCTCTCCACAGCCTTTGACAGGGTTCTGTGACTGTGACAATCCTCACATCCACTAAACTGGAGCACAGAGAAATGTGGGACTTCCCTCACAGCTTTATAGGGCTGCAGGTTTGATCCTAGACCTGACTCCAAGTCCTTCCTGATAATTAGTAGCCTGTTTTTCCTCAGTTTAACATAGATAACTTAAAAAATCGAAGGAGATGAAGGTTTGTGCTAAAAGAAATGATTGCTGCCACACAATTATGAGAGAGTGAAAACTCCCACTGGGACTGCTGGAACTGCAGATGAGACACAGATCCATCAAAGGGAAAACCCATCCCACCTCGCCCTCCTTAATTCGCTCTTCCTTGGAACCCCTACTTTTGTCTGTAGTTACCACCCTGCCAATATTCTCCTGGTAATTTTAAGTGTCACTCAAAGGGAATTTGTGGAGTTTTTTACTGTCAGTAGCACAGCCAGACCAGAACAGCCTGGGAGGTGGAAAGGTGCAAGGGCTTTTCATCCTGTTAATGTCAAACCTCGTGTGCAAACCAGGGAGACGCAAGAAAACCTTTTAAAAATACATCAATTTGCAAGAAAGCTTCTTTAATCAGGACTGGAGACATTTGGATGCCAAGGCCATGCTCAGGAAGAAAAATACCCCTCTGCCCAAACTGCAGTCCTGCATCCCCAATAAAGTGGAATGTGGGGTTTTATTTGTGGAATTTTCTGAAAGTCTCAAAGCTTGGAAGCTTTTCCACTTCTCTCAGACGCTGTCTTGGCACCAGCACAGGGTTTCTTCGTGCTGAATTTTCACTGATCAACAGTAGAAACCAAATGTTTTTCCTCACAGTCGTGCGCTCTATTCTCACTTGTAGCACGAGCATTTAGTAGCATATGTGTCCCTGTGGCCTTATGGTGCTGAGAAAGAAGATCCTGCTCTAGGAACAGGAAATTTGCCATGAGCTTGAAGCTTTCCTGACCACAGATTTGTAGGCAGTTACTGCTCCAGGCAGCCACAAAACACTAAGTAAGTTTATTTTAATAAAATATTCATTAAATTGCTATTAGATGTAACCCAGAACATCCACCCCCCTGTCAAAATCTGTGCTGTAAGTCTGCTGAGAGCTCATCTCAGTAAAAACCCATCGTGCCCATTACTCAATCCATAAATGTTGGAATAAGAAGTGAGGAGAGTGATGAATCAGAAGCAGAAATCTGCAGGAATAGCAGTGCTCTAGCTGAGAGTTGCAGCCTCAATCTCCTCATCAAACATAAATCATGGCTGGGTTAAAGCAGCTGGAGGCAGCCAGGCCTTGACTGAAGTCATAGACTGAAGAAACCAGGAGTCACCAGAGCACAGAGTGGGTAAAACCCAGAGTGAAACAACGTCTGGAGAACTCCAGCCTCAGGGGCGTCGTAAACCTGGACTCATTTCATCAAGCAGAGCTGGAAGCTTTAGGAAAGGAGGCAAGAGCCAGTTGATAAGTGACAAGGACAGAGGGATGGAATGACACTGGCAGGGGGTTCTGGCACCAGCTCTTCAACAGCCTCAGTTTGTGCCAGCTGCCCCTGGCCCCACAGCTTCCTCCCTCAAGCCCCAGCGCTCCCGCTCTGGGACGTGGTGAGGCCCTGATGATTTCAGCCCAAGGGCACCTGGTTTTGTTGGCTGCCACAGCACCAGTGAGCTCCAGACTCCCAGAGAGGCCCAGGGCTTGGATTTTTCCCTCGGGAGCCGTGGAGTCACCCCATGGTCTGGCCAGGATGTCCAGAGGCAGGTCATGGGAATGGGCACAGCTCAGAGGTGGCACTTCCAGAGGAGCACGTCCTGATCCGTGCAGATGCCAAAATCTTCTCCATCCCAGTGCTCTGTATCAGAACATTTCCCTCTCACAGCCCTGTGAACTAGAAATCCAAAAGCCTTTGGCAGGCACCTCTCCCAGCAGCACTGGTCAAACTTGTGAAATTTCTTCTCAGTTTTGGCTGGCCTTTCCCTGCAGCTCGAGGGGTCAATCAGCTGCGGTCCCCTTGGCACGAGGGATGGCTCAGCCACCAAACCAGCCCAGAACAGCCTGGGATGTATCTTTTGGGGGGGCACAAAGGAAAAGAACCATTTTGGAGTTGTCCAGTTCATATTTTCTGTTTCTGTCAAGCCAAGTGAGGTCAATGCCGTGGCCACAGTATTGTTTAAACTCCATAAAACATTTTCTATGATTTCTTCAGTCTAAAAGGAAAACAAGGCCCTACTTTTCATCCCTAAACGTTGAACTATCCCCTATCAACTCATTATTCTGGCATTTATCTCATCCTCCTTCTGGAAGGTGCATCTACAGCTGGGGACCTGCCTGAAAGCAAAGAACAGAGCCAGGAACAGGCAGGGAAAGGAGAAAACTGATGGATGAATCTCTTGAAAACCATGGGAAAGGAGTGAAATATGAGGGCCATATGGGTGAGCAGTTGAGTGTTGAGACGGGGGAGGAGGAATCCAAACACTGACCCAGAATTCCAAGGAATGACTGTGTCACGGAGCTGTTTCTCATGGGCCTTTACTTCCCTGAATCTAATCACAACTTCCTTCCTGCCATGTAACAGCAAGAGAAAGTTTGGCAAATTTTCCAGGTTCCAATGGAAAGTGTGGATTACAAATAATTTTAAAGAATTTGGAAATACTTCAACGAAATCGATGGAAATCTGTTCTGCTGAAAGATTCCCATCACCACCTCTAAATTATTTCCTTGCCAGAGGAACAGTTTACATTTCAGGCATTTGGAAATTTCTTATGGTACAATCCAGCAAGAAACAGTGGAAAAAAACCCTCAATTAGAGCCTCCTTGGAAGTTCCCTTCATTCCTGGAAGGAGCACTTTGCATTCCCCATGCAAGCCAGCCCTGCAGCTGGAGATGCGTCCCCTCCTCGGCAGCACTGAGCTCACAGTGACGTGCAGAGCACGGCAGGAGAATCACCCCTCCATCCACCCACCCACCCGTCCATCCACCCCAAAAATCCTGCTGGCACAGCCGGCGGGAGCACCCCCACAGCTCGCAGCTTGCCCTTCCAGCTGCTCTGTGTTTCCAGGCTGAAGGACACCAGGAGCCGGGTACATCCCTGGAGCTCCCGGTGCTCATCTGTGTGTGAGCAGTGCTGGGCTCTCTCTGTGGCAGCCTCAGCCGAGCAGAGCTGGCACTGTTCATGTGCACAGAGGGCTCTGTGAAAAATTCCCTCCAGCAGGAGCACAGGAATGCCGATTGTGAGTATGACCAGGAGAAAATCCCCTGTATGGAGTGGCTGGGAATCGATGTCTGTGTGCATGTGGGAAGGGGGAAGGCTTGGCTGTCACTGTGTTATATTTGCCTCACAGCTTGTACTGATATGGTTTGGATATATTGGATTTCTTGCTTTCCAGCTGAATGGCTGAAGGTGTTTTATTTAGAGGACAGGCAGCAGCATTTCCTCGGGAAAGGCAGGGGCAGCCAGGCACTGGGAGAGGACATGACTTGCCTAAATCCACTCAGCGGCCCATCCCAGGAGCTCGGGGTGCAGTTCCCATCTGCTCAGGCTCAAGCCATGCCCAGGAGCATCACTGGGTCCCACTCCACAGCCAGAGCTGGGGGAGCAGGGAACGAGGAGATCCCAGCCCTGGGGTGGGGAATGTGCTGGCATTTGGGATATTCTCCATGCACCTGTGCTGCTGTTATCTCGATGGTGCCTTCCTGCTGCATACAGACACAGGCAAATCACTCACATCCATCCTGGGAGCCTTTTTGTACATTAAATGTCACACATGACAGGAGCTTGTCCCTCCTCCATCAGCTCTGGAGAAGTCCTGGATCTCTTTTCCGACTGCAGTTACTTGTGCTCACAGTCAGGATGAGAGGGACAGGCTTGTTACATGAACTCTGATCGTATTCTTGCAGTTGTGAACACTTTGTGTCCCTGAATATATTTCATACATGAATATATTTCGTTTCTGGCAATACCACATGCTGAGGTGGCAGCACTGAGGACAGACACAAAGATGAGATGCAGACCATGGTAATTATTCTGAACACTCTCCAGATCTGTAGTTGTTTCTATTCTAGACATCTACTAAAGGCAACCATGAAATGAAACCATTTCTCCAACGTGTATTCCAGAAGGTCTTTCAGGGCTCCACAGAGATAAAACTGTCAGAGGTCTTCTGCAGATTTACTACCCTGATGTGCTCACTTATTTGTGATGGAAAGAGTCTGTTGGAGTTATCATTACTCATTACTTCAGCTTCTCCTACAGTTTCATTTGTCCTCCTGCAACTCTGTTGAGTTTGCTTAGGCTATAAATAAAGGTCTCTGGGGATGCTGGATATTGCACTCTGAACAAAAATTTCAGTGACTCATTCTCATACATATTTTCTCCCATTATCTTCATCATGGGCAAATGCTCCTGCTCGTTCCAAAGGGTCGGGAGGAATGGGGCTGGGGCAGGATTCCTGGCAGATGTAGGTCAGGAAGCTCTTTCCTCAGACGCCCTTTAAGGTGAGGTCTTTTTTACCCAACTACTGGAGAAGTTTCTGGTTACAACCAAACATCCTTAAGGCCCAGAGCTGATGGGTGGTTCCTACCCAAAAAGGGCAAGTTTCTAATCAGGAGAGTGGTGCCAGAGTGACGGACAAGTGCAATGACTTCATCTGGCATCACTGACTTGGGAGCAATCACCGCCTTCCCGGGCTGTTGTTCCTGATGGAAATGTGTGGTGCTGGAGTCACCAATGTCACTCTTAATTGCAACAAATATCAACCTAATGGGCTTGGAATGGACAAAGTCTGTGCAAGCACTGCTTGGTGAGGACACAAATTAACCAAGCAACCCCCTCACATCTCAGCTCAGCCACAGATTATTCCTAAAGGACAATTTCCTGTTTGTTTGAAACGTGTATTTTATATCATTAAAAAACTCAGGGACCAGAAATCATTGGCAACATCTGAAACCATGAGAGTGCTCTTAAGTGTCTCATCCTTCTTTATAACTGCAATGCACCACAGCCATTGGTACATCCAGCTTTTCCAAAGGCCTCCCATGGATTGTCCCTCAATACTCCCGACAGATCCGTGCAAGCTACGCTCACGGAGCTCTTGGGTGTTTCTCTGCCCTTTCCCTGGACACAGCTACTCAGAGTACTCCAGCATTTAGCTCTTTTCACCCCAGATTATGAAGATGATGGGATTTCCTCCAGGACAGGTGGTTTTGGCTGGACATGGATCATACACTGCCCGCTGCTGGTGGGGAACAGCTCCTGGAATGATCCTGCAAACACTCCCTGGAAATGCAACTATTCCTGATGGCTCAGAACTGCTGCCTTTAGTCACCTTTATTTCTGACTCATGGTGACTTCTGACAAGAATAACTCTTGGAACGAGCGTGTAAAAAATGTACATTCCCTCAAAATCCTTCTCATCATCTCATTTAGGCAAAGGCCTGGAGCATCTGCAGCACTGCTGGGCTTTGCTCTTGGCAAAGATTCCCAGAGTGGACACTTGGGAAGTTACAGGAAACCTTTTCAGGAAAAGGCCCTTCCTTCTCTGGGGTGCCTGGATCCCAGCCCTGTGGTTTATGTGGGAAATGACAAATCCATGGCTGCCTTTGATGGATCCAGCCCTGGGAGCACTTGGAGCTGCTCCCGACCCACACAATCCCTGCAGCTCAGGGGCCACCTCAGCCCAGATCCCAGGAGCTGCTCACACCCTCTGGAGCTCCTAAATCCCAGAACCCAAAACGAACACTCAGGCTGCACCTCCCAGGGCAGTCAAACCATCCCAGTGAGACCTGCAAAGGTGCTCTGCATTTTCTTCCTTCTCTCCTTTGCCATATCCCGGGACCAGGACATTTCCCTGGCGTGAGCCCCGCTGTGATTCCAGACCCAGCTGCGCTCTCGGGCTCCGTGCTCCCACATGGAAAAGCAGCAGCCACATCTCCCACATCCCTCCCACATACCCCCCATGGTAAAGCTCAGGAATATGGGAAGCAGCAGGGATCAATTTAGTTCCACCAAATAAAGCTCTTCCCATTGTTCCCCTACACTGCTCTCCACTATGGCACAGTGCAGTTCGCTTTCATACCTAATGCACATTTAATTAGAATTAAATAGAATTAGGTCTCTCCCAGTTGCTTAAATAGTTGATATAATTATTCCAGATCTTGACAGGAGAAAGAGAGAAACAGATGTTTTCTCTCACCTAATTTTTCTCTGGAGAAATAAAGGCTGCTTATAGATTTTTATGGCTTCTCACAAGAACAAAATATGGGGAAAATAACAGATTCATGAATATTTAACATTAATTCAAAGAAGAGCTCAGTGTTCATTTAGCAGAAAATACAAGGCAAACTAATTCTTTTCTTTGAAGTTCTCACAGTTCCACCTGTAGTTTGCGTTTTGGCTACTGAGAGTTCAACTGATGCACAGGGTAGCACTGAAAAAATTCATTTAAATTTTGAATTTAAAAGGAAAAATTAATTTGTTTCTCTCTCACACTCATCTCTAAAAGATGGAGTAGCATGTGCTTCTTTAATTTGCTCTGAGGAGTGTGAAACCACTAATGCATAATTTAAAGTGTGATGAGGTGTTTGTACATTCAAACTCTGCTGTGAAGGAGGAGCAGCAGCAACATTTCAACCCCTGGATCACAAGCTGAGTGTTAGTAACAAGAAAAGGGAATATTTTGGTTCACTCCTCAACAGGAGGGTCCAGATTCCCTTGGATGAAAAGACACAAAAGGGGCATTTTCTCTCCCGAAGTTCCAGACTTTGGGATCGTGCAAAATTCCCTCTCGCACTTGGATTTACAGCTTTAAGGACTGGCACATTGGAAGATCTGACAGCAGTCACTGTCCTGGTTCTTTTTTGCTTTATTTTCCCAAAAGTTCTTTCTTTCTTTCATTCCCTTCCTGCACAGTAAAGAGCTCCTCTTTGTCCTCTGCTTCCTTATTATCCTGATGTTTTCAACCCTGCACCAAAAGCAGCTTTCTGTCCATTTGCAATCCTTCTCTGAGGAATTCTGCCCTTTAGCATTATTATTTTTACTGCAATGAGTTCAGCAAAGGAATGACTGGGTAATTATTGAGCTAGGAAGGAGGAATACAAATTTCCAACTTCTCTGGGAGCAGGGAAGCAGCGAGACAGAGAGTTTAGACTTTCTTCTCCTCAGAGATACCCGTATTTTAACAAAACTAGGTGTCAAAATTACTTCAAGGGTAGAAAAACTGCTAAATTCCAATAAAGATACCCTGAAGTACATCTAAATACAGATTTATTGAAAGGAACAGATAAATTAGATGATAGATTGACATCAGTCTCACTGAATGAAGATCTTGGCCCATATTTTAAGGCCTGTGTTATTGCAAATATAAAAGTCGGTCCCTGCCTCTCCCAGGCATTTTCATCAAGGCAAAACACCAGAATGGGGTCGTACATCACCCCTGCAAGATGAATTCCATGTTCATCAGCACTGAGGCCCCAGCCACTCACTGGCAATAAGATATTTATGCTGCAATTGCAAGTTCTAAATGTCATAAACCTGAAATTAAGTACTGTGCACACCATGAGCAGAGCTTGGTGACATGGAGAGAGGTGGAAAATAAATTTATGTTGTTTTTTTTTTTTAAAGGAAATATTGGTCTTTCACACAAATGTCCGACCTGGAAAATGAAAGCTGAAATTTAAATGTCCCAGGACTTTGGGACCCAAATTGCTCTGATCTGTTCGAGGCAGAATAAACCATTTGGATAATTAAAGAGAAAGCTGCCATTGGTACAGAAATAATCCTGGGGCACAGATCAGGGGGGACTTTCCAGAAGTTTCTAAGGTATTGTGGTGCTTAAAGATGACGGTGAAAACTCTCAGGACAACAGAATTCCCACTCAGCCCAGATAGGTCTGAAAAATCCCTTTCCCAGCCACATTTCTGTTGTGTTACAAATATTACTCTGGGCTGGGTACCTCATTCTTAGAGCGAAGAAATGACTGAGAAGGAGGCACAGAAATGAGATTAATTATTTGTGACAGCATGAGGAGCTTTATCCAGCCTGAATTTACCTCCAACTTTATTTCCTGAGGTGTGGAGATTTATAACACTGTGGTCACCTCAGCCAGCTTGTCAGGGCTCGTGTCATCAGCCACAAAAACCTCTGATCTGCTCCTAATCTTGCTCGGCCCTTGGCACAGTGTTGGTTTCCAAGAGTGAGTAACAGGAGCTTGGTGCTGTGTTTAAAATGGTTTTCTTTTTTCAGCATTGAATTCCTGCCCTTTTCATCTCAGGTTAAATATTTTCCATGAAGTTTAACTTATTTAATATAAATAAATATACCCAGCCATGTGCCTTTTTAAAAAAGACTGGGCAATCTGCATTAATTTGAATTTCTAGGGTCTAGAACAGAGAGATTAAAACCTCAAGTTTATTCCATTGTAATTCTATCCCAAAAGAGGCAAGTTCTGAAATGGTTGAAATGTGGAGCAAAGGAAAGGATCCTTCCAGGAGAGCCTGGTGTCCCCTCCTGCCTCTCCACCACAATTCAGTTGTTTTACCTCTCCTGGTTCCCTTAAATTCCCTTAAGTTTGGATTGAAATTCTGAAAGATTGCACAAAGAGTTCCCTGGGTTTGGATCATCCCCACATGGGATCAGGCAGAAATGCTCTTTCCTCAGGGCAGTTAGGCAGAGCTTTAGGAGGGATTTGCACTTCCTTTGGCCAGCTCCTGGCCAGGCTGTGCCATTTGGGACAGCCAGGGCAAGCAGCAGAAGGACAGGCAGGAGCTGCCCCCTCTCCTTAAGGCAGGGACGCTTTCACCAAATACTGATTTTCCTACCCCACCTAAACACACAGTCCATTGCTGGCATCAACCTCACAAAGCCTCTGAGATAAGGCCTCTATCAGTAACTGGTTAATTACTGATAAATTTTAGGAGTTTCCAGCACAGCTCTCTCTGACAGAAATGCACAGTGAGAAAAAACATGGTCTAGTGTGGGCAATGGGCCTGCAAAACCTAAGGGAGAGGATTTAAGAGCCAGTGAGAGCATAAAAATAATTGTATTTTAGTTAATTTTACCAGCAAATTCTCTTTAAATCCTATTGGCATAAAAATGACAAGCACTGAGTAACTACAGAAAAAAAGATTATTCCAAATTGCAAGTGTGTGCAATCCTGTTTTGGCAAGTTCCAGCTAATAACCTTGGCTGTTAACACAAACCTGGGAGATATTTCCCTTGCTCTGAAAATAAACCCACAAGGCTTTAAATATCACCATTGGGCAACTGCAAATTAGCATTTTAAATGTATTTTTTCTCTTCTCATCATGGAAATTTCCTTTCCTGGGGTTCAGGGTTTGTGTGTTCCAAGCAAATGTGTTGCTGCTTAACCACAAAATGTAAGGGATCCGTAATCCAGTCTATTTCCAATGTCTTTAGGAAGATTTTACAATTCTGGCTAGGCCAAAGAGGTTTTCCATGAAGGACAAAGTTCTGCCCATTAGCAGGAATGGAAATGAAGGAAATACATTTTGTGGATCACACTATCCATGATTTTTAGTGATTTCCAGAAGAAAGACTTCAGGAAGGAGCCTTGTACAACTGTGCAATGGTACAGTACCAGCATTATCCCCTGTAATTAATGAAACAAGCAATAATTAAGTGCAGCTCTGTAGCCAACTCTGAAGTTTCTATCAAAAGCAGACAAATTTCATCTTTTTATCAGTGCATTTTTAAGGACCCTCTCTACAGAGAACTTCTGTTTTGAACATAATCTAGAGCCAAACACTCGCATGTTTTCAGAGCTGCAGATACAATTATTCATCACAGGAATCTAAACACCCACCCACAATCACACAAAAAGCCTTCCCCAAGCCCAGCTCTTCACTCCACTTCTAGGTAATGCTTTAATATCAGAGCAAACAGCAGAGAAGTGAGATGGAAACACTCAAGAGGGATTATATAAATCTGCAAGGAGATATTCTCATTTAAATCCTGAATCAGCTCATCCCCCCATGCCCAACTAGGAGCAGCATTGCAAAAGTGCTCTGGGAGTGTCTCTGCTGGGTCCCAAGATCAGATCCAAATGCCAGCACATATTTAAAGATCCCTTTGTAAATGAGGAAAAGGAGCACAGCTCCTTACAGAGCTGAGCCATGCAAAAGGGCTCCTCTTGAAGGAGTAATTGAAAAATGACTCTGGGAGCATTATTGGAGTATTATTGACTAGAATCTTTAGGCTATTAAATTCACTTTTTCATTGAAAACTGAGATTCATCTGAACGAAAATAACTCTGCCATGAATCCCATCTGCACTTCTCTGAGCAGGTGTCTTTGGCTGGCTCCAAGTGACACCTTAAACCTGGCAGAAAAAGTCGCCATTTCTCACAGTCCCTGTTCCATCCCTCATCCCGAGGCAGGTAAAGAGTTAATGCTCATGTCTGAGTTTCAATACATTTGGTTCTCTTACAGCACCTGCTGCTGAAGATCTCAGAGCAATTTGTGAACATTCATCAGCTCAGGCTCATGATTATTCAAGCAGTTTGTTTTTGCACAGCCTGGTAAACAGGGCTGTGAGAACACATCAGACTCCTCCAGGGGCTGCGGGAGATGAGCCACAGCTTTGTGTTCCTCTGACCCTTGGAATGGGATTTTTCTGTCTGTTCTTTCATCCAGAGTGGCACAGAAAGCAGCACCAGGAAGGGAAGCAGACTGGTCCCAGTACTGAGCAAATGTTTTAGTCCAGCCATGACCAGTCAGGATCCGCTCCCTTCCCTCTGCCCTTTCCTCCGCTGTGGGCACCGTGTCCCGGAACCAGCTGACTCCAGCAGCTGCTGAAAGGCTGTTGGAAGATC
This sequence comes from Aphelocoma coerulescens, assembly GCF_041296385.1. Lineage (NCBI taxonomy): Eukaryota > Metazoa > Chordata > Aves > Passeriformes > Corvidae > Aphelocoma > Aphelocoma coerulescens. Next base: position 1,446,521 of record NC_091027.1, on the reverse strand, counting down.
TGGCTCCTTGGGACTACAGAGTCTGCTTGGAGTGTGCCCAAAGCCAGGCAGCAGTTTCAGGCCGCTCTGTCACCCCTGGCAGGCTGGGCATGTCCCACACGATGCCAGCTGAAAACCGGAGCGGAGCAGTTCACACCCTCACAGAGCTTTTCTTATCCAACCTCTCCACATTCTGCAGTGATCAAATTTTCTTACGTGCCAAAGGCTGTAACAGGGTTATGTCTGGACCTAATGTTCTAATCAAACTATTTTTAATCAGTGTAGCTCAGCCCCCGTGAGAGGGAGGATGCAGTGACCCTGTGCCACGACTGCGCTGAGGGTGGCACCAGGTCACTCCCTGGCCAGGCAGAGCTGTGACCCCAGGACAGAGCCCCCAGCCTGAGGAATTCACAGCTAAAACACAGAAACAAAGTCAGAAATCACAAACAGAACTGAGAGTGGAGTCCAGCAGGAGCTGTGAGTGTGAAGGATGAATGCCCCAAGTCCCAGCTGCTGCCTGCCTTTAGCAGCACTGAAAACCCTGCCGTGGCCAGGGCAGGGGCAGAAAAGCTGAGGTGAAGCTCATAAATCCAGTGTTTGTTCCTCTCCCCTTCACTGACTCCATGACATCATCTTGTCATTCTTGTGAACGTTTCAAAGGGAAGTTTTTGAACAACAAAGCTTTGCCACAGCCCTGCTGCTGGGAAGGGCCACACCAACATCTGCCCTGCACTCCCTGAGTGAAATTCAACTTTTGTTTACATGGTTTGTCCTCAAAACCAGCAGTCAGCTGCAAGTCTCAGCCATAGCTGCTTTATTAAATATGAAGCTTTTATTTTAAACACAGTACATTTTGTAACAGGAAAATCAATACAGAGTAACCCGGAGTACAGCAGACAACAGCTGTGGGACGTAATCTGACGACAGAAAGTTGAGAACAGGATTTTGGCAGTTTTATGTTCAGCAAATCTCTCACTTTTTGTTTTTCATGGCACTGAGCTCTAAAGTTCTGAGATTTCTCCCCAAAGCTTCACAAGATGAAGAAACCAAGAAACCACTGCTTTCAACATTAAAGGCTATTATCTAAAAACAATCAGCTGTTACTTATATTTTGCTTTATAGGCTACTGTAAGAGGATGACTTTTCCCTGAGCTATGACAAATTAACAACAGCCTCAATGACCTCAGAGCCCTGAGTAAAGACTCAGAAAGATACTTCAGCATCAAGAGTACTAAAGGTAAAGTATTTCCTAAAGTAAATCCTTTTCTTTGCCTTCCCTTGGGCTGTGGGCTGGGGTGCTTAGCTCTGCTCAGGGCTGGGATGCAAAATAAACTGTGCTTGGAAAAGTTACAGAGGTGGAAAAGAGGAGATGAAGCCACAGATGTGCCCGGTAGAGGAGTACAGAACAACATCAAGATCTTGCTGATCTGTTACAGTTTTATTCTATTAACAGAATTTTTATAGTTAGAAACAAACTTTATGCCATCATTGAATATTGAATAGTAATACTGAATAATGAATGGTACAAATACACCAGGGATTTTTGGAATCAAGCTACTTGTCCTTAGGAGATGATTAGCTCTCTAAAATGATATGTGACTCACAAAATAAACTCCAATATATTTCCTTAACGGGCAAAAGGGCAACAGATCATTTTGTCCTGAAATTGCTTTTTTCACCACGTCCCACCAAGGATATTTTTTCTCAGATACTGCAACTGGTTTTTTACAGGTTTGCACTGCGGGTTCCTGTGGCAAACGCTGAGTTAAGATCGCGATGCTCCCCCGATGTCGCCCGGCCGGCATTGCCCTCTAGTGCTGTCCCCTCACTCAGTGCTGTCCCCTCACTCACTGCTGTCCCCGCACAGCCACCGCAGGGTCACCGCACCGCCACCGCACTGTCCCCGCACTGTCCCCGCACAGCCACCGCAGGGTCACCGCACTGTCCCCGCACGGCGGAGCCTCCCACCTCCTCCGGCCGCGCAGGGACCCGGGACCATCTCTCTGTCCCCCGGTCCCTCTGTCCCTCCGTCCCTCCGTCCCTCTGTCCCTCCGTCCCTCTGTCCCTCTGTCCCCCGGTCCCTCTGTCCCCCGGTCCCTCTGTCCCCCGGTCCCTCTGTCCCTCCGTCCCTCTGTCCCCCGGTCCCTCTGTCCCTCTGTCCCCCGGTCCCTCCGCCTCCGGCGCGGCCGCTCCGGGCACAGCGCTGAGCCCGCCCCGCGTGTCAGGCACGGCAGCAGCGCAACTCCCCCGGCTCCGGGCAGGATTCCTGCTGCTGCTGCTGCTGCTGCTTCCAGCGGCTCCGCATGGGAAATGAAGGACCCTGGAGCAGCCGCGTGTTGGTGACTCCGGCTGCCCCGGGCTGCCCGGGACCCCAGGCCGGGCAGGTTCCCCGAGCTGGGGCTGCGGCTCTCCGGGGACATGAATTCTCCTCCTGTCACTGCCCGGGGCTCTGCAACCACTTCGCGGGTCCAGAGATGACTTTGAGCTGACTCGGCGAGGGACACAACGCCAGCTGGCTATGGAGGATGATTTTTAAGATGAATACCCACCTTGATAATAAATCCAACACATCAATACCGGGATATTTCAAAGGCTCTGCACTAAATTATGGCAATTTTTCTGCAAACAACTCCAACGAGACAGGAAGCAACCTGGATTCACCTGCCTTGGCCACCAGCAGGGCGATCATTGTGGGGCTGATCCTCGGTGCCTTTATTCTCTTTGCTATCATAGGAAATATCCTGGTAATTCTCTCAGTGGCTTGCAACAGACATTTAAGAATCCCTACGAACTATTTCATCATTAACCTGGCCATAGCAGACCTGCTGCTGAGTTTCACTGTCCTGCCGTTCTCTGCCACGCTGGAGGTGCTTGGCTACTGGGCTTTGGGGAGGATATTCTGTGACATCTGGGCAGCAGTGGATGTGCTGTGCTGCACAGCCTCGATTTTGAGTCTGTGTGCGATTTCCATAGACAGATACATCGGGGTGCGCTACTCCCTGCAGTACCCCACGCTGGTCACGAGGAGAAGGGCGATTTTGGCTCTCCTGGGCGTCTGGGTCCTGTCCATGGTGATTTCCATCGGGCCTCTGCTGGGCTGGAAGGAGCCGGCCCCGCAGGACGACAGGGAGTGCCGGATCACCGAGGAGCCCTTCTATGCTCTCTTCTCCTCCCTGGGCTCCTTTTACATCCCTCTAATCGTCATCCTCGTGATGTACTGCCGGGTCTACATCGTGGCCAAAAGGACTACCAGGAACCTGGAAGCTGGGGTGATGAAAGAAATGTCCAACTCCAAGGAGCTGACCTTACGGATTCATTACAAGCACGAGGACACGCTAAACAACACCAAATCCAAGGGTCACAATCCCAGGAACTCCTTAGCTTTCAAACTTTTAAAATTCTCCAGAGAAAAGAAGGCAGCTAAGACGTTGGGAATTGTGGTTGGCATGTTTATCCTGTGCTGGCTCCCCTTCTTCATTGTCCTACCACTGGGTGAGTTGGGAACCAGGGATTGCCAGGGCAGTGGTCGGGGTGGGTTTGTTGGATCCTACAGGAATCTCATGGAAAGGGATCAGATGGATGAGAAGGAGATCCTGTTGGGAGAGCTGCAGTGAGCAGATGAAGGGAACGAAAGGAAGGGAACTCCTGATGTGCAAAGAGTCACACTGGAACTTTGGGAAGTGTGCAGCTGCACAAAGCTGCTCACCTGGAGTCCTCGGGGCCTGTGTCACCCCAGGGGACAATATCTCCAGGGTTCATGTCTTAAATCCTCCTTTATGATGTTCATTTGAATTGAATTAGGTGATTTTTAATTAGAAATACTGCCATAGGATGCTTTACCCCAAATCCTAGATAAGACCAGAGAGCTGCAGCACTGCAGTGTTGGGGGTTCAGCTCACTTCCCCAGGTTTGGGATATAACACTGTAGGATTTTGGCATTATTAAGTGCCTTAACTGGAAATGAGCTTAGTTAATTGTGAGGGACAAAACTCCCCTGAGCTTTGGGAGGCTGAGTAAGTTCTAGTTTTGAGTTCAAACGTTACTGAACAAATCCTAAGAGCAAAGACACGGAGATCCCACAGATCCCCAAGGGAAGGTGCTCGTTGGTGTCAGGTCTCGATTCAGGCGTTTTGGACACTGCCATGGGACCTTTTGGCAGCCACTTCATTCCCTTTCAACTTTAAAATATTGCTGAAGCATTGATGTAGCCTTAACACATTGCTCAGTGTCCCCAAAGCTGTGTGAAATGTGCTTGGATTGTTTTTAATATCAGCACTACCTCTGAAGGGGAGTATCTCAAGATATTCAATTACCGAGCTCTCGGAAATATCTGTCCAAAATTCATTTCTCTGAGACAATCTGGCAGCCTAATTATGGAAAGAGGTGGAGAAAGAAAAGGGAGAAAAAGCCTTTATTAATGTTCTGTGTTTGTGTTTACTTAGTTACCCAACCAAAACATTTCTGATTGAGTGGCAAGCGAATATTTTTAGAGATTGTTCAAGAAAACTAAACTGAGTTCAGCAGCCTGGTCCTGGTGAAGTGTTATAAAACTGTAATTTCCGTGTAATATCATTTAGAGTAGAATCTTTACTGCTTCAGCTGCTGCAGGGCAACTTTGTCATCTCTAACTTACTCTATTGCATTTTAAAACCTTTATGACTCAAGGCATTTCCACCATACAGAGCAGTACTAGATTTGTTTCCAGTAGGCCGTGATCCCCTGAAAAAGCAGAGTCTCTCCTTGATTTTGAATTATTGAAGGGAAACTGTGAACACAGCAGCTCATGTGTGTGGGTGGCAGGAGCCAGGGACTGACACTCTCACCCAGCACAGATGTGGAGCAGCCCAGCAAAAACACGGGCACAGGGCAAGAGCAAAGGGAGACACGAACTAGTTTCCTGGAGAAGTGTCAGCTTCCCTTTGAGAAGTTATTTCAAACCTCCTGGGCTCTCTGGGAGGTTTAGTGAGTGGCTGTTAAACCACCTGAGGGAGGATTTATTGCTTGCCAGGATAGGATTTTTTTCTCCTGCACAAATTGTGCCGAGGCAGCAGTGGGGGACAGGCTGGAGCCTCCAGCACAGCACAGGGGCTGGCACAGGGGCTGGGGGCCAAACCCAGTGCTGGGGACCCCAGCCCACCCCAGCCCAGAGCTGTGACCCCAGGCCACCCCCGGTGTGGGGACACTTGGCACTGCTGCAGGGATGAGCTCTCGGCAGTGCCCTGGCACAGCTGGAATCCTGTTCCTGTCAGAAACCCTCTGGCTGAAAAAGGGGGGAGAAGAGGTATCTGTAGCATCCCATACAATATGCAAATGCATTTCCACAGTAGGTATCTTCCCTTTGTTTTGCTGACTAGGAATAGGCTGGGTTTATTCCTTGTGCCTGATTTTTTCTTTTTTAATTTAAGATCCAGCACTGTCCAGCCCCCTGGATTTTTATCTCTGTGTAGCAATGCAGAGTCAATTAAAGATGTCAGGCGTGACTCAAGCATTGCTCATGAGAACAGGTGGGAAAAGTCCTTTTCCTGATGTGCACAGTGCAGCTGTTCTCAACTGCAGCAGAGGGGAAAGCAGTGGGGAAAGAATTCCTAAGGAGCTGTGAACTGCACTCTTCATACCAGGAATCTTTTCCTTTGTGTTTTGAAGACATAAAATTCAGTGAAATGCTATTAAAAGCCCTTTAAAGAGCACCCAGTGGTATGAAATCGATTTCTGGGATAGGCAAACTGTAGAATCCAAAAGGTGCTGATGTTTTCCAAGCTCTCCATTGGTTCCTGGGCTGTCCAGCTGGGACACCTCCCGTTCCTGCTAGGACAGGCTTCTTCCTCAGCTTCTCCTCACACCTTCTGTTTGCCCCAGTAACCCAAATCACACCCTCACATCTGCATCATTGCTATTTCTATTTCTCTGCTCCCTGTTTCCCTCAGTAATTCCACGACTCTGCAGGAGGGTGTTGGCAGAGCAGCTCTGGATTTCTGTGGACCCAGCCACAAAACATTTGCCAAGCTGGTAAATGTTATCTGTGCAGCACCACAGCCCCAGGTCTGAACAAACCTCCTTAGATGTAGCGGAGTTTCCTTGGTGTTCTCAGCAATTCCATGAGTTTCCCCCGAAAAAATTATTCTTCTTCTTCCAGCCTGGCATTTCAATTTATTCCACATCTCCCCGTTTGATATTCCAGCCACAAGGTTATTCCATCAGGTGGCAGCTATGCCCTGGGAACAGCTGTGGTGCTGAAAGCAGGCAGATTGCTTGGAAAAATGAAAAGAAGTTATATCAACGTTTCCAGAGCAAAAATCCCGAGGCAAGCTCTGTATCCAGTGCAGACTGGAATTCCAGCCCTGACATCACAGGCACCGAGCAGCAGTAAATCCTCAGCACCAGGAATTACCCCAGTCAGGCCTGGAGCACTGAGCTGTGCTGTCTTCAGCACCTGAGGATGCAGAACTGGGAGTGAGGAGAGTCATGTGAGAAATTGGGGTATTGGATGTTCTTTCCAGACAGCAGTGGAGCCACAGAACATCCTGGCTGCACACATTTATAAAAGCTCCCTGGCTGAGCAAAGTCATCCTGGCACTCAAAATTATTTGTGATTCAACATAAGAAATAAACTAAGGACATACATGTCTTTGAGACAACTTCTTGAGCCATAAATTCAGTGACTCAGCTTTGAGGAGTAAATATCTTGGTTTTTTAAAATAAATGTTTCTTTTCATCCCTTTCATACAAATTCTTCCTTAGGCAGCAGGACTACATTAAATATTCAGTGCTGATAAATGATGAGTAAAAGAGATTCTTTTTATTTAAAGGCCAGAGCCCTGCAGAACTAAGGTAACACTCATTAAAACTCCCTCCTTCAAACAATGTAGGGTCCAATTTTATGCCAATGCCTTTGTTTAAAAAGTGAATGCAAAATGAAGGATTGTATAAGGAGAGGTTTAGTGTCACTCCTGTAAACTGAGATATCAGAGCAGCCTTCCCAGACTTCTCCCAGACATTCCCAGGGGGAAAACTCTCCAGGCACTTAACCAGGGCACTTCCCCAGCCTGCTGCATAATTCCAGTGGAGGTCAGAGCAGTATTCACTGCTCAGTTTGGAGCCTAATTTCCCCTGCTCCCACAAATCCTGGAGTCCATCCACTGAAGAGAAACAAAACTCTTGGACTGGCAGTGGGAGCAGGTCCCAAGAGCTCCAGGATGAAGATGGACCTGGTGAGACTATCATTATGGATTAAGCTTCTGAAACGTCTCTAGAAAATAATTAAAAATAGCTTAAAAAATTCTACATGCTGTAGGTCAGCCAGCACAAAATCATTCTTAAAATGAAATGTTATTTAAGTACAGAATGTAGATTTATGTTACATCAGGCCAGCCTCTGAGAATACCAAATTAGGCCCCTTGGTTTCCATGGGAAACACTCCCAGGCTTTAGGTCTGGTGCTGGCAGTGCCACTGGGCTCTGCTCTCTGCAGGGCTTTAGGCCTGGCTTATCTCCACCTCATCTGCCTCCTCTTCCCCTCCCCGGCCAGTCCAGCTCTCTAGAACTGATGACCTCGAGTTAATAATTGTAAAGAATTCAGATAAATTAATGAGATGTGGCAATCCAGCAGGTCAATCCTTGTGCAAAGTTCAGTTGACAGGAGACATCAGGAACTGGACAATTAAACATCCTGAGGGCATTCACTGAGTAGCACAGAGTGTTTTGGCACGTGGGGAGCACCAGATTATTTTGGGATGATTCATTTTCCTACTGAAACAGCCTCCCTTAAGCCCTGGTTTAAGCCCTTGCTTTGCAAAGGGTATCAGTTACCAGTCACTCACCGACTTCTGGGGTTTAGAACAGACATGTTATCAAAGTAGGGAAAACTGCACAAATTCCTGGGTAATTCCTCTGCAGGCTTTGGATTTGTTTGTCGGAGGAACAAAGGGAAATCCTACAGTGGACACTGTTACAGAACCAAATACACAAAGCAATGCAGAAAAATGTACAAAGAAATGAAGCAGTGTTGACTCTTCAGCCCCAGGGATGGCAGCAGCTCCTGTGTCAGGCAGCCAGAGAGATCCAAGGAAAAAACATTCAGGACTGAGCCACTGGGCAGTGAGAGGGAATCTCAAAGGCAGGAGAGAAGGGAGAATTTCAGAGGAAATGCTGATTTTAGCAGGGCACTTGGACACGAGATCCTTATGCCAGAGGGGTTTGCAAACACTTGAGAAGCTGCTCGGGTTGGTGTCATGGGGACAGCCCTGAGTAAAGCCACACCAATACAGGTGGTCCTGAAGCACCGAGGCCAGAGCTCAGGGTCTCAGGTGCTTGGGGTGAAATGCCAGGAACAAAGAGCCGGGGAGGTTTTTCCTGTCTTTACTAAAACACTCCTGCATGACCCACGGCAAGGCTTAGAGCTGTTCTGGTGGGCTCCCAGGTGAGCCCTAGAAACTGGAAAGCAGTAACCTCCCATCTCTGAGGGCCAAGAGAGAAAATCTACCCTGGAAATTCATCCAGTACCTCTGTAATGGTGTAGCTGGAGCTATTTCCTACCAGCCATGGCCAGGACAGGTTGGCTCAGCTGTCAGGCAGGAGCAAGGAGGAGAGAAAACACCAGAGCATGTTCAATAATTGCAGATATCTAAGTACAATAAATGAAATGTCAGCAGCCTCAGATTAGCTTTTCTAGACCCCCTTAATCAGCTAATCCTTTGCAAAACAAGGATAATCTTGGCTCGTGGGCTGTCTAGTCAGGAGCTGCTGGAGCCTGTAACTCGTTTGGACTAAATAATAACAACAATAATGCTGTGTCCCTGTCCCTATGTGCTGTCAGCTTTAGAGACTGAACAAGATTCTGACCAAAACTGATCTTGGTTTTATCACATTTGTGTGAGGGCAGCACAGTTTAAACAGATGAGCTCTCCCAGTGGTGTAAGTCACAAAGCTGATCTGGGCTGGGAGGTGGTGTCCAGGGCAGTCATTCTGTGATCAAATACAAGGCACTGTCCCTTCAGAAATCAAATGTAGCTGCTGTGCCTTGCAACTGCTTGTAATGCAAGGAGGTGTAGCAGCTCTGGGCTTTAAGAAAAGATCTGATCCCTGTCTGTACCTCCTTTAAGCCCTGGTTTTATTTTGGCCACTCCTGATAAGTTTCTATTTTTGGAGCCTTTCAAAAGCTCTCAAATTTGAATCATTGTGAATGAAGTTCATGCTGTTCTCATAGCAGTGATTTGTTCATCTGAAATATGAGGCAGTTGCTGTAGGTTGGCGTGCCTGGGACATAAATGCCTCACAACCAGGACACTTGGGAGCTCTGAGCAGCCTGGGATAGTAGAAGGTGTCCCTGCCCATGGCAGAGGGTGGCACTGGATGAGCTTTAAGGTTCCTTTAAACCAAAGCATTCCATGATATTCATAATGTACCTGTCACTACACTGCACAATGACAACTGCAACCCCATCAGATTTGTATGTTACTTGGTTACTTACCATTTATCCAGTTTTCCTTTCATTTTCCTTATTGAAATTTATTCTGCTTATTTTGGATGCTCTCCCTATTTCTCAAGATCTTTTTTCACTGTTTTCTAGCTGTTTCCCCTGTTATCCTAACCCTCTTCTCCAGCAGCCCTGCAGTGCCTCCCAGTTTGACCAAGCCTTAGTTTTATAACCACCCTCTCCACTTCATCATCTACTGTTTGTAAACATCTACTGTTTGGAGGTTTTTTCCTACATTAGATAAGTCCAGGGGAATGTAAACAAACACTGGATGCTGGAAGGGAAGAAATCAGGAGCTTTAGAAATCCAATTAGCTCTAAAACCTTGGCACGCTGGCTTGGCTGAGCCCGTGGTGAGAAGGGCTGCAGAAAGCTTAAACAAAAGGCAGCCACATCCTTTCAGCACATTCTAAACTCACAACAGCTCTGCTCAGGGGCAGATTATTGCTCCTGCAGGGAGGATTCTACTGGCTGTGCACACAGTGGATGTAACTCAGCTGGAACAGCAGCAGCTTCCAGGAGTTGTGGCTCCTGCAGGAATCACAGCAGGAACACGGAGGTTCCCAGCCTGGAAAGTCTCGTGCTGGTCACAGCACAAATCTGATCAACCACTTTTCCCAGGAAAAGTTCCAGCATAAAGCAGATTCCTTGCACAGCAATGGTCACTTCTGCACAAGCTGACTCCTGGGGGACAGATGGAGCTGGGGGTTGATGCTGGTGAAGTTCCCAGCTTTCCCTGTCTCAGAACTCAGCTGTTATCATTTGGTGTTTTGCAACACTTTCCCTCACCAGAGCGATTTTTAAAACCTTGGGATTTTCTCTTGAAAAGCTCAGATTTAACTCCAGTCAGGATGGCTCCAGTCTGCACCAAAATGGATTGAAAGAAGACTGGCCCTTGGATTGCCTTCCACGGGCACCTTTCCCCGACTCTAAACTTCCAATCACTAATTACCAATTCTCTATTTGTATTTCATGGTGTGCAAACAAGAAGGTTTTGAAACATTTCATTTTCAACCTGTTATCAATAGAGAGCAGGAGTTTACATTTTGTGGCTCTTTCATCTTCCCACAATGACAAAGCCATGCAGTGGATCTCCAGTTTCCCATCTGGAATATCCAGTGGCACTCAGAAAAGCCCTTACGTGACTCTGTTGTACCCTTGTATTGCAATAAATCCAGACGTTGGATTTGTTCCAGGAAACTGGAAAAGAACTCAACACACTCCCTGCTAGGTGTGTTTTCATCTAAACAAAACTGGATTTGGATGATTATGAAATGCAATTCCTTTGTAAGGTACAGAAAACAGCACCTGACAGCCCCAAATTCATCCATAGCGACTTTTTGTCCTTAAATCCGGGGAATTCACAGTACTCCTCCCCAGTTATTATCTAATCTAAGTAATAAATTCTGAGCAGAACTGATCATTCCATGAGTAATTTATTATACTTAATTGATATCAAACCCACAATGCATTAAAAATGAATGTTTAATTAAAACTTCCTTCAGTGAAGAGTTTTCCTTCATTAAGAGTACAATGATTAAGCCATTCCAGATTTTCCTGCTGCCCACCTTGATATTTTAAGGACTCTTCCCAGTAAAGTCCTTATGAGCCTTTACAAAGAATTCCAAGGACTTCCTTGACTCCAGTGGACTCTGAATTTTAATGTCTCAGTGGTGCTCTGCCTCCATATTTTGCAGAATATTTGAGGAGAATTAACGTGGCAAATTGTTTCCCACAGTGTTCCCTAATTTCATTGAGGAGGCTTGACCTTCTCTGTAATGAAGCATTTGTTATAAAGAACCAGTCAGATCCTAAATGAAATTAGTTCTTCCTAAATAAAATACTTCTTAATTCCTTTCCATGACATTTGCTCTTGCTCAGTGTGTCTCTAAGCTCAACAGCCCCATCAAGCCTGGGGACTGTGGGCAAAAAACTGATCAAGTTGATTTTCTGAATTATTTCCCAATTCTCTATTTGTGCTGTGTGAGAATCTCACTGGTGTCAGCGGTGCAGTGAGAGGGAGGATTGTGGTGCTGTGACTGATAAATCACAGAGTTAGTGCTGAGAAATAA